>NC_139582.1:12759106-13131606 GCF_946808225.1 Silurus aristotelis
GAATAAGTTTAGTCTGAGATTACAGGAAATCTAGAGTAACTTTAAAAAAAAAGTAAATATTTAAATAATAATAAAAAAAAAATGTCAGTCTTCATCTCTAAATATACAGTATATATTTTAAATGACTGTATAGGGTGGATCCTGAGAGTTAGCGGAAATCAAAAGAAGTACACTTTGACCCTAGATACATATCCAGATGATTTATTTGAATTCATAGATATTAAATATGTTCATATGGTGTTCATTTTTTATATGCTGACCACCTTTATATTTATGGGTTATGTGATTTTTATTTATTTTTTTGTCCAGCTCATCTTCATATTTATAAACGGACAGCAGCTCAAATGCTGGCCTCGACAATAAACTTCCTGAGGGTTTGGAGAATTCCTGAGGGTTGCGTGTGTGTGTGTGTTTATTGGTTTTTGAGCCGCCTCTGTAAAGAGAGTTATTGGCTCGGCCGGTATGAAAAGCACTGGAGAGCTATTTTGATTCCTCTCTTGGTTATGTGCTTTCTGCTCGGCTGTTATTAAGGACACCAGGTTATTGGATTTATCTCCAGACAAGATCACATTTGGTTAAAGGCCAAGCCGATCACAAACAGCAGCCGGTTTACCGAAATACAGACTGTCGGTGCAATTGACCTCACTTCTTGAGGACTGGATCAAACACTTCCCTCTGAGCTAACACTCTGGAGTCCACTCCGGAATGTGTGATTGTCTCAAAGGTCTCCCAAAGAACTCTTAAACTCTGTCTGCAGGTATATGGGTAGGTGTAAAAAATGAGTTTCTCATTGAGTGTGTAGAATTCTGTCCGCTTGAGAACACTGCTGTAAAGATACAGACTTTGAATTTTTTTTTTTTTTCCAAATAAATGTTTTTTTTTGGTGTTTGTTTTTTTTTACTTTCATATTGTGATTTATATATATATATATTTTTTTATTGTAATGGATTTATTTATTTATTATGGTTTGCGGTTGTCTTTGTTTTCATTGTTGATTTTGTTTTGGTTTTTTACACTTTACATTTTTACTTATTTTCAATGTTTTTTTTTTTTTAGTTTGTTATATTTTGTTTGAATTTCACTGTTAAATGTTGTCTCAATTATTTTGATGCTCTGATTGTATGGTTTTGGCAGCAGTTTGTAAGTGGAAGGCGAAGCTGGATGGAAAGAGCAGTAAGACTACACCTGGAGCTGATGAGACTAACCAGTGTGCTCTTTTCCAGTCTGGCTTCACCCTTCAATCACCAGAATGGTTAACTATTTTTTTTTAGGTTTTAGCTTTAGGATTTTTTTTTAAAGTGCCTTTTTTTAAACTCTTTGTATGGTGACCTCCAAAAAACCCAGTGACTGTCTGACTGGCAGAATGGAGATGTAGTGAGACGAGTTCACTTGACCAAACTGAACTGAGCAGCACTTTCACTGCTTTTTCCTCTGCACACCCTGGTGCTGTGGAGCAATCCGATAGGACTGAGCTTGGCTTGTCATGTATGGTTGGTTGGATGGGTGATTACAAATCTTATCTTTTCCCCTAGAAACAGAGCTGTCAGTTGCTTGTAAAGAAAAAAATCCACCCTAAAAGCCTTTTTTTTTTTTTTTTTTTAAATTTCATGAATTACCTACAATGCCTTTTGACTACCTGCCTACAGTGTTGCAATGGGATTTATCATCTCTACCTAAAGAGAGCAATGCAGCGGCACTTAATCTTTCAGTCCGTCCAATTCAGATCAAAACAGATCAGCTTTCAAAGCTTCAACTTTCAGGCTAATAAAGCTGAGCTGAGAAGTTTAACCCTAATGAATTCTGGGAATCCAAACTTTGCTCCATCACCACCAGTAATTCCTCAATGGATTACTTAATAAGATGAAGTTAATAGAATGTTGAGAAAAGATCTTACCTCAGTGACCTCAACACATCTTGCACTGCACCACGCTGTCTGAGATCCTCCAGCACTGCTCGACTGGTACCACCTTCTCTCAGAATGAGAGGTAAGTACACTTCAAGGCTCTTCTCTGTTCTGGCACCGAGGTGGTGGAATGAACTTCCCCTAGATGTCTGTACAGCAGAGTCCCAGATTATCTTTAAGCGATGACTGAAGACCTACCTCTTCCTGAAATACCTAAATTAGCACTTTCCAAGTTTGTAGAATTTGAGTTATATTTATATTAAGTTTGTAATCTTGCGTACCAGTGTAGATTTATTCATTACTAGAGATTTAAAGCACTTTTGTATGTCGCTCTGTATAAGGGCGTCTGCTAAATGCCGCAAATGTAAATGTAAATGTAAGATGCTTTTGCTGTTTTAGGATATAACAGTGAAAGATCAAGCAGACAACTGACTTTTTTCAGTGGAATAATGCATAACAAATATTTCAGTGTAACTATATTTAATGTGTTTCTTCATAGAATGGTTTTGTTCCTTTAAATATCAGACAGTTTGGTATCAGTTTAAAAAACGACAGCTGGGTTCAAATGATCATAGACCAGATTAGAACCCCCTACCCCAAAATCCACTTTAGCCATGTGAGCAGTTTCATGTTTTGCATTAGCGATGAAGGACAGCGAGTTAAAGAGAGACATCAGAAGCAAGCAGCTCTCAAGGCCGAGTGTTTCATGCACGATAAAAGACAAACGGTGATGGATCATGTCCTTCTCTTTCTCTGTTAAAAGTAAGTGGAAAAAAGCTGCGAAGTCACACATGGGGGCTGCAAATGGAGAGAAAAAAAACATTGTGTAAGATTGTTCTTTTAGCAGCTTTGATAAATTCTAATGAGTTATACAGATTTTATATAAAAAAAAAAATCTTCATTACAGATTGCGGCTTAACACAATGCATAATTACGCATTAATTATGTTCAGAATTATTAACATGAATTGCCAATTAAATTCTAGACATGACAAAAGAAGACAACAAAAGAGATTGACCAGGCCTGTTCTTATTAATTACTTTGTTCCCCCCACTTGCTCCTCATGCATTTATATATGCTTTTGCTGGACAGAAGAAAGGGAATAAAAAAAGACAAAGTGATTCAGCTCCAAGACAGTCTGCTGATGTTCTTTGCTGTCAAAGTTGGCTAAAAAAAATAACAATTATGGTGATTTGTGTGGTTTTATTTCAGACCCGGAGTTCACTCATCCACCAGGGTATGTTCCAACTTCTAATCACAATTGATGGCTGAGTGACGGAGACACCGTGTGCATTCTTAAAAAATTAAAGCCCATATCAGCGGAAGTAATAATTTCAAGCCAATTAATAAAGGCAAAATGTTTAAAAAACACACACCCCCTAAAAAACACAGGTATCGAAACCCTGATGTTGATAATGTCCTCCATTTCATTACCTGCTATTCACAAGGGCTGGACCTAATTACTTAATTATAGGAAACAATAATCTGTGAATAGGCAAGTCCTTGGCTGATTTAATTAAATCTGTATTTATTAATTAACTCAGCTATGCCTTATGTGGCAAGTTGGAGTGTGTGTGTATGTGTGTGTGTGTGTGTGTGTGTGTGTGTGTGTGTGTGTGTGTGGGCTGCCGTGTGAATGTTATGATACAGTTGCGTTGGTGTAAACTTCCACAACAAGAAATTAATTAAACACAAGATCCAAGAATTTGGAGTTTGTAATCTGTCTTCTGCTGACTGAATTAAATACTGTATAACATCATATCATTTCATCTTCTCCCGCTTATCCGTAATTCGGGTCGCGGGGGCAGCAGTCTAAGCAGGTTCCCCAGACACTTCTCCGTGTCCAGGGATCGGGCTGTCAAGGCCACCGCCTTCGACTGCTACCCAATCCTCTCAGCACCGGTCCCTTACGGTCCCTCCTGCAGGTGGTGAGCCCACGGGAAGGCGGCCCCATGTCGCTCCGACATCACGGTCCTTGGTTTATTTTTCTCGTAAGGGTCCCCTGGAGCATAGAGGGTTAAGGGCCTTGTTTAAGGGCCCAAGAGTATCAGCTTGGCGATACCGGGGCTTGAACCCCCGACCTTCCGATCGGTTACCCAACCCCTTAACCGCTGGAGCCACCACTCCCCCCACTTATCATGAAACAATTATTTTCGTGATATTTCCATTATATCTGTAACATTCTACAGTTAATTTTTCCCCCATCTATTTCACTTACAGCAATAAGAGCCGGCTTGGGAGACCTTCTAGTGCAAGTCAGATGCCTCAGCGAGGTGTGTTATACTGTAGCTGCTGTAAGACAAGTGAGAATGAACTAAATAGTTTAGTAACATTACAGTATGCCATGTAACGGAAGGCTAGGCAGATTCAAGTGTGTATAAAATGGAACAGTATATTTAAATAAATGGCAAAGCAAACAATACGTATTGTACTCAGTAGAAGACTAAAAAAGCATACATACATACATATATATATATATATATATATATATATATATATATATATATATATATATATATATATATATATATATATATATATACACAGTGAGGAAAATAAGTATTTGAACACCCTGCTATTTTGCAAGTTCTCCCACTTAGAAATCATGGAGGGGTCTGAAATTGTCATCGTAGGTGCATGTCCACTGTGAGAGACATAATCTAAAAAAAAAAATCCAGAAATCACAATATATGATTTTTAAACTGGGGGAGTGGTGGCTCCAGCGGTTAAGGCGCTGGGTTGCAGATCGGAAGGTCTGGGGTTCAAGCCCCGGTATCGCCAAGCTCCCACTCTTGGGCCCTTGAGCAAGGCCCTTAACCCTCTATGCTCCGGGGGTCCCTTACGAGGGAAATATCAAGGTCCGTGACGTCGGAGTGACGTGGGGCCGCCTTCCCGTGGGCTCACCACCTGCAGGAGGGACCGTAAGGGACGGTGCTGTGAGGATTGGGCAGCAGTCGAAGGCGGGGGCCTGCTTAGACTGCTGCCCCCGCGACCCGAATTACGGATAAGCGGAAGAAAATGAATGAAATGAATGAATGAATGAATGAATGATTTTTAAACTATTTATTTGTATGATACAGCTGCAAATAAGTATTTGAACACCTGTCTATCAGCTAGAATTCTGACCCTTAAAGACCTGTTAGTCTCCCTTTAAAATGTCCACCTCCACTACATTTATTATCCTAAATTAGATGCACCTGTTTGAGGTCGTTAGCTGCATAAAGACACCTGTCTACCCCATACAATCAGTAAGAATCCAACTACTAACATGGCCAAGACCAAAGAGCTGTCCAAAGACACTAGAGACAAAATTGTACACCTCCACAAGGCTGGAAAGGGCCAGGGGAAAATTGCCAAGCAGCTTGGTGAAAAAAGGTCCACTGTTGGAGCAATCATTAGAAAATGGAAGAAGCTAAACATGACTGTCAATCACCCTCGGGCTGGGGCTCCATGCAAGATCTCACCTCGTGGGGTCTCAATGATCCTAAGGAAGGGGAGAAATCAGCCCAGAACTACACGGGAGGAGCTGGTCAATGACCTGAAAAGAGCTGGGACCACCGTTTCCAAGGTTACTGTTGGTAATACACTAAGACGTCATGGTTTGAAATCATGCATGGCACGGAAGGTTCCCCTCCTTAAACCAGCACATGTCCAGGCACGTCTTAAGTTTGCCAATGACCATTTGGATGATCCAGAGGAGTCTTGAGAGAAAGTCATGTGGTCAGATGAGACCAAAATAGAACTTTTGGGTCATAATTCCACTAAACGTGTTTGGAGGAAGAAGAATGATTAATACCATCCCAAGAACACCATCCCTACTGTGAAGCATGGGGGTGGTAGCATCATGCTTTGGGGGTGTTTTTCTGCACATGGGACAGGGCGACTGCACTGTATTAAGGAGAGGATGAAAAATGACACTATTGCATCACTGATTATTTTACTAGAACAGCACTATGCACAGTTTTTTATTCCTCTAAATGCTGACCTTGTGCAAATGATTTGATACTTCATGCTCTGCTCAACTTATAAAACATTTAGATTGTATAATGTCTGACCTTTTGATCTCTAATTTCTTTTTGAGCATCTTAGATACTCTTTTAACATAACATAAATGCAGGAATCTTCTGCTAATTTACTGCAATCTGTTGTAAACCACATTTTGTACTTTTCTTTTTCTTCTTAGCGATGAGTAATCGGCCTCCATTGGCACTTAGATTGCAGTCGCAACATTCCTGTGTGTTTCCTCTCTGTCTCAGTCTCACCCTGCAATCTGATCCTGCCATTTCTTTAACAGACATCTTTAACTGTCCTAAAACACATATTTGTTCCTGAGACACAGCACTACACACAGGAGCTGGGCCTGATGACCGCAGACAGAGCTTCACTATGCTGCCTATTGATTTAACAATCAGGATTTTTTTTCCCCATCAAAGCAGAAAAGAGCTGCTCGCAATGACCTAATCACGCCTATTTCACACTGAAAAGCATTACTTATGTACAATTATCCCTCAAAATACCTTTAAATTAAATCCCAAATCAGGAATTTTCTTTTCAGTTATTTTTTCAAAATGGCTGCCAGCATTCTCATTTAAGTAAAGAGACAGAATGAAACACACAAGACAGTCATAATTCGATTCAATTTAGTGAATTTTTATTTGTGTGGCACTTTTAACAATGAACATTATCTCTAAGCAGCTTTACTCAAATAATGCGGTAATAAAGAATTAATACGTTTGATTTTTATCCCTAGTTTGTCCCTAGTGAGCTAGCTGGTGGCTAATTTAGCAAGGAAAAACATAAAATAGAGATTATTTTGGCACATGATTCATTTACATGTTTTTATTATTTTTTTTTTTATTCACATGTTTCTTTAAGACATTTAAGACATTTCTTGCTTGTGAGCATGCTGTTCAAAGGACATTCAGCTCCAACACTCAGGAAGCAAAAACATCAGTGCATTCTGGGTAAATTCTGTCTCTTATTGTCTATCTCTTTTAAATCCACCTGATACATGTACGGTACACAAAGTTTCTCACACGCGGTCATGTGAAACATATGATACAGTTATGAAATATGCATGATAGATAAATCAACAGCATGACTCCACATAAGAGTCTATCTCACACACATACACAACAAAGCTTAGGAACGATGCCGAGCATCATGAAAGAGCTGAATTATTTAGTGCACCATGTGGTGTGTGATCTCGTTGGGGGTCTCGAGGTTTTTATTTAAACCCGGACAATGCACTCTGAGAAACATATCGCCTTTACTGGACAGTCCTTTTACTCGAATGTAAATAAATTACAATGATCTTAAAATGACCTTGGGTATTTTTCTTTCTTCAGCATGTGGAGCATGTGGCAAATATCAGCTCTTCACCAAGCTCTTGACTTTTTGCCCAGATTTCTTTTATTTTCTTTTTGTAGGATGCGACTCTTTGCCACTAGGTGTAGCTCAAGCACTCAGGTACCAGCATCGGCTTCGGTGACACACACACACACACACACACACACACACACACACGCACACACACACACACACACACACACACACACACACACACACACACACACACACACACTAAACACCACACAGGGTTTTTCAAAGAATGAGAAAGTACACAATGAAATGGTTCATAGTGCTTTTTATTTAAGAGCCACCAAGCCGGATGAAAACTGGAACTTTCTTGAAAGGCTCAATAAGTCTTAATCTTTGAAGCTGCTTTAGACCACTTATTTATCACATCTTTATGACATGAATCACTTTATGTCTTCATGACATAACATCTTGAAATTCACCTATACATACAGTAGAATGCTGCATTCAAAGCCACTTGATCAATATATTTGCTCTATGTTGGTTCAGGTTATACAGCTCCATGTTGAGATTATTTAAGAAATTGCATGAGCTGTATGTAACTTAGACCTCCAAGGTAGACCGACTTTTTTTCTTAAGAAGTGTCCAAGATGGAATTTTGTATTTATTTATTTATTTATTTATTTATTTATTTATTTATTTATTTATTTATTTATTTATTTTTCAACTACTGTCTCCCCGAATGTGTTTGAGCTGTTATACACCTATCTTCCTAGCTGACAAATCTAAGATGATATAAAATAAACAATATTTAATAATGAAAAATTAAGTAGTAATTATTGTATTAATCACTCAAAAAATGGCGTTTACCTATATATATATATATATATATATATATATATATATATATATATATATATATATATATATATATAAGATGTTACAAAGTCAGGACATTTATTGGTTTTAACTGGATAAAATATTGCTAATTTCTGTGTTAGTTCAGTACGCTCACCTTTTATTGAGTATTTTCAAAGAATAACCTGACTGGGTGCTCATATGCTATACGATAGAAGAAACACGGGATTTGATATTTGAGGGTGAACACAGAGTTAAAGGACAAACACTGAGCATCATTTTTTCCTGCTTCCCCGCTGATGCAATATCGCAATGCCACGTGACAAACGGAAGGAAGAGTGCGAGCGCATGTGCATATAGTCACTACGAAGGTGTTTCTGGTCAGACCTTCTATCATCCGATGCTCTCTCACTGTGCTTCTGACAATAATGAGCAAGGAGGAGAAGGAGGCCAGGCACTTGACCTGATTTCTCATAGATCAGTGACCGCTCGTCTGCCTCATGCATCCTCCAAGTGTGCGTAACATAAAATGACACTCGCCCGAAGCTGCCTTGCAGTGCCTCGTTCTACGTAACCACACATGACAAGCCGGGGCAGGAGTTGCTCCAAAGGCTAGAGGCTGGTATTTCATTAAAAATATTCAATAAATAAAAAAATCTCCATCTCAACTGTTTTTATTTTCAAATTTCAAATTTCAAATCTCTCTCTCTCTCTCTCTCTCTCTCTCTCTCTCTCTCTCTCTCTTTCTCTCTCTGTGTCTCTCTTTCTCTCTCCCAGACAGACAAGCAAAGCCTTCTGGGAATCACCGAGCGCAAGATGATTGCCTTCTGTCGGTTTGTGTGAGCGTGCCACCAGCTCAAAGGTGAAATTACTCACGGCTCAATAGTGCGAAAGCGAACCTGCCTCCTCTCCCTGTGACGCTGGTGCCCTTTTCCGATGCGATGAATGAGCGTAGACGAACGAAATGCCGCTAGACGAGGATAAAAATCTCATGACTTTACTTGTCATTTCCTCCACCACTGTATTACTAAAATGGACATTTCTGACACGTCCGCACATGTTACAAACTTCACATGTTTATAAACAGGTAAGACTCGTGCATGTCATTGTACACATTTGTTTTTTTTTGTTTTTCCAACTCATTTCCAACTCATTTTTCTTTGTGATTTAGTTATTAAATTCTGTCATGTTTATTGTTTACATGTTCACATAGTATAGTACATGTATGATTTTTTTTATATATATAGTCATTACATATTAGTTATATAATCTCTTTTCTGAAAAGAAATGATTCACAGTTTGACCCTAATAATAAAAAAAAGACACTCTTTGGTGTCAGAATAGAGCGATTGGCTCCTATTTAATCTTTTATGATAGCAGAAAATAGAGCTGCCTTTAAAATAGTTTCTTATTAAAGTTAAAGGAGGACGCATTGACAGTGTTGAATTGGTTCATCATCTGATCAGCTAAATGGACAGCCGAAGGCCTGTAGAATGATTCAGATGATTCTCAGTGCTTCTATTATACAGTACATCTTGGCAGCTTTGAGTTTATGAATTTTATTTAAAGGAAAAAAAAAAAACTTATAGTATATTGAGCTCTATTAGCTTTTCACTTTTAACTAAATATATTAAAATCTTTTCATCCATATCTCAGCATTAATTCCAAAATATTTGGTGGTCTAGTGGCTAAGGATCCTCCTCTCACTGCTGTGACCCAGGTTCAGTACTGATCCTAAATTCCTCCCAAAATGGGAGGAATTGCTTCGGGAAGGTCAACCAGCATAAACGTGACAAATCAAATATCTGGATCAATGATTCACTATGGTGACCTCTAAAGGGAGCAGTCGAAGGAAAACATGAACATTTCACTTTTATTGGAAATGTCACATTTTTCTTAAGTAAATGAGAAGCAGACCATTGTCTAGTCTTTTTCTTTGTCATACATGTTTAATTTTGTATATATTTACATTTAAAATATATTTCAATAAATGAGGAACATAGCACAGATTTTCTTTCTTTATTAATAATTTACAAGGCATCAGAAACATGAATTGAATTACACTAAATTTAATAAAACAATAAACTACAAGAATAATAATTGTAATGTTGACATCACATTCTCGATGGAATCATTAAGCCAATCTGATTTCAGATTTTGCACAACTGTAATTTTTACTTTGAATATAACAACATTCAACAACTCTGAAAGTGCTACAAACAATGCTAAACACTCTGCTACAGATAAAAGTGTGAATACAACAATAAAGTGCAATATATAGAAAAGAAATGCCTTGGTGTAATAATCTACATTCAATCATCCAGTCAATACTTTGACAAATTCCTCCTTCAACATCTAACAGCTGGAAGGATTTGCAGCTACATTAATTGTGCAGTAATACGCAGATTTGTTCGCATCCCCAGGGTATATTCCTGACAAAACAAATTCACACCACGACTTCTGATGGATAAAACTGTCAAAAAAAGTAATATCCGTCCCTAGTTCTTTCTCATGAGTGAACACTGGGCTGAGTTTTTATTATTATTATTATTATTATTTTTTTTTTTTTTTTATTATTTTTTTTAAAGATGTTTTTTAGATCATGGACTGTCTGAGAATAAAACACTACTGTCATGCAAATTGGATTTGAAAATCTTATTTCTCACTGCATAATTTTCTGATATCTCACAGTGATGGACTAGATTTGGGAATTTAGGAGATAAATGTATAATAATTAGAAATAATTAGAACAAAATATTCCTTAGATACATTATTGTGTGTATTGTGCCCATTTTAGATTCATTTTATTATGATGTTGTATGGTTGTTATTACAAATATATTAGATTAAAGATAAGTGAAAATAATTAAAAGCAGATTCTAACCTCTAACCTCCAAGTTCATTATATTCCCCATGAGTATTTTATTCCTTAAGGATTTTACATAACACTTTTAAAGCTTTCATTATACAAAATATATGGTAAGAGAGTGTAATTGAGTTTTGGAACTTAAAAGAACTCTTCACCAACACATTTGGAGAGAGAAAACCTTTGTTGCAGGATTCCACTGAAAAAACAAAACAGGGAACCCATAATAGTAAGGCGAAAATAAATATGTCAGTTTAGTCTTGACATTATTATGTGATAGAAGAGTGTCTCCAAGAGTGATAGGAAAAGTTTATAGGACTGTGGTGAGACCTGTGATGTTGTATGGTTTAGAGACGGTGGCATTAAGAAATAAAAAATATATTTCTAAAAGACAGGAGGTGGAGCTGGAGGTAGCAGAGCTGAAGATGAGCTTTTTGTTGGGATCGAAGACGATGGACAGGATTAGAAATTAGTTTATTAGAGGGACAACGCATGTAGGACGTTTTGGAGACAAGGTGAGGGAGGCAAGATTGAGATGGTTTGGACATGTGCAGAGGAGAGACATGGGTTATATCGGTAGGAGAATGTTGAGGATGGAGCCACCAGGAAGAACGAAAAAAGGAATGCCAATTGCCCCTAATACGAAAAGCTGAAAGAAGTGAAGCTGAAAGAAGAAAAAGAAAAAGTTTTGACATTATTATGATGTGAAAAATATTTCTAAGCTCTTTATATCCTTTTGATATTGTCTACATCTCCAGTGAGTTCTGATTTATTTATTTATTAAAAGTAAAATCCTCTACTGTATGGTTCCATCAGTGGAACAAGCCAAAGACCACTTAATGATACTTTAAGACAAAGAATTGAGCTTTGGTTCAAATTATATTTCAATGTTGATAAGAAGTTTTCAAATATAGTTTAAGGTTCCAACTTAGACTAATCCTTCTTGAAATTTTGTTGACAGCTCTGTTTTAGCTTTTTATAAATAACACTTTTAGTAAATAAGTTAAGCTGTGTTGTATGGTTGACTTCAACAAAAATATTGTAAGTGATCTATCACAGGACCAAGGTAAGGAACCCTTGAGGTAAGTCTTACAGGTGTTTTTTTTTTTTTTTTTATCAATTTAGGCTCTGAATTATTTTATATTAAGGGGTCAGATGCTGATTGAAAGATTTTCACAGATGTTTTAGGGTTCTTCAAATCTTAAATGGATTGTTTTTGGTATTACTTTGACAGGACACCTCCTGCTGTAGGGTTCCACCAGCAGGACAAGCCATTTAACAACACCCTTAGTGGTAAAATGACAAAAAGAAAAAAACAAGAAGAAATGGGATTTTGGCTCAACAATAATATAATGCTGCAAACTTGTTCAAAAAAAAAAAAAAACAACCATAAAGAGTCCATGAAGTTCATGCCACATAAAATTAGTTATTCTTAGTTACATCTTTCGCTACAGCGTTTAAAGGGGACTATGGAAGCAACATAAGCATAAGGACGGTGCACCAGGAGCTTTATAAAATAGGTTTTTATGATCAAGCAGCTGCACAAAAAGATTTGTACTTGCAATGGCAGGTGTAATCTGGAGTGGTTTAAAGTGCATGTACAACTCTTTATTTGCACAAATTTGTCTGCATTATTGACCTAGAAGTGTGGCCTTGTCCACAAATAACTTATCACTAGATTTAAAACAGCTCTTAAACAAAGTAAAATACCTACAAGTAGATCTTCATGCCTTTGATACCGAGCTAACAAGTTATTCAGATGTTTGTACAGCTCAATGTTTTGCTCAAGCATAGCAGGCCTCAATTACACCTGATGAACAGTGATATCATCTTTTGACTATGCATTTACATTTGAAAAAAATCCTGCTCAATTACAACTCCATATTTGATGTGAATGTGTTAAAGATGTGTTGCTGATGAATGATATACCTGCTACTGATATACAAATCAAAGCTAAAAGGTTCAAGCTTTTGTGGCCAGACTATTCATATTCAGCCTGAATTTATCAATACATCAATGACTTTCAAGAAGAGTTTATAAATCCAAGGTCTTACAGACAAAAGGCAAAGAAAAAAAAGACCCACAATAAGATTTTTTCTCTTCCTTTTCACCACTTTCTCTTTCTGTCTGCACTGTAGGTGATGATAATTAATCACACTACCATTAAGTGAATAGGGTGCAGGGGTAATAGATCAATTGACAACTAGATGATAAGAATGGATGAGGCAGATCACCTTGGGCACGGCTGCGGGGATGGATGAAGGCCAGAGGAGCCATGATCACTCTGCTTTCTTTGTGGGCGAAGAAAAGCAAAAAAATGTCTTAGGTGAAATAGAAAGTTAAAGGACTTTTTGATTTACAGAAGTGTGAAATACTTATAGTATTCATGGTTTGGTTATTTTTGACCCTGTGCTTTAGGGCAATTAGCTTATAATGTAATTAAATAAAGATTGCTACACTAATAGTAGTTCACATACATAATTAAATAAATGGATGAATAAAGCCTTAGTGCTAGCACATATGCAAAAAAATTATAATAATAATAATAGTAAAAAAAAAAAAATTATATATATATATATATATATATATATATATATATATATATATATATATATATATATATATATATATATATATATATATATATATATATATATATATTCATAAAATAAATATATATATATATATATATATATATATATATATATATATATATATATATATATATATATATATATATATATATATATATATATATTCATAAAATAACAAAACGTACTGTGTGCAATAGTGTATATAATAATAAAGTGTATATAATAATAAAACAGATTTGCACATTATTATTATATGTTTTTATATAGTTAGTATTATATAAAAACAACCCTGGTGGTCTAGTGGTTAGGATTCGGCGATCTCACCGCCACGGCCCGGGTTCGATACCCAGTCAACCTGAGCCATTAGGGTTGCACAAGCCAGTGCACTCTTAGTGCCGGTCCCAAGCTGGGATAAATAAGGAGGGTTGCGTTAGGAAGGGCATCCAGTGTAAAAACGTGCCAAATCGAACATGCGGATCATGAATATGGACGATCTGCTGTGGCGACCCCTAATGGGAGAAGCCGAAAGAAAGTTAGTATTATATAATAATTTGCAAATATGTTTCTGTTTTATCACATCATTAATTAGTTCACTGTAATATCAACACAAACGTAAAGTGTGTCCTTAGCTGATATATTTGCATAACCATGTATATTAAGAGGAATAGGGAAAGCAAAAAGCAGGCAGAAGTGATTACCCGCACTGTGAAGTTCTCAGAGTATTAACCTGCCATCCTTTTTGTCAGATCCTTATTTCCATCAGATAATGCAAGTGTTTTACAAACACAATTTCCATTTGCTTGCTTTAAAATTAATTTTATTCATCTTGTCAAGTCACACACTAGTCACAAATGGGACCAAATGCTTGCGGAAAATGTTAAGAACTGGCCAAGTTACACATTATTGTCTGCAGGATTTGAGCAGTAAATTGCATATGCGAGTCTCCAAACACTGCCAGTTGAAACGCAGATAAATAAGACAACACATTTCAATGACTCTTTTGAATCAGCAGCCTTCTGGCACCATTTAAAATGACAAAAAAAAAATGTTATGTCTTAAATTTAGCCCACTTTTGCACATTTGCCTGAAACACTAAAACCTAATTAGCTCACTGTATTGGATTTGACAAAGCCCCATTTGAATCATGGGGAAGTGTGTAAAAAATGTTCTTTCTGCAAGATCAAAAACAAAGAAACCCACTAGCATTAATTTGGCTGTAATATAATAAAGAATAATCCAGTAGCTTGTGAAAGAATCCATTGTGAATCAGTACAAGCTGAATAAATGGTGAAAGAAGAAAAAAAACAGATACAATTACCTGAATCTGTTGCAAGAACGTACACATTAACACATTAACTGTCAAATCAATTGGGCAAAACCAACTTAAGGTTGCCAGATATCATGACTGAGTGGGCCTACTGAACACCACCCCAGGGGCTTTGTTCAGTATGGGACTTTATTGAACATAGATTCCAGTCAGCTGATTAGATTGAGTGTCAATATGATACATAAAACAGGAGCCAATATATGTAAACTCATAGCAAATAACCAGTAAAATTGAGACTAATCAGCAGTCAGATACAGGTAGGAACTGTGTCTTTACAATACAATACCAAATCTAATAATATAATAATAATTATATATATATATATATATATATATATATATATATATATATATATATATATATATATATATATATATATATATATATAATATTTTATGGTGAGTTCGGTTCCATGAATAATAAACCTAGAGTTGCATAAAGCATCCATATTTGTTCATGCCTATGTTTATTATTACTAGATTTAGAGTATTAAATTAGATTAAAAGTATTAATTTAAGGTACATTTAGGACAGATAAAAATGTGCAATTAAGCAATTAAGTGATATATATATATATATATATATATATATATATATATATATATATATATATATATATATATATATATATATATATATATATATATATATATATATATAATAAATATAAAATATATTTATTTAAAAGGGGTTTGATTAAAAATGAACTAACATTTTTTTTTGTGCCAGAGAAGACTGAACATATGGTTGTTGTCAGGTATTATTTTGGAGAGTGTTAATGATTTGGAATTCAACAAAACAAACCTAACAACATCAAACAGACCTATGCATGAAACATTACAAAATGCATGTAGAAACATTTAGTGCAACACAACACAATGACAATGTGACAATGTAGCACTGACCAATAAAGACTGTGCAAATAAATTGTCTATATACTAATAAGTACTGTACATATAAATGTTTGATAATTCATTAGGACTTATTTGTGCAATAAATGCAGTGAAGGTGTGTGTATAAATCTGTGTATGTTGTTGAAAATAACTGAAAATAGTCTGGCTATGAGGGCTGTATGCTTCAGTCAGTCTAAAGGTCAAAACTTGTTTGGCTCTATAAAGTCATAAACCTTATATTAATCTTTTTAATCATTAAAAACAATAAGTGTGGGCTAAACTGGTAAAACAAACACGATTGGCTACATTAGAGCACAATATTATTGATTTACACTATATTTTTTATTTAACACACCAAACTCTAAATCTAGCATGAATACATTAAGCACAGTTTGGCATCACTTCTGACTTCCACTTGCTATTAATTTCTCTAATGGACAGTAGCTAGTTTTCCAAATGGCCAAGCAGCTGGTTTAATAATAACAACAATAAGAATAAAAAAAAAACACAATCCTAAACTGCATTTAAAATTAAGCATTTTGTAAAAGTTCAGTCTTTTTGAACCTTTTAAAGATTTTAACTTCATTAACAATGGCATTTCCCGAAGAGAGCTCCCACTAATCGTCACCGTGTTTTATCTCTTTTTTTCAATGGATTTGCTTGAGGCCAGCCTCTAAAGTCCAACAAGTGGTCACTCTGGGTCTTGTCGATCCATTTTGCAGTAAATGAGTCTAAAATACCCATTATCATTCAGGAGCATAAAGAAGCCATTTTAAGCTCATGGTTCCAGCACAATCTGGTGTAATGGAGACTTTCAGCAGTGCAGGCTGGGACCTTGACATACACAACGCATAAACAAGACATCAGAAATCAGAGAAGCTGCATTGCGCTATTGTACGGTGTAATCTGTTCATATTGCTGAGCATGCTTTTCTATAGGCACCCTACAATTACCAAATATATTGGCACAAATCATTGAAAAAGTCCAGAAAGTCTGCTTAGAAAATAACCTGCACATTGATTTGTTTGTGCTTTTTTTTATTTTGATCTGATATTTATGTTTGACATCTATGACAAGAAACTGTTTCATGATTATACCAACATTATACTATAATATGATATATAATATACAGCTGTGGCCAAAAGTTTTGGAATGTCACAAATATAGTTAATATATTATATATATATAATATATGTCTGCTGCCTTAGTTTTTATGATGGCAATTTCCATACAATCCAGAATGTTATGAATAGTGATCCAATCAATTGCAAAGTCCCTCTTTGACATGAAAATGTACTTGACAAAAAAAAAAAAAAAAAAAGATTCCACTGCATTTCAGCCCTGCCACTAAAGAACCAGCTGACATCATGTCATTGATGTCAGCACAGGAGAAAGTGTTAATGAGCACAAGGCTGAAGATCACTTTTTCATGCTAATTCAGTTAGAATAATACACTGAAAGCTTTAAAAGGAGGGTGGTGCTTGAAATCATTGTTCTTCCTCTGTTAAGCATGGATACCTGCAAGGAAACCCATGCAGTCATCATTGCTTTCAACACAGAGGGATTCATAGGCAGGGCTGAAAAAAGTCCTGTGTCATGCCAACAGTAAGGCATCCTGAGACCATTCATGTGTGGGGGTTTTTCTCAGCCAAGGGACTGGGGTCACTCACAATTTTGCTTAAGAACACAACAACGAATAAACAATGGAACAAATACATCCTTCGAAAGCAACTTCTCTTAATCATGCAAGAACAGTTTGGTGATGAGCAATGCGTTTTCACCACTATGGAGCACTTTACCAAAAGGCAAACGGATAAACTAAGTTGCTCAAAAAACAAAACATTTGGGTCCATGGACAGGAAACTCCTCAGACCTTAATTCCATTGAGAACTTCTGGTCAATTCTCAAGTGGCAGGTGGACAAACAAATTCTGCCAAAATATACGCATGGATTATGAAAAAAATCAATGGACTGGACTCATTGCTGGCCATATTAGAACTCTCCAGCGCTTTGTTTGTAACCATTTCTGAGTGGTGTTTTTTGGGGAAGACCCATGACCTCTTAGAGACAAAGCTTTCTGATACTATGTTGCGCCCCAAAATATTTTTTTTTATTTCTGTTTTAGAAAATCTTTGAACCGCCACCATGTTTGACTGTAGGGGCTGTTTTCTTTTCTTTGAAGGCCTCATTTCTTTTTCTGTAAACAGTGCCATGATGTCCTTTACCAAAAAGCTCTACATTTGTCTCATCTGTATGTTCTCATAGTATGTTCTCCCAGAAGGGTTGTGGCTTTGTCAAATCTAGTCTTGCTTTTTTGTGCCTTTGTGTCAGCAGTGGTGGCCTCCTGGGTTTCCTACCATAGCTTTCCTTTTCATTCAAATGTTGACGGTTAGTGCGGTCAGACACTCTTGTACCCTGTGTCTGCAGATCAGCTTGAATTAGTTTGAAGGTTAACCAGGGTTGTTTATCCGCCATTCGAACAATCCTTTGTTGTCATTTTTTTTTTTAATTTTGCTTTTCTGTCCACATCCAGAGAGGTTCGCTACAGTGCCATGGGTTGTAAAACTCTTGAGTATACTGCACACAGTGGACACATCCACATTGAAATCTCTGGAGATGGACTTGTAGCATTAAGATTGTCCATGTTTTTCCACATTTCTTTTCTCTATTCCACAAAAAACTCTTTACACTTCTTTCTTTTCTCCATGATCAGTGTGACACACATCACGAAGGTTGAGTCAACTTTTCTCCATTTAAACTGGTTGCAAGTGTGATTGCTATATTGCCTACACCTGTTAATTGCCACAGGTGTGTTTAAATACAAATTACAGGAGCATCACATGCTTGAAAAGCAATTATTTCTTACAATTTTAACATAGTGGCAATAATTTTGTCCAGTCTATTTGTGAGTTCTGTGTGAACTATTTCTTCTCTTTTTCCTTTTGTGTTGTTGCAGTGCAAACAAAAACAATAAGCACGTTAATATAAAAAAATGTGCAATTGGAAAATTTTTTAAAGAAGTGTTGCATTTTTGGACAGAATTGCAAGCATGCCGATATTCTACGGGTCCTCTGGTCTCCCCACTCCATTCGGGGTCAAAACTCACTCAACCCGGAGTGTGGCAGCCTCTTAAGCTTGGTCCTCTGGAGTTCCTTCGAAGACCTCTGTGACGCTGCTGGGTGGTCCACCCATCTGTCCTTTGACTCATTTTGTGTTCATTTACACTAGTCAGGGACTGGTCAGTCTGGTGTTATTGGACTCTCATTCTCAAAGCGTTGCGACGCAGCTCGAGTTCCTGAAAGGGAACGTCTCTAGGTTACGTATGTAACCCTTGTTCCCTAAGAGAATGAAACTCTGCGTCTCTAGCCACACCTCCGGTGCCCCTTTAGCGCTTTTCTTCACGGTTACAGAACTGAGGCAGTCTTCTCTCCAGGTGCGCATTATACTCCCTGGTCGTGACGTCACCCCACCGGTGTCGGCCTGTCTTCAATCTTGACTGATTAGACTCATTACTCAGAGCATGGAAAATGCAGTCGCGTTCCCAAAGAGTTCTGACGCAGCGTCTCGTTCCCTCAGGAAACTAGGGTTACATATGTAACCTAAAGACGATCCATTTCTGTGAATGAGGTGTTACTATAGAAACGATAACATATTAGAATAAAGGCATTAACATAAACCTGTGGTTTTCAGCTGCTTTTCTAGAAAGTTAATCAA
Organism: Silurus aristotelis; assembly: GCF_946808225.1. Taxonomy (NCBI): domain Eukaryota; kingdom Metazoa; phylum Chordata; class Actinopteri; order Siluriformes; family Siluridae; genus Silurus; species Silurus aristotelis. The sequence continues at coordinate 12,778,579 of NC_139582.1, forward strand.
TGCTGCCTAACGTATTCAACAACAGAAAATGATTATTGCTTTAGCAGCATGGGGTTACAGTTACACAGCCAGAAGAACTGAAGCTTGTGTATCTTTAAGGGCAATAGTTTAGTGTAGCGTTTATAGTTTCCTTTTATTACATGCGTTCTTAAAATTCGGGGAAATCACTCTGGGTGGTAACTGTTGAAAGATCAGGTAGAGTTTAGAGGAGTGAGAGGGCCCCCAGCTGTTTTCTTTGTGAGATTGAAATTGCTTGGGACGCCACTTTGTCGCCCTGAAATTTCCGACTGTGACTTTAAGGCGGTTTTAAAAAGCGCTGGCGTTTTAATCTAGCTGTAAGATCAATATGTCCGGCTGAAAACCAAGTAAACATAAATTGATTTTTTCCTCCCTCAACTCAACAGTGTCCCAGAATGACATGAGAGAGAGATCACTTTTAAAATAGCTGCTCTCTATTTAATCCAAACTGCCACAGAGCTGTGATGTCCTCCAACAGGAAATGATGCGCTGATGCGATCCAAAGGCTCAAGTCATTTTTTAGCATTTGCTTTCTCATGATTTAGGCCGTGTTTGCAGGATTACATCTCGCCCCCTTTCCTTTTCCCTGTGAGTCTCAGCGGAGACAATTAAATTGTGACAGCTCTTCATTTAACAAGAGCTGTTTTACCTTGTAGGGACGAACACATGGCAGTCTAATTATCGGAGAACGGCACAAGGCTTCCTTGCCGCTTTAGTGCTGTTCTCCGATGTGGCCTGACGCATTTGACAGCCAAAGAACAGCGGGACCGAAATTACCAGGATTAATGCTTCAACTGATGAACTTCTCAAATGGGCCTGTGATGATGGGAAGATCCTACTGGGGAACTCTGATTGGTCTTACGCAAAAATGTAATCTCTTCACTCTCTGAGCTCTTACTCAGTCTCAAACCCCCGATGATCACCGTCTGTCACAGAGAACACGCTTGATTGCACTTGAGCAACATACACTAGAAGACTGAAAGAATGATATGGATGATAGAGCTGAGGTAAACTTCTCAAAGGAATAGATATTAATCATCTTCCAGTGTCGGGTTTGGAAGGGGGTGGATTTGATGTCACATTATCTTAGGAAAGCTAGACTGAAAAGTACATGAAGGTCAAAATGTGTCAAAAGTTTTACTCTGCAAACTCGGACCAGTCATGAAAAAGAAATAATGGCACCTTAAAAGGTAACACTTAACTTTTAGTAACACTGTTTTAAAATGAAATAACTCACAAACAGGTATAGACACTTGATACTGTGGAGACTGTGGAATGAATTCAAATTAAACAATCACAATAAGTAGCTCATTTTACAAATTTAAAAAAATAAGCCTGTTGGTTCTGCATGAAGTGTAGAACCAAGGAAAAATGCAGACCATACCCTTAAGCTACTTGACTCACAGTAAACAGAGCTGTTGAAATTTGGATTCTGTTTGGTCAGTAGCTTTTTATTTTCTATATTGTATTTTAAGTGTAAAATGTTGTAATGTTTTAAAATGTTAGTCATGATGTTGCAACTTTTTATGTACAGTAAGTCTTATGTTAAAAAAAAAAAGAAAGGTTATCAATTAGTGGATGGTAATTAATTGTAAAATATTGTATTTGCACATTTTTTAACCCAATCTCAATAAATATTGCCAGATAGATTAACTTTATTAATTTGGCATTCCTAAACCCAGCCATTAGGGGGGCACAAGCCAGTGCACTCTTAGTGCCGGTCCCAAGCCCGGGTAAATGGGGAGGGTTGCGTTAGGAAGGGCATCCAGCGTAAAACATGTGCCAAATCAAATATGCGGATCACAAATGAGAATTTCATACCGGATCGGTCGAGCCCCGGGTTAACAACGACCGCCACAGGTATTGTTAGCCGACAGGGTACCGGTGGAAATTGGGCTACTGTTGGCCGAAGGAGGAGAAGGAGAGGAGGAAGACGTCTACAGAGACGGCAGGAAAAGGAGCAGTGTAGGAGAGTAGAGGTTCGGGTTGGTACTTTAAATGTTGGTACTATGACTGGTAAAGGGAGAGAGGTAGCTGATATGATGGAGAGGAGAAAGGTAGATATGTTGTGTGTTCAGGAGACCAAGTGGAAAGGGAGTAAGGCCAGGAACATTGGAGGTGGGTTTAAACTGTTTTATCATGGTGTGGATGGAAAGAGAAATGGTGTAGGGGTGAACACGTATTTTAAGAAGAAGGAGGATCATAGGGTGACGTATAAGAGTGGAGGAAGGTGCACACAGGTGGATTATGTTCTGTGTAGGAGATGCAACCTGAAGGAGATTGGAGACTGTAAGGTGTTGGCGGGGGACAGTGTAGCTAGACAGCATCGGATGGTGGTCTGTAGGATGGTTTTGGAGGTGAAGAAGAAGAGGAGGAAAGTAAGGATTGAAAGAAGAATAAGATGGTGGAAACTGAAGGAAGAAGAGTGTAGTGTGAGGTTCAGGGAAGAGGTCAGACAGGGGCTTGGTGGTGGTGAAGAGGTGCCGGATGATTGGGCAACTACTGCAGGAGTGATGAGGGAGGCAGCTAGAAAAGTACTTGGGGTGACATCTGGAAATAGAAAGCAAGACAAGGAGACGTGGTGGTGGAATGAGGAAGTGCAGGAGAGCATTAGGGGAAAGAGGTTGGCAAAACAGAAGTGGGATCGACAGAGTGATGAGAAAAGTAGGCAGGAGTACAAGGAGATGCGGCAGCAGGTAAAAAGGGATGTGGCGAAAGCCAAGGAAAAGGCACATGAGGAGCTGTATAAGAGGTTGGACACTAAGGAAGGAGAAAAGGATTTATACCGATTGGCCAGGCAGAGGGACCGAGCTAGGAAGGATGTACTGCAAGTTAGAGCAATAAAGGATAGAGAGGGAAATGTGTTGACTAATGAGGAGAGTGTGTTGAGAAGATGGAGGGAGTATTTTGAGCAGCTGATGAATGAGGAAAATCAGAGAGAGAGAAGGTTGGAGGATGTGGAGTTGGTGAAGCAGGATGTAGATAGGACTAGTAAGGTGGAAGTGAGAGCAGCGATTAAGAGGATGAAGAATGGAAAGTCGGTTGGACCAGATGACATACCGGTAGAAGCGTGGAGATGTTTAGGAGAGATGGCAGTGGAGTTTTTAACCAGATTGTTTAACAGGATTCTGGAAGGGGGGAGGATGCCTGAGGAATGGAGAAGGAGTGTGCTGGTACCGATCTTTAAGCATAAGGGAGATGTGCAGACCTGCAGTAACTACAGGGGAATTAAGTTGATCAGTCACACCATGAAGTTATGGGAAAGAGTAGTGGAAGCCAGGCTGAGAGAAGAGGTGACCATCTATGAGCAACAGTATGGTTTCATGCCGAGGAAGAGCACAACAGATGCCTTATTTGCTTTGAGGATGTTGATGGAGAAGTATAGAGAAGGACAGAAGGAGCTGCATTGTGTATTTGTGGATTTAGAGAAAGCGTACGACAGGGTGCCGAGAGAGGAGTTGTGGTATTGTATGAGGAAGTCAGGTGTGTCAGAGAAGTATGTGAGGGTGGTGCAGGACATGTATGAGGACAGTGTGATGGCAGTGAAGTGTGCAGTAGGTACGACAGACTGGTTCAGGGTGAAAGTTGGACTGCATCAAGGATCGGCCCTGAGCCCTTTCCTGTTTGCAGTGGTGATGGACAGGTTGACGGACGAGGTCAGACAGGAGTCTCCCTGGACTATGATGTTTGCAGATGATATTGTGATTTGTGGTGAGAGTAGAGAGCAGGTTGAGAAAAGCCTGGAGAGGTGGAGATATGCGCTTGAGAGAAGGGGAATGAAAGTCAGTAGGAGTAAGAAAGAGTACATGTGTGTGAATGAGAGGGAGGGCAGTGGAGTGATGCGGTTGCAGGGAGAAGAGGTGGAGAAGGTGGAGGAGTTCCGGTACCTGGGGTCAACAGTGCAAAGTAATGGAGAGTGTGTTAGAGAAGTAAAGAAAAGAGTGCAGGCAGGGTGGAGTGGGTGGAGAAGAGTGACAGGAGTGATTTGTGATAGTAGGGTATCTGCAAGAATAAAAGGGAAAGTTTATAGGACTGTGGTGAGACCTGCGATGTTGTATGGATTAGAGACAGTGGCATTGAGTAAAAGACAGGAAGTGGAGCTGGAGGTAGCAGAGCTGAAGATGTTAAGGTTTTCGTTGGGAGTGACGAGGATGGACAAGATTAGAAATGAGTTTATTAGAGGGACAGCACATGTAGGATGTTTTGGTGACAAGGTGAGGGAGGCGAGATTGAGATGGTTTGGACATGTGCAGAGAATTGACATGAATTATATTGGTAGAAAAATGCTGAAGATGGAGCCACCAGGTAAGAGGAAAAGAGGAAGGCCAAGGAGGAGGTTCATGGATGTGGTGAGGGAAGACATGCAGGTAGTTGGTGTGAAAGAGGCAGATGTAGAGGACAGGGTGGTATGGAGACGGATGATCCGCTGTGGCGACCCCTAATGGGAGCAGCCGAAAGAAGAAGAAGAATTTGGCATTGCTATCTGATGTCATCAGTGGGTCACAAAATGGCTTCTATTTATGTTTTTTGTTTGTTTTTTTAACTTGTATTCTGTATTATTTTAGACTTTATCTCCCAGAGCATTTATACTGGACTAAGTTTAAAATCTCAAAAATAAAATGATAAAAAATTCCACAAATGCCAGAGGAGTGCTTGCCTTAATGTTCCTCTTCGACAAAGACCGGTTTGAAACAATAAATAAATAGTTTTCCAACAACGTGTCGGATCTGACCTTTGGGAAGTGTCAACACTCTTCAGCCAAAGCAGGAACACAAACAGCTCACGGCAGCGTTCTGCGTGATTTTTAAACCGGGAAGCTGCAAACACAACAAGAATGAAAGAAAGAGAGAGAGAGAGAGAGAGAGAGAGAGAGAGAGAGAGAGAGAGAGAGAGAGAGAGAGAGAGAGATGGAGAACAGGTAGAAAAGATGAGAGATTAGGGAAAAAAAATGTGCACTGATGAAGTTAGGGCATGTGGCAGAGATGTGGGTTGACGCTGAGCTGCATGTGAATGAATAGACGTGATTACCTGTCCTAAAAGCTTGAAGGAATAGAAAGCATGGAGGAATTCTTCATCAGTTAATCAAAACTTGAGCTAAAAAGGGCAAATCATCATACACTATTTGTTGCCCTTGTGCAATTATCTGCTTTTACTGAAAAAAGGGTGATGGCATCGGTAAAACTACTAGCATACATTTTTCACACTTCCCACACGAGCATGTGAAGGCAAAAAACTCACTCGAAATAAATATATAAAAGCGGTTGCAGTTGATTACTCAAAGCCGGAATGACCTCGGGTTGATTTCTGAGACATTTTCTCAAAAGACGAATTGCAAATGAAATCATAGAACCGGTGCCGTAATGAAGGTTAACTGGAGTGCACAATCTAATAGACTGGTGCCCTCTCAACCCCTCACTTAAGATATCGAATACAGGAAATAGAACATTGTTCAATGTCACAGCTCAAGCAAGGCCTGAAAATCCCATGTACTTCATATTAGAAATGCAAATACTCTGCCAACGTCCTGATTTTCCTCTATATTAAAGATTCAATGAATAATAATGATGCTTCCTGAAGATTGGGCTGTTTGGGAGGAATAAAGACATTTAAAGCAACTTTAGTTTCAATTCAGCTCTGCATCGGGTCTGAGAAGTTCATTAAACAAAAAAATAAAACATGACGCACCTTTATTTTTACCACCCTGAACTGGATTGTTTTCCTATAACATCAAGTCTTTGAGTGTTTTATTTCTCATACATTACATCAATTAGGAAACAGTTGCCATTTTTTTTTTATCCTGAAAGAATGACAATAAAGGTCGTTTCTCTCTGTATAAAGTTACATTTAACATCCACAACATTCACCAAACAAGTTAGTTCTTGTTACTTACGGTATAGCAGCTCTAAACCAGTCTTTCCACTCTATTTTTTATATTCAAGCTACTAAGACTAAAAACAAAGTTTCAAAGTTAAATTCAATTAATTTTTATTTGTATAGCACTTTTTTACAATGAACATTGTCTCAAAGCAGCTTTACACAGATAATGTGGTGATAAAAATGAATAAGATGTTCTTTATAAGTGTAAGTTTGTCCCTGATGAGCGAGCCGGTGCCGACTGTGGCAAGAAAAAACTTCCCGAGATGGCATAAGAAAGAAACCTTGAGAGGAACCAGACTCAAGAGGTAACCCATCCTCATCTGGGTTTCAACAAATGTCCATTTATTACAGATAAACGCTGTACAATGATGGTGATTAGAAGCAAACTGTAGTCCTGAGTTAGTGTAGCAGACTGCTGACATTAACTACAGTCCAAATTCATCCTCAAAGCTCCCGTTCTTACCCTAGAATTTAATGGAACCACCCAAGGCATTGATAAGAAACCGTCCCCAGCTGCACAGAGTGGCCTCCAATTGAAGAGGACACTATCCAGAGGCAGGCCTGGATGAAAAAATTTGTAGTTGTTTTTTTGTCTTTAGTTGAGTGTAATTGGTGTGTTCTCATCAGCACAAGCAACCTCACCAACCAGAACAATCCATGAAGCTTTTATTCAAATGGCTTGAACACAAACACTATAAAAGGATTACATAAAGATTTGATACAGAGCTGTTTGATAACACTGTGCTTTTTATATTAGAATGGGAGTTGAATCATTTTTGAAAGAGATGAAGCTTTAATTGAAGCTCATTGAAAGTGTAACGTTCTTCCATTACAATACCCTACTGATTGTTGTTCTAGCTTATATTAGGTTTGGGTTTGATAGATGATGTTGTGCTGCTGTCAGTCATTTAAAATATTGCTATTGAAAAAATAGATTCAAGTGTTTGCTTATTCTTCAACTTTTTCTCTTTTGTATTCTTCCAGGAACTTGCAAAAAGACAAGAAAAGAAAAGAAAAAAAATATTTTATGAATAAACAGAACATTGTTTTAGCTGATTGCATCCTAATGAGGACCCGAGAGCAGTAATGTTTACTTACGGTAATTCAGTAATATATGAACATGATAAGCATATTTGACAGCTGCAACTCCCTTTTCCCTTTTGTAATCACAGTAAAAGGTCTCGGGTTAGAGCGCGGCTGGACTCCCTGCATCGCACTTAAGAGACTTTCAGAGTTTTTATGCTGATTATGCTTCCTCCTGCCATCCCTTGTCAGTCAGGTCTGAAAGCTTGCGAGCATTTACCGGTGCAATCAATACACGGCCACACACGCTCACGATTCAGGTGTGGTTAAGATGATATTAAAGTATATTGAGGCTGGGAGGTTTGACCTGTCAGGGGAAAACACTTTCATTTAGCAAATAGCTTGAGGGTGAGTCACAAAACATTTTTCAGGTAATCAAGAAAACTCCAAATAAATCAGCAAAGATTGACATCTGTAGTGGCAAGTTCAAAATATATATTCTGTTTTTAATTACTTTAGAAGTTAGAAACTTAGTTGATGGCTATGATTCGATTTACCAACCAAATCAAACATTCTTTGATAAAAATGGTAAAATCTCAATTACGATTTGTAAAAAGGTAAATAACAGCAGGTTAATTTTAATGTACTTATTCTAATATGTTCTATCGTTTCTATAGTAACTAAGTACAGATAACACTTCATATGAATGCATTCAAAATGTGTGTAATCACTTATGGTGAAATTTTCTTTGACACTGTATGGATTGAGTCTCCAGTGTCAGTGATTTGTAACAGTCAGAGAAACTTTAATGATTACAGGAAGGTACCAGTTTTGTAAATGCTAAATGGGATGAAATGTGTAATGTTTCATTTTTATTTTTTTTAAATAATAAAGCATTGCTCTTTAATAATAAAGATAAAACAACTCTTATAGGTCACCGATACCATGCCATTAGGTTCCATGTTGTCCCTCTTACTAGGTCTAGATAGAACCGGAAAACAGTTAGGCTTCCCTATCTGAGATAATTTGAAAGTTTTTTTAGTTCAAAGTAACTAGTTTGCCTAAGATTATGTCATCTGCATAAACAAGAAGCTACTGAATGTTGATTAGGCTTCGGCTGACCTACATTTCTATTAACACTATTAGCTTCTAGCAACAATGGTGTGATTTAGCTACCATCTGTCTTTAACAATATTGTAAAAAGCAAAGCTAAAGATGATTGGATACACATTGTAAGTCTGTTTATTAAGGTATTTATATGAAAAAAATAAATTCACAACAGGTTTCACAGCATCAGTAGACTGGGAAAAAGAACAAGTCAGAAACATGGTAAACAAGCTCCACACCACAAAACCATATAACATTTTGACATTTCTTTCTGTCTGAAAGGTTCCTTCATTGCTGTCTGGGATATATTGTCCTTGTCAAGTGCCCATGTTTTGGAAAGACTAAGCTGTGTTCATGCTGTTCCTTGTTTGCAGTCCCTTGTGTTCTTGACCTTGTTTATCTGTGTTTCTGTCTTTGAATTATGGAGATGCCTTTGTCCAGCTGTGGGCTCAACCCTGCTATGAATTTTTTTACCTGGTTTGCCTTCATTCTCACCCAATTAGCTCTGGCTCTTAGGTCACATTTATTATTAATTTGCAGTACATATAGATATATTGCGTTTTTTTGTTGGTGTAGATAGTGAAAGGATGCTATTGAAAAATGTAAAATAATTTAGATGGTTAGTGAGCCAAGTTATATGATTAAAGTACTGTACAAACATAACAGCAAAATTTTTGCTTGTTGCCTAGACAAGTCAACGCTGAAAATTATCAAAATTTTTCAGCACATACAGTAACTGTTTCATACATATCCAGTGTGGTATCCATATGCTACTGTATGCTTCTTTTGTGCATTCAGATTTAGTAACCCCAAAAATTGTGGACCACTATCAACAACAAACATAATCAAATCTTTTTCAACTCAAATTTAAGCGCAACTTTTCAGCCATGCCCATTTGCAAGTTTTATCATTTTATTTTTTTACAGTTATTTCATGAAAATTCTAAATAACAAACAGGCAAGAAAGGAATGTACAAGCACATGTACAAGTATATAACAGAATACACTCTGAAACTAACACTCAGTCACACCTAGTGATAAACTATCATAACCAGTTAATTAACTTACAAATATTTTAAAAGGGTTAGAGCAAACTGGAGTACCTGAAGAATCCAAATCAAGTTTTCTTCTGGGTCATACAATGCCATCAAAAAGAAAGGGGAGACTAGCCATATTATTCTGTCTAAGCATCTTTGATTTGCTTGCATTGCTCTGATTGACAGAAGAGAAATGAACGTCATCGTTCACATAGAGGTAGCAGGACAATTATGCTCGCTCAGACTGCTGACATTCAGAACTCGCAATCTGCAGTCAATGCAGTGAAATCTCCAGATGCCATACTCGGTAGCCGCTGTTTTCTCCTTAATTCCTTAAGGCACTTTTCAAATATTAGTCATTGTGCCCAGTTCTAAAAGTCCTAAAAGTTTTATAAATGTAAGATGATCTCAACTGGTAGATAGACTCACCTGGTTTAATGAGATGATTGCTCAACCATTCAACAATGATTTCCAATGCGCAGTACTTCTGGGAAAAAAAAAACAGTTTTGAAGCTGTGTGAATTTCAACAGAGATGAGAACCCAATGGGTGTGTAAAGGATGGAGCTGAAAACACACTTTCTAAGTCATTTGTTCATTGTGTATTTATTATTTATCAGGGTTGAATTGTTTGACTGCTATCTACAACCAAAACACACTAGCAGAAAACAAGTGTCCAGTCAACACTGGATATTTACTGCATTCACACTTGCCCCAACAAACCACCCTTCACCCAGGGGTGAAGTAAATGCATCAGGGTTCAATTCATATACATAGCAAACAGGAACGAGACAGGCATCAAGCAAGTTTCAGCACTGCACCCTTCCAGCATATTTGAAAACCAGCAGCAAGGCCCCCAAGTAGAGTTGCTTATTTTGCTGTTACACCCTGTGCTTTACCAAAACAGTGCTAACAGCCCATTACCTCGCTCTTCGCCGTTCACCTGCCAAAGCCAGTGAGACTCTCTCCATTCCACATCCACTTTACTACAGAGACAATCTGTGCAATATTTACTCCAATACACCGCACTGCAAAAGTAAAGAAAACATATCCCACTTTTTGTCCAATTACAACAAAATTCATTTTACTGTTGTACTTTAAAACGAATAAGCTCCTGCATTCATTATACATTATACATCCATCTGCAAAAATCCCAGCTCTGCTATGTACTTCATTTGTATGCATGTGTGTCTGGTGTCCACTTTCATCTGTAAGCCCTACACTGAGTATTCATAATACATAACCTGGTGTATGGTTGAATTTCAAATCATAACGTTTTCCGGATGCCATAGCTCCGCATGGCTCCGGTTCGGATTTGCCTCTGTAAAGACGTTGCCCCATAAAGAGATAACATGCCAAAAAAGAAGAATGTTTCAGCGGGTGGCTGAGATCAGGCAAGCAAATGAGTTTAAGGAAAATTGCAACCAGAGTTGTAATACATAAATCTAGGATTTCTTGCAAGGAGGGAGTGCATGCCTGCAGGTGAGATCAAGAGGTTTGTCAGGTGTCTCTGCATCCTGGCATTGAAGGAGGAAAAGTTGCAGCTTTGGGCTTTTTTGCATATTTATGCCACTTATTGCTCCTCAGAGACTCACAATAGATCCAGAGACCTGCCGATGGGTGACAGCGCAATCCGGGATTTCTGCATCACGTGTCTCTGGGCCTGTCTCTTTCCTGATGTATCTCTCAACACAACTTGCTCAAATTGCCTCATCGATCAAAGCCTCCAGGTAGAGAAATGTAGATCTTGACAAGACGTGAGACATGTTACGAACACCATCTGCACAATCATGGGTTACGTCCTCTGAGACAGAATTTACACGCTGGCATGGAGTAACAACAGTCAGAACGCCAATGTTCTTTGCGTTCCTTTTCACTTTCCAGGCTCACTTGGAATGCATACAGTTCACTTATATATCAGCACATATCCAAGAAATCTAGATTATAGATAATGGGTCAGAATAAATTGCTTAATTTTCTATAACATCATTAATATTAATGACCTCATTCCTGAATGAGGAGAAATGTGTTTTACTCAAATACATACATATAATAACTGCATTTTCTAAGGCAATCCTACAACAGCCACTTCACATAGAGCAGTTTCAGAAGTGTTTATGGAAGGAGTCTCTAGTTTCAGAGAGAGATAATAAAAGGACAAAAGAGAAGCTGCTGGAGGAATATACTTTTAGAATGTAAAGAAGAGCAAATGTAAGTACACTATAAGTGAATAAAATCATTCTTATCAAACAAGAATACTATTTTTTTGGAATCCCTTTAAAAAATATATAATCAACCTCAGGGTGATTGTTGTTCCTATAATTTCCTATAACATCATGACACACAGAGATTTATTCCTTTTTTTAATCATTGCAATTTCTATTTGGCTTTCACTCTTATTTGACGGAAATCCCATAAATTAAAACAACATCTTAACACACGCCCACCTGCTCCACAGCAGAGACAAATCCATGGAGGATTTACCCAGCAAGCCACAGCTGCTCACCGAACGCAGAGCCAAAGTTTTCCGGCACGGTTTTAATCATTAATGAAAATCAGAGCATCTTGATTGAACGGATTAAAGCCGAGGCTTCTGCTCGCACTTTAGAAAAAGGAGATGCCATTTTAACAGCACTTTTTGAAGTCCTAATGGGCAAAAGCTCTTGATGAATTCGGCACCACGTGACCGGTTTACTATTAAGATAATCTTAAGTTTCTTTAATGGAGTGTAATCAGGGCTGCACGCTGTCAATATGGCCGCTACTCTCAGCAGAAATTACTCGTGCCGCAGGCATCCTATTACATGAAATGCTATGATTAAATCTACATACTTTCACTTCGCACATAAACAGACATTCTCACCAGCGGCACAAAAGCACCGATAGGCCCGCTCCGCATGACTCCGACCCCCTTCCTTACATTTTTCGGAGTGTATTTTCCACATCTGTCTGCTTTTATGTAGCTCACTGATGTGGCAGGAAAAAACAAAAACATGCAATCAATAGGGTTCTAAACGTAACACCTAATTAGAGTCAGCATGGAGTTCATAGAGGAGACACATCTCATTTCCTTTTTTTTTTTTAGAACCATTTTCTCTGAAAAAAAAAAGGTGACAGTGATAGATCAGCATGTCCTTAACATTTTTCCTCCACCGACTCGAGGTTTCTGGTGAAATCGGACCTCTCTGGGATAATGACTGCACTTTTAGCTGTGCCTTGGATGTTGTCTGACAGGCTGGAGGCCTGACGCTCTCTGGAGATGTGTGAGTGGCCGACGCCAAGCCCGATTTAGGGCCTTGCTGCCACATGGCTTCCTTATTACCCATGATAGAGGACAGAGGGATCCTTGCTATGTAGTCTGTTCTCATAAGCAGCTCAGCTCAAAATGCTTTTCCAACTCTATTACAGTGCAGTGAGAGTCTGTGTGTGTGTGTGTGTGTGTGTGTGTGTGTGTGTGTGTGTGTGTGTGTGTGTGTGTGTGTGTGTGTGTGTGTGTGTGTGTGTGTGTGCAACTACTGTTATAGAAAAGAAAGTAAGATTAAACAGAGGGAATGGAAAAAAAGAATGAAAGTACAAGAGGGAGAAAGAGAAAATAAAAAAAGGGAAATGTGGAGTAATGAACGAAGGAACTGGAAAGAGGATGGAAAGAAAATAAGGAACGTGAATACCAAACTGAATGTAGAAACAAAGAAAGAATGGAAGAAAGTAAAAATAAAGATGGAAATAAATAAGAAATTGTAAACTACAACCAACTACAAACAAATAAAATCTATTTTAGTAATAGAAATTAAAAACTAATAGAAAGACTTTAAAAAAAAAAAGATAGAATGAGTAAAGTTGATTCTCATTCTTCGCTTAGCGGTCTGTCTCTATTTCTCTTGTTCTTAAAAGTGTGTTTTTCTTAATATGGGAACTTTCTGGGTAGAGAGAGAGAGGGGTGTGTAGGAGAGGGGAAACCTTCAAAGTCTGGTTCTCAGCAGGAACAGTGAGAACAGTGTGTTCCTGTTTGAATGGAAATGAAGGGAATGAGCTCCTCCTCAGCAGCTGAAGAACAGATTAAAGCAGTGCTTAAAAAGACACACTGATCTTCAGTGGGCATCGTAACAAGCCTCATCAGTAACCAACACCTTGTTGGGGAGAGAGAGAAGTAAAGAGAGAGAGGGATTCATAAATTCATAATTTTAAAAAGTTTATAGGGTAAAATTCAATATCACTAAAGAATTCAAACCTTCGACTCTTACTTCTATTCAAAAAGCATCATTTGCTCTTTTCTGTTAAAGGTAACAGGTTATGACAAAAAAAAAACCAGACAAAACCAACATTAGGTTAGAGGTGGACCTGATGTCTGTTTATGGCTCCTGCACTGACTTGAGGTCAACGGTCAGTATGTGAACTGGACACTTATACAGGGATTACCAAAACATCAAACCTTGATAATACTTTTATTGACATGTATGCATGGAACACCTTAATACAGTTTATCTGTTCTGGAATAGTAAAGTATGAGATCCTGTAAATTCTCATTCTGTCTCTTAACTTCAGCAGAGACATTTAGTTTTCAGAAAGTAGCAAGGATCTCCATCTATTCATCATGCAAATGTAGAATGGTCATTTAGGTACAGAGAATGGCCAATAGCTAGCCAGGTGTCTTCTCTTAAAAAAGGTTTAGAAGATGCCATGATATAATCCCAGTTTGTACACCCACAGCTATTAGTTTTTAAATCATGTACCATGTGGTCAAAAGATGCAAATGTAAATTAGCTGACAGCAAAACCTTTTATGATAGCAATAACAAGTAATTAAAAAAAGTAATAAAAAAATCCCCTAGTAGCCACATCCCAGCAGATACACTACATAACCAAAGGTCTGTAGACACTTGACCATCACACCCCTATGTGGCAACATTAAGCATTATGCTCAATTCAATGTGTAACCATTAAGATGGTGATTTAAAAATAAATGAATCTGACCTGATTTATCATAACCATGTCTTTGTGCACAAGGTAAGCACCAATAATATTTTGTTTGCATAGGCTAAATTGAAAGCACCTCAAATCCTTTTTTTCTGGGGGTTAACTAGAGCAACTTCACCAACGATCAGTGCCTGACTTCATTAATTCTCTTGTAGCTGAACGAAAGGAGAAGGCTTTCATACAGTAGCATAAGTGGACCAACTCTGTGCTAATATCCTTTATTTTAAAATGGATTAATAGGGGCATGATGGTCAGGCTTGCCACATACCTTTGGTCACATGGTAATAAATATTGTCATGTTTAAGAAGAACCTCAAACAGAGACCAATTATAAGGTGTGAGATCCACCAGCTCAGCATCTTGCGGTCTTATTAGAAACAGTTGTTTATCAAGTCCCATTCCACCAGTTCTCTTCAATAATGAGGTCCCTGTATGTTCCAGAGTGATAGTTCATTGTATAGCGGTCTCTGAGAAGCTGGTAAATGAAAAGTCATATTTTGAGTCTGAGATCCACTATGCCTTGACACTCCTTTGGTCCCCCTTCCTGGGTCCCTTGTGGAAGGTATAGTATGGCTGATTGGGCAGAGTGTCAGCCCAACCAGGCATACTTATATAGTTATAGTTCTGGGGAGAGAAGACCATCAAGATATTGGCAACCAACTTGTAGGACAGATTAGGTAGCCACCATTTTAATTTAATGCACTCCTAACACTGTCTCTTACTACCTTTTACCATCTCTAGCAAAACACCAACATTTCAATGTGTACATGCTTCTTCTTGAACCACACAAAAGTGGTTCAATGGCTATACTTTACAATTGACCTGACAATTTACATCCTTGTTTGTTTTGTTAAATGACGTCAAGTGTTCAAATTGAAACAACTCCAGTTTAGTTTGTGCATAAATTAACAGTGTGCAATTCTCCATAAACAAACCAACAGCTATGTCAGAAACAATACAGAAATTTAGGATGCCATGTACTAGGAAGAGGTGGGTACTAAAGTACTAAATTCCTATGTACTAAAGATAAGATGTACTTTGTTTTTTCTTCTGCCTGTTCCAAATATCAAACACTGGAAACTTACTGCATAAACAAGTGCACACTCATGTAACTGCTGCACAAGTGTCTGTGAATGAGCTGCTACTATAGAAACTATAACATATTAGAAGGTGTGCATTAATATAAAGCTGTGATTTATGACACAGCATTGTTCTGTTGCAGAAAATTAATCAACAGCTTCTGATTTGAGAGCTTTGTGGTATAAGGAGATGATATTGAAAGAAAACTGATACTGATGCTTTTACAATAAAAAAAAAAAAGCAGCACCATATTTTATTTATTATGCTCCTGCCAGAAGCATTTTACAATGTGATTGATGGTCTCAATTGTTTCCTGAGAGTGAATGTCATGCCTTCCTTCCTTCAAATGCAGATGACACCCTGAGAATAAGCTGAGAACCGCCGAGACTAAACAGCATGTGCTCCTGCTTTCGCTCCAAACCAAATGTATTGGAACTTTCTTCCCAAGGCACAAATATGCTAGTAAACTTGTCAAGTTAGTGGTTACCACTTTCATTTTGTGTGTGTGTGTGTCTTGACAACTCACAGTATGAAGCACCGCCGCAGTCCCCTGTGGATTCTGTTCATTTTCTGCTGACATCCTTCTCATCTTCCGTTCAATTTCCGGCCAAGAGAGGTCGAAGGTTTCTCTTTTCAACATGTTCATAACTCATGACAAGCACAAACATACAAACTAAAAACAAACAAACAAACAAACAAAAAAATGAAGAAATGGATTCCTACACAAGAAATTATAAGGCAGCAATTTAAACGCTAATTCAAATCAACCAATTCAAATATTGGATGGTTGGATAAATTAATGTATGGATGAAAGGGTGGATGGATTGAAGAATAAAATAGAGATAAAGAGACAGAAAAACACAATAATGTAAGTAAAAAAAAAAAAATTAAGTAAGAAGTCAAAAGAATGAATGGAAGAATAAGAAGAGATTTGTGAACAAAGTCATGAGGAAAAAGAAACACCAGGATATATAGAATGAATGGAGGAAGAGAATAGATAGATAGATAGATAGATAGATAGATAGATAGATAGATAGATAGATAGATAGATAGATAGATAGATAGATAGATAGATAGATAGATAGATAGATAGATAGATAGATAGATAGATAGATAGATAGAAAAACTAAGATAAGAATAAAAGAAAGAAAGAAAGAAAGAAAGAAAGAAAGAAAGAAAGAAAGAAAGAAAGAAAGAAAGAAGTAAGAGATACAGATAAAATGAGAGAATGAGAGAGAGAGAGAGAGAGAGAGAGAGAGAGAGAGAGAGAGAGAGAGAGAGAGAGAAAGAGAGAGAGAGAGAGAGAGAGAGAGAGAGAAAGAGAGGGGAGAAAGATGTGGGATGACAGGAAAGGTCACGCCCCATGCTGATTTTCACATTGTCCTTCAGAAACACAAATCTCTATCCATCAGTTTAAGGCGTTATTCCAGTCGGTCGGCAGAAACACACAGATCAATCACGCTGCATTGGAATTTCATCAGGCTTTCTTCAGCCCATCTCCACAGGATGGGAGCTCATCCATCCATCATCCCGAGTTTTACACATCCGTGTTTAAATGAGTCTGGAAATGCATCGATTATTATCCATGAGGGAGGAGAATCAATGGATCTCTAACGGCCCTGAAAACTCATTTATCTTTTTCTGTACATCTGACTCCAGACTTGAGCAAATCATGTTTGTTTAACGTCTTCAACATATCATTATTCCTAATTATCTTATTATTCCTGGTGATAATTCCAACACATCATTTTTCCCAACAATAAAAGTGTCATTGTTCCTAACAATGATTCTGATTCTGTTCTTTTTCCCTAATGACAACTCTGTCATAACAATAAACCAAAAATAGGATTGTAACGTGTCAATACATTCGAAAAAACCCTGTATACTCATGGTCCATATTTCCAACATATTCTTATTCCCCAGTTATGAACTGTACCAATCATTACTTCATTACTATTATTTTCAGTAATGATTTAAAGCATTATGAGCATTACGCTTAAAGGTGATCTAGATATAGTTTATATATATATATATATATATATATATATATATATATATATATATATATATATATATATATATATATATATATATATATCCATAATGATTTAGATATAACATTCTTCCCAGTGATGGTTTTAGACATTATATTTCTGATGATGATTATACCCTACACTAATTGCAACATACAGTATAAGCATGATTTACAACATGATTCCAACTTATACCTGATGATGATTTCCAAAGAGCATTATTTCCAAGAATGATTTCGGCACATTACTACTCAAAAAAGATGATTTCAGCCAATCATCTACACCTGGCTTCTTACAATTCACATTTCTAAAATATTTTTTAAATCATTGTATTATTTGTAGTATTGATTGTGACATTTCAGTATTCCTGATGATATTTCGACAATATTATTCTGATGACTATTACAGAATTCTCCCAAATAAAATAAAAAAAAATAAAAATGTTTATTAATAGATTGGACCATTTGTCTTTTTGTTTCGTTCTTTCTTCACCCCATTTTTTTCTCATTTAAGAAATGAAATTTGGAAAATGTAAGCTAAAATAATTTCGAGATTTATGAGTTTTATGGTTCTTAATCACAGCCACACATACAATTTTTGTAGAGACGATTTCAGTCTTACACTCTGCATGTCAGGCTAATTGTTGAATTTTTAGCCCCTGTTGAAGAATGTGTTTTCATGCTGAGAGAAATTATGCTGATTTTGTTGTGCCTTTGTTTTGCTTGCTCCGGGTCTCCTTCCTGTGTCTCGTATGAAGCATGGCGTGTCGGCGTGTTTACTAATGACGGATAGGGGACGGCTCTCGGCTCTTTGGAGAGTGGGAAGAGGAATCAGGTGCACAAAACTCTGGCACGGTTAAACCCAGGGGCCACCGGGAGAGGAAACGAGGAGAGGACCGGTCTACAAATTAATACGTTCACATGGGAGATGGAGGGACTGGAGTCATTTTTCCTGCCTGCTGTCGCATCGCGATGCACAAATCCCCAGCGTCCTCTTCACAGGAACGCTGCTGTGTAGAAGATGCCAGATGCACCGGAGCAGAATCACTCAGTGCCCAACACAATGCTAGCAACAAAACATGGATTAGCCATTAAAACTCACTCCATGAGCTACAAAAAAGAAAATGATAAGAAAGGCATTAAGATGGATTCCGGATCTCCTGTAGGTGTGTCTGTGTGGTATAAATCAGTTTCCTGTTTACACAAGTGTTCGTGGTGCTAGTTAACTTGTTTGTTTGTTTGTTGTGCATAGTATACTTCTCATTTCTTTCTCACTGATTTTTTAATTCCACACTGAGACCCATGCCTGGACCCTCCTTAAGTCATGTATATTTAATTTGCAGAACAGAGGTGTGAATCAGAACTGAGATCCCAAAGCGCATATATATATATATATATATATATATATATATATATATATATATATATATATATATATATATATATATATATATATATATATATATATATATATGAACATTCACAAATGAACATACATATGAACATACACAAATATGATGATCCTTAAATAATTCCATTTATTAATGTATCTTTAGTAACTGCTTTTAGCATGTTTAATTTTTGGAAAAACGTTTGTTAAAGGCAGTTGAAAAAATACAGGATAAAAAAGAAAAATAAACGAAGCAAGAAGAAAGAAAGAAAGAAAGAAAGAAAGAAAGAAAGAAAGAAAGAAAGAAAGAAAGAAAGAAAGAAAGAAAGAAAGAAAGAAAGAAAGAAGAGATTAAGTGTAGTAATGTAAATCAGTCTGAGAAATGTTAGGCTCCTACTTCGGGGATAAATCTAAAAAGAAGTGTGCATATTTGGAGTGTTTATCAGATTCAGACTCAGGTTCAGCATTATTTCAGTGATAATATATAATTTAATAATGTATATAAAGTTCCTAAGCCAGAAGAACATTGTATTTAAACCTACTCTTATTCACATCTATCTAGCTGTCTAACTCTGAGTGAAACCATCAGATCACTCTTCCACATCATATAATAAACACGCTGCATGTATGAAACTCATTTCCCGTGTATGCAGTGACATATCAGATCTAATGATTAATGATAGCCAGATATTATTACAAACTCCAGCTCAGTTTCTTAATAAATGCAAAAATGACGCGATCATTTCCAATCTACAGCGGCCATTTATTTGGAGCCATAATGAACTTATAAATCATGAGTCAGGAATATGATTTTCTCTCATCAGGGAATAAACATCCGAGATGGGAGGATGATTAATGGTGGAGGTTTTGGGCCAGGATTGGAAAATTGCTTTCCATTGAGCGAGGAGATTTGGTTTTGCCACATGCTAGTTCTGCCTCTCTGGAGAACGAACCAAGTTTAATACCAGCTCTGATTTTATACCCCAAGTTTTATTGTTTTGTTTTGTTTTTGTGTAACAAATCAAACTTAGTACTCAAATTTATTCAGAATTCTCATGAAAAAAAAAAAAAAAAAGATTTGAAGAAAATAACATTAAATATTTGCTCACAGTCTCTCCAACTTTCTGTTAGCAGTTTGGGGACGAAGCAGATTAAAGAAATACATTATTTTCATTACTGTTTATTAAAACAGAAGTATTTCTATCCATTGCTCTTTTTTTTGGCAAAATTTTTAAAAGTAAAAGAAAAAAGAAAAAAAAGGAAAGTGTTATAACTTTGTTCTTGCTTATTTGTTTAAAAGAAGAGGAAAACAAAAATAAATAATTTATCAATTACTGTTTTCTGTAATCAATATTAATATACATATTGTAGCGACTCGCTGCCGCATTGGGGTGAACAAAGACACAGGAAACTTAAATTGGGGTTAGGGGTTCTTTATTAGGGACCAAAACTGAAATTAGAAGGAAGGGGATAGTGTTCTGGTGCCCAGGAAAGGGGGTGAGGAGTGGCCGGAGCGGGAGAATGGGCGGGGCGTTCTTGTTGCGCTTCAATGCCTCAGGTCCCAACTTACGAGGTGTTGTAAAGGTCCGGTGGAAATTCCTTTTCCGCATCTTCTGTCTTTTGCCTGTAGTGAGAGAAGTAGGGGAGAGAGCCACTATTAGTCGGAAGCACACCTCACTGTCCTCCCGGGAGCTTTTTATAAGCCTTGCCAAGTTTGAAGACAGTGAGTAGCCACCACTGCAATTGAGCTCCAGCTCCATGTCTTGTAAGGACGCCACGCCTCCTTGTTTGCTGCACTATGCTGCGCCGCATCAGCAACATTCTTCCATACACTGCTGACGGTTGAGTTCGGAGCGCTTGCCCCTTTTGGTACATGAGGGAAAGCCCGTCGTCCTTCACCCCCGCCTCTGCTCTGAACTTACTTTCCACGGCATTGTGCTCATGCCCGCATTCTTCACCACTGTGGCGACTTGCCATCGCGTCGGGCTGAATACAAACACGGAAAACTTAAATTGGGGTTAAGGTGTCTTTATTAGGGACCAAAACTGAAAGTAAAAAGGGGATAGTGTTCTGGTGGCCAGGAAAGGGGCACCAGAACATATATTTACCGTATTTTTCGGACTATAAGCCGCTACTTTTCCCCCACATTTGAAACCCCGTGGCTTAAACAACGAAGCGGCTAATTTATGGATTTTTCCTGGGTTTTTCCCAGTTTCACAAACTTGAAGTCAAAAAACTGAGCTACATAACATTAGACCAATGACATTTCCGAACGGAAACGAAAAAACGCACCTCACCTGTGTTCTGAACTGCACGGCATCGGGAGAAAAAAAGTTTTTTTTTAAACGCATGACGATGCCAAAAGATAAACTCTTGAGATAAATTATTGTGAAAGAAAGGAGGAAGACAGTAAACAATGAATTTCTTGGTAGGCTACTGTTTAGATACAAGCCGCTGTAACGCGTTGAGTCTGGGTTAAGGGAGAGCTCACTAACTCCAGTTGCAACAGAAATCATATAAGCACAGACAGGTTTCCAAAACTCGTGCTTTTTTATTTTTCTTGGCAACAACCAAGCGTTACAGGTTAGTCAAAGAAACTTAGAACTGAGCATCAGAAAATAATAAGGACATATTCCTCGGCCTTGCACACATGCAGTAATACCAAAAAAATGCGGCGACAGGCTATTCCCTAAATGCCGCTCTGTTCTTAAAGGAGCCACAACATATTTCACCCATTACACCGTGTAACAGACACTGTCTTTCGTTGAAGCCTGTGTAAAGTTCATTAGTTTCAGTGTAGACACCTGCGGCTTATAAACAGGTGTGGCTTATTTATGTTCAAAATAAAAATCTTTGTAAAATTCAGTGGGTGCGGCTTATATATGGGTGAGCTTTATAGTCCGGAAATTACGGTATATATACATACAATATTTTACAGAAGTGAGTGCACACCTCACATTTCAAAATCCAGTGCAGTTGCAGTATATCTTCTAATAAGACAACACTATAGAAATAGAAATTGGACAAATTTTAGAGTAGTCAATGTGCAGCTTGTATAGCAGTACAGATTTACTGTCCTCTAAAAATAGCTGGCAACAAAAGTGTGTATACCCTAAGTGATAGCAGCTGTATGTTCTATAACCAAGTAAAGCCCCACGTCCTATTCATGTTTTTGTCTGCTTGACAGGCCCATACAAATTTGTGTATCTTGTATTAAAACAGCTAAAACTAGATGCTTTATGTTTAATTATTTTAAACTGAACACTGGATGTTCGACATGGCACCTCATGGCAAATAAATCTCTGAGGAATTGAGAATTAGAATGATTGCTCTTCACAAAGATGGTCTAGGCTGTAAGAAGATTAGTAACACCCTGAAACTGAGTTACAGTACTGTGGCCAGGGTCATACAGAGGTTTTCCAAGACAGGTTTCACTAGGAACATGCCTCGCAAGGGTCCATCAAAGAAGTTAACTCTTTGTGCTGTGTGTCAGGTGCAGAAGCTGTTAAAAAAAAGCAGACACAGCACTCATGAAGAGGCTTTCCTCTGAAGCTGCTCACAAGAAAACCTGCAAACAGTTTTCTGAAGACAGCCTGTCCAAAACCATCAATTACTTGAACCATGTCCTGTGGTCTGATGAGACTAATATACTAAGATAAACATGTTTGGCTCAGATGGTGTGCATGCACCAAGAAAATTGTGTCTTGCCTACAGTCAAGCATGGTGGTGGTACAATCATGGTCTGGGACTGCATGAGTGTTGCTGGTACTGGGGAGCTGTGGTTCATTAGGGGAAGCATGGATTCCACATCTACTGTGACATTCTGAAGCGGTACATGATGCCCTCCCTTCACAAACTGGGCCAACTGGCGTACTTCCAACATGAAAAAGACACAACGTCAAGATGACAACTGCCTTACTGAAGGTGAAGGTGATGGACTGGCCAAGTATGTCTCCACATCTAAACCCTATTAAACACCTGTGGGGCATCCTCATGTGGAAAGTGAAGAAGCACCATGTTTCTAACATACAGCAGCTCTGTGATGTTATTATGGAGGAGTGAAAGAGTATCCCAGCAACAACCTGTGCAGCTCTGGTGAATTACATATCCAGGAGGATTAATGCAGTGCTAGATAACAATGGTGCTCACACAAAATATTGACACTTATAGAAATGTCCCTGAAAACTTAATAAGATAGTTGCTGATATGTGAGGGGTGTACTCACTTGTGAGATATATATCTCACAGACTGGAGCAGGTGCAGATGGCTAGGTGTTTCCTCTATACTACATTTTTCATGTAATGTACTGGAAGCTTATATAACTCCTGTATGGTTTGTATGGATTTATGCATAGAAAATGTCATGCGTGATGTGTGTGTTCCACAGTTGTACCTCTCGATCTGGCCGATGTTTGTGGCTGCACAGCATGATGCTCTGCAGGCTCCGGCATTTAGCACTGTCAATCCTGACTCCGCATAGCTCTCACAATGTAAATACACACTTCTAGTCCCAGCTGATCTAGCCACGGCTAACCTGTGAACTCCACACCAGAGGTGAAAAAAACATAAACTTCAAACCCCACAGGAGAACTTTCAAAGCGTCTATTTTAGAAAATAACAGCCATGAGGAAAAGTACGCGTCACTCACTCTCCGGGGGTTTTGAAGGTCCTGAAATTGGTGCCACCAGCAAATCGAGGCAGAGGGAGACCCCAATATGAGAACTTCACTCCGGAGAAAATGAAGAGAGAGAAAAGAATAATATTCTATATGTTTTCAGTCCGCCTGTGGCATTTGATTCCCTGTTGATAACTTGATATGAGAAGACTGAGGCGGTGAAATTGCTTCTAGCATAGGAAAGAGGTAAAAGTTGTGTAAATTATTTTTGTACATATGTAAAGATGTTATAAATGGGAAATCTAAAAACTAAATTGATTAAAATATCAATTACCTTTAGGTAAGCTGCATGAGTCTAGCAATGCCCATTTTCTAATTTGTATAATTTCTTTTCTGTTGCTGTTTCTGTTTCTAATCTCTTCTCTTACTCAAACAACCATTCAATTAAGGTTAGTTCCAGTTCTCACATACAGGTATGTTATATTAGCTATTCACTCACTAACCTTCATATATTCTCTCTCTGGAGTTGAATGAAAATAAAAATGAAATGTGTCATGTGGCAGGTCACATAAATTCAGATACAATTAACTATTAACTGTATTTTTTCTTTTTGTTCACACAGAGCTGATGTTTTTGCACAGTTTAAACAAAAATGCTTTTTCCAAAAGCTCTCCCATGGATTGGAAAATTACCGTTTTCTGACTGTAGTGTGGACTGAGGAAACAAGCATATTTGAAAACAGTCATATTCAGTGTATTTAGGCATGTGTCTCATTCAACTAAAAACAAACAAATATATTGTCTTGGGGTTCCTGCAACAACAACTATACTACTTCATGTGCCTGTTTAAAAAAAAAAACATGTTTTTCTGTTTATTTTTTTATTGACTTCACTGCATTGATTCAAAGAGATTGAAAATAAATACACAAATTAATACCTGAAGAAAAGAATACAACCTAAAACTTTTCATGCTTTTGTGCATGCACAGTATAGGGTGGTAAAAACTTCCATGCTTTTCAGTGTAAAATATAAATTTTTTTAAACCGCTTTTAAACAAAATAAAAAAAAATATATTTTTTTTTTACATCTATCCAGATTAATGTCGATATAGACTGAAGTACCACAAAAAGTTCAAACTACTCTGTCCTGAAGATTTAAAATATTGAATTTTAAAGTTACAGCTCTATTGCTGTTACAAAGTGCTGACACTGAAAACTCTTTCTAAATAAGAAAATTTTTCTTTCTGACTGAAAAGTTCATAATATCAATTAGATTGATAAAACTGCATTATAAAAATGGTCTGTGTATGGTGCTACCCCTACACTGGGTTTGCTGTAAAACTAATCAGTCATCATTACCTGTTTTATTTCCTTGAATCAAGACTACCAGGATCCAGAACAGTGTTACAGTAACTATCCGTATGCCACACTTTTTGTCTAACACACACATGTGGCTCCTTCTGAAATGTAATTTTTGCAGTAAACAAAGTGACACGGCTCTCAGGCACACAATTTCATCCGTATTACATCGACCACAAACTCCAATGAATTCAACACTCAGGCACGATGGGAGACTTCGCAAAGACTCAATTATGGTTGTTCTCTTTCAAGGCCATGTGCCTTCTTATTTAAACTCCTGCTGAAAGTCTTGATGAGTCTCAGGGATGCGTTATTCTGCAGATTGATTGAGATCTGAGTGAATAGCTGAAGTCCATAATTAAATCTCGGTGCGGTGTGTGACACATTATGTCATTCACCGAGGAGCTGGCTGAGCTTCTCTCTTCTTTTCTTTCTGTGCAGATTTTTTTTATTGTCATTTTTTTTCCTGTTTTTCTGATATCATGTCATTGCACACAGTGATAATTCTTTCCGACATGTTGATGACTCAGTATCTCACTAATCCTCTTACCATATATCGCAGATTATGTTTGTCCATGCTTCAGTGGTTTAGCTTTGCAGCTCAAAAATCCTCACTGAAAATCTTCCTCACACAGCACTGATGAATAGGTAGAAAAAAAATATTGTGTTCAATTCCTCAAACTCAAAGCACGGCAAGCATAAAGTATGGATTCTTTTTTCATTATTTCGTTAAATGCAGTGAGAAGATTTATGTAACACAAAGCCAGGATGGAGGCATGTTGATAAAAAAGCTGAGAAAACAAAACAAGGATACATAATTAAGTTAAATGAGAACTTTGGTGTATATTGATGCTAATCTTCAATAGTACCACCTTCTAAAGTTACAGGGGAGTATCCCAATCCTGGATGAATAGTTGTCTATTTAATTGAATTCATGTTACCAAGTATATTAATATGACACTGCCAAAAGCTTCCTGATTCATTAAGCCATAGGCTCCACTAGACCTCAGAAGGTGTGCTGGGCTATCTCGGACCAAACCATTTGTGCCAGATCCTTTAAATCCTTTAAGTTGCAAGGTGTAGCCTCCATAGATTGAACTTCAGTATTTAGAACCTCACATTAATGCCCAATTAGATTTAAATGTGTAAAATTTGGAGGCCTAGAAAACACTGAACTCTTTTTTAATGTTACTTAAACTATTCCTGAGGAATTTGGTGGTGGAAAAAGGGTGCATTTTTCTGCTGACCAAGACCACTGCCAGACTGGAATTATTTTGCCATGAGGAGGTGTTACTTTGTCTGCAGTGATGTTTAGGTACATATTAAAGTAACATCCACATTAATGCCAGGAGCCAAGGTTCCCTAGCAGAACATTGCTCAGAGCATTACACTGCCCTCACTGGTATTAATTCTCCCCAAAGAGCATTTTGGTGCCATCTCTTCCTTGTGTAAGCAACACACATATGCACACTACTTGAAAAAAATACATGTGATTCATTAGAAAAGGCCATTTTTTTGTTTGTTTTAGTAGATCTTAGTGCTGCATTAGACACTTTAGATCATGACTCTCTCCTGGATTGTTTTTACAGAATTACATTGGCATTCAGGGACAGTCATTAAGTTAGTTTAAATCCTACGTCTGATTGTTACGATTTTGTAGATTTAAATGGATAACTATCCAGGTTAATCCAAGTTAAATATAGGGTGCCACAAGGTTAAGGTCTAGTACCACTGCTTTCCACAATATACATGCCTCCCTCTGGAAATATTATTAGAAGGTATAGGATTAGTTTTCACTGTTATGTTGATGAAACCCAACTATATATCCCATAAACACCAGGCGAAACATCTCATTTGATCAGGTTAACTGATTGTGTTAAAAAAGTAAAAGATTGGATGACGCATAACTTTATATGTATAAACTCTGTTAAGACAGAGATTTTGATTATCTGCCCTAAAACACAGAAGCGCCAGCAATTTAACTTGCATTTAGAAGGATGTACTGTAACTAATTTTAGACAGCAACTTGTCTTTTAAAAAAATCACATCATCCATATTATAAAAACAGCCTTCTTCCACCTTAATAATATTGCTAAGCTTAGAAACATGCTGTCTATATCTGATGCAAAGAAGCTTATCCATGCATTCATGACCTCCAGAGTGGACTATTGTAATGCATTACTAGGTGGTTGTTCTGCATCATTGATAAACAAGTTACAGTTAGTCCAAAATGCAACAGCCAGAGTTCCTACAAGGTCGAGAAAATATTACCATTTAACCACAATCTTATCATCCCTTCACTGGCTATCTGTTTTGAATTGACTACAAACTGTTGCTATTTACCTACAAAACCCTATGCAGTTTGGCTCCTATGTATTTATCCAGTCTTCTAACATGCTACAATCCTTCATGCTCATCGAGATCTCAAGACTCTGGACTTCTAGTAGTTCTTAGAACAGCAAAGTCCACTAAATTGGTATTACATTCTTACATTTAGCTCCTAAACTTTGCAATATCTTTTCAGACAGTGTTCGGGACTCAGACACACTATCCCAGTTTAGGTGCAGATTAAAGACAAATCTTTTTAGCAATAACCTATATTATATGTGCTTGTTAATAAACTTGTGCTTGTTAGTATTATTATAGTAACAGCAGCTATGCTAATTCATCTCCCCTGCTTTACTTTCTCTACCCATGCTGCTGTCCCACCTCATGATTATGAGGTCCTTATGGACCTTCAAATAAGTAGATGCTGACCCCACAAACATCCCGAATTATCTAAAAATGTACCAGTTTCATTTGAATCACACTTCATATAGAGTTTGGCATTGGACCTTTTCGAATGTAGAAAAGGCTCTGGCATGAAGGAGTTGGTGTTCAAATGTTGAGCTATTTTATGAATTGCTCAGTAAATCCACAATTCCAGATTGTCAACTGACTGTATATAACTGTAGAAAAGACATTACTCATAATCTTACACTCTGGTACTCATTACAGTCCTCACTCTCTGGTGTTTTGTATTTTTTTAAAGATTTATAATCACACCCTTGTTATCAACCAAATTGGGTTGGGTTCCCTTTTGTGTCTGGTTCCTCTCAAGGTTTCTTCCTTTTAACATCTAGGAAATTTTTTCCTTGCCACAGTCGACCTAGGCTGCTGAGCAGGGATAAATAGACATAATTTACTTACATTCTTAAGTTCTGTAAAGCTGCTTTGAGTAAATATCTATTGTAAAAGCGCTATAGATATAAATAAACTTGAACATTTTCACATGGTCCAGGTTTGGTGGTAGACAGGGTCAGCATGGGCACTCTGATCACTCTGCAGCTACACAGCCTCATATGCAGCAAGCTGTGATAACCTCTTCTGTGAAATCAGAAGGGCCAGGCTTCTCTCCCCAAACTCATTAGTGAGCCTTGGATGCCCATGACCCTGTCACTGGTTCAGCGGTTGTCCTTCCTAAAACTACTTTTAGTAAAGACTAAACACTTCATACCCCGCTGGTCGGGCTGACTGGCGCATTCACATATCACTGCCATCATTGTCATTCAGGCTTGTCGGTGTGGCAAAACATGAGTGAAGGACAGCAACAGCAGTCACTGTATTCAGTAAAAGAATGCGATGACTCAGTTAGAATTTGTGGAGTCAATTAATTGTGAAATGGACAGAAATACAAGACAAAAACTAGACAAGATTAAGTGAAGATCCAGACTCAAGGGGGTTGAAATTAAGTCAAGATTGAGATGTAATTCACCTCAGGAAGTTAGAACCATTTATAGATTTTTTTTACGCTATGGTAGTAAAAAATCAAAGAGGTGCAAATTTTTGGATAAATAAGAAACATAATAAAGAGTTTAGTGTGTATGAGCTTCATGTAGGTTCATCAATCAAACTATTTATATTATATTAATTTCTGAATATGATAACTAAAACCTGCACTGGAGATTTTGTGTGATAACATAGTATGTGAAAATATATTTTGCAAAATTTAACATTCAGAAAGAAAGAGTTAATCGGTGCATTATTTACACACTTTTTCTCTCAGTTGCTTCCAAATATTTTGAGTGGCTTTGTCACAGAAGACAGAAAAAATGATAAACACCGCTCATCTGTACAAATAACGGAGGATATTATGTTGATACGGAACCTTTTAGTAAATAAGAAAGCTTCAATCTTATTACGAGTTTATTAAGCTATGAGCGCTTGGGCTTACTCACAGATCCGACTTGGAGAGGATGACTGGAGCAACATACTTCATTAAATGTGAATTAAAACTTTAGCATAACACTCGGAAAACGTGGTGGCTCATGTGTGTGTGTGAGAGAGAGCACATCTCCCCAAGCTCACTTCAAATGCCTAACACATTGAAGTTGGAGCTCAGCAGGTGGAGAGATGGAGATGAGAAGCGTGAACTCTGTGCCCCCGTGCCAGCCAAGCAGAGGAAGCTGGCAGAGTTTTAATCCCCCAGCGGCGCCGCTCTGACCCTGGAGAGACGAAGGGATAGATAGAGAGAGAGAGTGAAAGAGAAAGGGTGAGAGAAGAGAGCCGCCTCTGAAACCCAGGAACAGCTGGGCTCGCCATCTGCCCGCTCTTTAGGCTGTATACCTGCAAGTGATTCGGTGCCTTTTCCGATTTTGTGGAGGGAATAGAGAGGAAGGCTTTTGGCCCCTGAGGTTCCAACGCTGCCGAGCTTAAACAGGCACTGATCGATCACAGCTCCGGGTTAAAGCAAAAACACACACATACACAAAGCAAGAGGACTCAAGAGGATGTGCATGAAAGAAATGCTAAAATGCTAGGAATGAATCACTAGAAAAAAAATTAAAAATGATTTTCAACACTAGTGCATTTCAATTGATACAGATGAATGGAGAACCAACAAATAAAACAGCAAAAGCATACCTCACAGAGTAGGGACAACACAGAGTAATTGACTCAATCCTTCACTTGTCTTCACTCTGGGGATCTTGACTAGTTGGCAGGACAAAATAGTAAGACAGATGGTAAAGAAAGAAAGCTAAATGGAGGATGTTAGCTGGAAATCCTTCATCAAAGGAAAGCAGCTCACTGAGCTATAAGTTCAGCACTGTTGACAGACACAGGATTCTATGCTGTGCAATCCATCAAGTTTTTGTATTCCGTAACTCATTTATAACTTATTATTTTGTGTGTGTATGGAATAATATGTTGATTCTTGACCAAAAATGTGTGAAAAATAGAAGAGAATGTTTGGAAAGTTAAAGAAAATGTCTAGTTACCAATGAAGAAAAAATAACCAAATCAAGTCAAACAATTAGGAGCACATAACACAAAGAAATAAACAAATAACACATGCCCATTCAGACATCCATCTGCCTAATCATTCATTCATTTATAAACATTTCTGATGAAATATCTGATGAAATATCTGCTCTTGATGATCTTTTTGACTTGCTGTTCTTCATCTTCTTTTTTATTCTGTTTCTCTTTCTATCTCTTCCTCTCTCTTTCTTTCCCTCTTTCTCTATTGTAACTAGACAAATAAATGAATAAAATTTCCACCTGTTCTTGTGAGACGATCCACAACCAACTAATCTCCATTCATCAAAAGTCGCTGTGTCATTACTGGCCCAAATGAGATGCTGCTAATTGCAATAAATTACAGCTGTGTTGGACGCATTAGTGCAGCTCCAGTGAACACTGAAGACCAATGCGTGCATTTGTGTGTGTGTGTGTGTGTGTGTGTGTGTGTGTGTGTGTGTGTGTGTGTGTGTGTGTGTGTGTGTGTGTGTGTGTGCGACAGAGAGAAAGAGAGAGAGAGAGAGAGAGAGAGAGAGAGAGAGAGAGAGAGAGAGAGAGAGAGAGAGAGAGAGAGATTAGAAGTATATGTAAACCTCTTACTTGAACTTTTCCGACATCGTCAGGACAACAAACTTGTTAACTCCACTGTTTTTGTTTATTAACTTCAAGAGAGAATAAAGAGAGGCTGGTGAAGGGAACAACTGTTATAGCTGCTATAAGGTTGGTGACAACAGGAAGTAACTTTCCACAACATTAAATGTTGAATGAAACAGGTGGGGTACTTAACAGTTTGTCTTGTTACACACAAACACCTAAATATTCTCACATTTATAAAAACTTGATTTTATATATATATATATATATATATATATATATATATATATATATATATATATATATATATATATATATATATATATATATATATATATATAAATATATACAGAACAGACCAAATGTTTGGACACACCTTCTCATTCAAAGAGTTTTCTTTATTTTCATGACTATGAAAATTGTAGATTCACACTGAAGGCATCAAAACTATGAATTTACACATGTGGAATTATATATGGAATTATATACATAACAAAAAAGTGTGAAACAACTGAAAAATGTCATATTCTAGGTTCTTCAAAGTAGCCACCTTTTGCTTTGATTACTGCTTTGCACACTCTTGGCATTCTCTTGATGAGCTTCAAGAGGTAGTCACCTGAAATGGTCTTCCAACAGTCTTGAAGGAGTTCCCCGAGAGATGCTTGGCACTTGTTGGCCCTTTTGCCTTCACTCTGCGGTCCAGCCCCCCCCCCAAACCATCTCGATTGGGTTCAGGTCCGGTGACTGTGGAGGCCAGGTCATCTGGCGCAGCACCCCATCACTCTCCTTCTTGGTCAAATTGGCCTTGATGCCTTCAGTGTGAAAATAAAGAAAACTTTTTGAATGAGAAGGTGTGTCCAAACTTTTGGTCTGTACTGTATATATATATATATATATATATATATATATATATATATATATATATATATATATATATATATATATATATATATATATATATAATTTATGTATTTACTTTACATTTATGCTATATCTGTGGATGCACATATAAATAAAATAGATTCAGGAAAATTGTACTTTTACACATATTTAGCCCAGACAATTTTAACCTTTTTTTTTTTTTTTTTACTTTTTACCATTTTCGTTTTAATTCACAAACTTTTCTAACAGTACTACAGTAGGTTTTTTAAAAATTGACAGGCGAAGTGAAGTGTGTTCGGGTCCTGCGGATCATGACAGAACCGCAACTGCAGACTGAAATAACTGTTCTGTCTCCCAGAGCTTGAAATTCGATATTGTTGTATGACTTTTTGAGCACTGTAGCTGAATTCCAGTGATCTTTGGCTGCGTTGGCTCAACACGGTGAAAGAAATCAGTCAAGCATGGCCGGGAGAGAAGAAAAAGTCTTTTCGGTGAAGATTTCAACACGGTGACATCAGTAAAAGAATAAACCCCTGTGTAAAGCTTCATATAACATACGATACACTGCCTTTCCTCAGACTTTGTAATCTTCAAAAACTAATAAAAAAAACTAACACAAATTGTTTCGAAAAATAAAACACTAAAAAGACCCAAACACACAAAATTTTGTCAATATCATGTTTCACTACTAAAAATACTACTACTTCTACTACTACTACTATTACTGCTAACAACAATAATAATAATAATATTAATGATAATAATAATCATAATAATAATAATCTATTGTAGTGATATTTGCATTTCTGAAATAATTTATTACACACTGTAAATAAATAAATATTGAATATGAAATATTCACATATTTACTTTTTAAATTATTATAGATTTTTATTTACCATTTTTACCATTAATATTTTGTATATATTCATAATTATTATTAAAATGATGTGGCATGTCCATCATAAATTAGACCCTGTGTATAAGCTGTTATTGTAGAAACATTCAATTGTTAAAATAAGTGCTTTAATATAAACCTGTTGTTCTTGTTACCGTCAGAACTACAGTTAATAAATTATGCACACCTTCTGGCCAATCAGACTTAAGAAGTCAACTGTGCTATGGTATACATTTCATTATGATAGCTTTTATTTAAAGACTGAGGATTAAATACGTAATTTCTCATCGGTATATAATTACAGATCACATTTAGAAAATATTTCAGGATTATTACTCTGGACTATGGTTTCAGCCAATAAACTTTCGTATGTCATTTCACATGATCTCTGCATTTAATAATGATGAATTACCACATGTATCTGCTGTTATCTTAACCTTCATTCATTCTTTTAGGAAGATCTTTCACTAGATTTTATAGTGTGCTTGTGGAAATTCAGCCACAAGGGTGTTAGTAAAGTCATGTATTGATGTAGGGTAAGGAGGCCTGAGGTGCATTCAGCATTTCAGTACCAACGGAGTTCAATGGGGTTGAGGTCAGAGCCCTAAAGTAGGCCACTCCAGACCATGTAAACTACATTTTCATGGACCTTGTGCATATGGGGCATTGATATATTTGAACAGGTTTGGGTCTCCTAGCTCAGGTGAATGGAAAATTTGATGCTACTGCATCCAAGATGCACTTTTTGTGGCCTTCAGCTTTGTAGTTATAGTTTAGGGAAGACCAACATATGGCTGGAAAAGTCAGGTGTCCCAATAAGTTCGTCTATATATTGTAAGTGTCATATTTATTTTAATAAAATTTCATTTAACCGCAATCACACCTGCTTTTTTTTTAATATTACATGACAGTGTTCTTGGTTTTAATTACAGTTATGTCCTCAGCCGTCTTTTTTTAATGCTCTGAGACCTAACTGTGATTTTTAGGCTCTATGAATGAAAAGAAATGTGACAGTCAGAATAAACCAGTTAGAAATGGATAAACAACCAGACAGTGTTTCATAACTAAAGAATATTTAGAGCTATATTCATACATGAGTGTGACAGACGTGTGGAGCTGAAACATAAGTAGAACAGGCAAAGAATTTTCCAGAAATCATGTAAAGAATGTCACGGATGAACAATTTATATGCCCGTGTTAAACCTGTGAGTCCTGACAGCTGAGCTAATACGCTTGTTTTCTTACTGACTGAAGACAAGATATGGAACAAAATCTAAAACGACCCCAAATTCTTTAAAGCCTATACAGTTCTCTGATATTATTATTAAATTATTTTGAATAACATGAGTTATTGTTGTTATTAGCTGACAGATTATTTGGGGATGTGTGTAAAGGCGATGAGTTCTAAAGCTGCAACTTCAGCTGAAAAAAAAGCAGAGAAAATTCAGGAATGTCACGGACAAACTATTCAAATGTCACTCGTGTTAAACCTCTGAGTCCTGACAGGAAGCTCAGGTAATGCGCTTAAGCGTTTATGCTGCACTCTCACAAACAGAAATGGATCAGAAGAGACTGGATTTTCTGTCATCGCTAATCATATTGACGTAATGAGGCACCAAACACACCGAAAAATCTGCTACTGGGCCTCAAACTTAAAGCCCTCGGTGACTTTATTTAGTATTTATTAGTATTTTTTAATGCCCTTTGCACTTGGCGATGTGTGACCAGAGCTCTTTAAACTGCCATCTCTCGAGTCATACGAATCACCAAACAGCAGCCGCAGCAAACTTCATGACCAGGAGCTTATCGAGGCTCTTCTGATGAACTCAGCATCAGCAAGTTATTTTATTTTATTTTATTTTTTTTTTTATGGAAGAGGCCACAAACCTATTCACTTACAGTCAAACACACACACACAGACACACATGCACACACATGCAGAATTCCACTCCAAAATGTCCATCATTCACTAAACTCAGCTAAAATAAATTAGTCTCCAAATGTATCAGAGCTAACAGAAATCAGACTGGAAAACCAGCACAGCCTCAGAATCAACACGACAGGAAACATTTTTTGCAACATTGTGGATAGTCATGTTTTGCCTAAATCCTTTGCTGATGAATCAAAAATGCAAACAAACAAATAAATAAAATAAATAAATACATACTTGGATATGGATTTGTGTTTAGGATATTTTCATAAAAAAATAGCACTATATAAAATAATAAGAGATTGTATGGCCAAGAGTATGTACACTCCTGACTTCTACTTTTCAAAGATGCCTTTTTTTTGGTGTGCAATGCTGTGGATTTGTGTTCATTCAGCTGCAAGAGCATTAGTAAGGTCAGGCACTGATGTTCGGATGTTACCAAAGGCTCCAGTTCATCATAAAGGTGTTCAGTAGGGTTGAGGTCAAAGCTCATAAGCAAGCCACCCAAGATCTTCCACTTTCTGCACAAGGGCATTACAATGCTGCACACCTACAACATACGTATGAAGGCACAAAGACATTGTGGCATTGTGGCTCACATCTACTTAGAAATAACATTTTTGAATTATATCAGTCAGGATTTAGGCCATATAATAGCACAGACACAGTGCTAGTTAAAGTGGTAAATGACCTGCTATTGGCCTTTGAACAGGGTTTTGTCTCCTTACTTGTTTTCTCAACCATAGTGCAGCTTTTGACACTATTGAAAATATCCTCCTTGCTAGACTAGAAAATGTTGAAAAAAAAGGAAAAGCTTCCTCTTGGCTTAGGTTTTATTTGACTGATCGCTATCAGTTTGTTGATGTAAATGGTGAGTTCTCCACACTCTCTGAGTTAAAGTTTGGTGTTCCGCAAGGATCTGTCTTAGGCCCACTGCTATTTTCTTTATATATGCTGCCTTTGGGTGAAATAATACATACGCATGTAGCTGTCATTGTTATGCTGATGATACTAAGTTTTATATTGGGTCCCAATCAAATCTCGCATTGATTATAAAATACTACTACTAACGTATAAAGAACTTAACGGTCTGGCACCGCAGTATCTGAGTGAACCTCTTTACCAGTATGATCCTCCATGCCTACTTAGATCAAAAGGTGCAGGCTATCTGTTGGTTTCTCAAATAACGAAGACTACAGCAGGGGGCAGATCTTTCTCTTATAAAGCCCCACAGGTATGGAACAGCCCAATCAGTGTTCGGGACTCAGACACAGTCTCAGTGTTTAAGTCGAGGTTGAAAACACATTTATTTAGTCAAGCCTTTGATCAGTAGATTTTTTCTTAGGCAAAGGCGTAGATCTGGAGGGAACAAAGAGTGTTTGGTGAACTGGGATATTTGTATGCTGTTGTCCCGTCACATTCACACGTTCACTTAGGTTCATTGATGGTGGTGTGGTGGGTCGTCTCTTATCCCAGAGATCCCTCATGTCTGTGTTACCTTATGGTTCTCCCTTGTAGTTATGCTGCCATAACGAGTCTTGCCGGAGTCCAAACTGCACACCGACATTAACTTTCATACAACAATAAGGACACTTAATAATCCATATCCTTCTCTTCCTGTCACCCTCTTCTCTCTCTCTCTCTCTCTCTCTCTCTCTCTCTCTCTCTCTCTCTCTCTCTCTCTCTCTCTCTCTCTCTCTCTCTCTCTCGGTCGAGTTAAACATGCTCCTGAGGCTCCAGTGACCACTGTTCCTGCCCCTCTCCCCTCTGTGGATCTTCCCACTTCGTCCAGGCCTGCCTCTGGATAGTGTTCTCTTCGACTGGAGGCCACTCTGTGCAGCTTGGGACGGTTTCTCATCAACGCCTTGGGTGGTTCCATGAATTTTTGAGTAAGAACGGGTGCTTAGAGGATGGATTGGACTGTAGTTAATGTCAACAGTCTCCTACACTGACTCAGTACTACTTTTTGCTTCTGATCATCATCACGGTACCCCGCAACAGCGTATATCTGCTACAAATGGACATTCGGAGCAACCCAGATGAGGATGGGTTCCCTCTTGAGTCTGGTTCCTCTTAAGGTTTCTTCCTATCGCAATCTTGTGGAGTTTTTTCTTGCCAAAGTCGCCACCGGCTCGCTCTCCAGGGTCAACTTTCCAATTATGTAACATCTCTGGATGATCTTTCTGTCTCACTGTGTACAGCAGTCAAAGACCTTGGTGTGAAATTAAATCTCGCATTGAGTACAAAATACTACTGCTGACGTACAGTATTTTATAGCAATTTATACTGGTTTCACGCCACACAATCTGAGTGAACTTTGTACAATTATGATCCCCCATGCATACTTAGATCAAAAGGTGCAGGCTATTTGTTGGTAACTTAAATAATGTAGACTACAGCAGGGTCATCTTCGTCTTAGTGTTTCGAGACTCTCTGTTCGAGACAGTCTGTGTTCAAGGCGTGGATGAAAACATACTTATTTAGTTAAGCCTTTTATTAGTAGTCTTTTTTTTAGATAAAGGGGCAAAAATGGAAGTAACATGGATATAAAGTGTTCGGTGAACTGGGATATTTGTATGCTGTCATCCTCTCACGTGTTCTCTGAGGTTTGTTGATGGTGTCGTGGTGGGTCATCTTTTATCCCAGAGATCCCTCATGTCTGTGTTACCTTCTTACTCTACCTTTTAGTTATGCTGCCAGAGCGAGTCTTGCCAGAGTCCCCAACTGCACAGTGTCCTTAACCTTTATACAATAATAAGGATACTTAATAATCCATATCTTTTTTCCCCTTTTTTATCTTTCTCAGTCAAGTTATCATGCTCCTGAGGTTCCAGTGACCACTGTTTCTGCCGCTTTCCTCTCCTCGGTTCTGCCCACTTTGTCCCAGCCTGCCTCTGGATGATGTTCTCTTCGATTGGAGCGTGGAAAACCATGACATTACAGAGTAAGACAAAAGATTTAAGGATGGATGTAAACTGTTCTTAATGTCAACAGTCTGCTACACTGACTCAGTACTAGAGTTTGCATTTAATTACTATCACTGCACACCTCAACATTGTTTATCTGTAATAAATGAACATTTGGTGCAACCCACATGAGGGTTGGTTCCTTCTTGAGTCTGGTTTTCTTTTAAGCTTTCTTCTTTATGTCATCTCAGGGAGTTTCTCCTTGACACAGTCGCCACTGGCTCGCTCATTAGGGACAAACTTACACGTATAAAGAACAATCTTATTTATTCTTTCTTACCACATTATCTGTGGTAAAGCTGCTTTGAGACAATTTCCATTGGTAAAATTATTTGAATTAAATTGAATTGAGTATTGGGACGGTCACACGTAGTTTTGATAGTGGTACACATACTTTAGTGGTAGCTCAGGTTCTAATGCTCTGGGTCACTGATCTGAAGGTTGGGGTTTTGATCCCCGGAATCACCAATCTGCCACTTTTGGACCTTTAGGAAAGGCCATTTACCCTCTGTGCATCAGGGGTGCGGGATCATAGCTGGCTCTTCATTCTGACCCCAGCTTCTTAACATCACTGGGTAATGCAAAGAATGAATTTCACTGTGCTATAATGTACATGTGACAAGTAAAAAGCCTCTTTAATAATTATATAAATATACTTATGTTTTAAAATAGTGACTGTGTGGATCTGTGTGTGTGTGTGTGTGGATCTGTGTGTGTTTAAGCAAATACTTTGACTAATAATAACAATAATAATACGTTGAAGTACTGTAGTAAATAAAATAATTTTTTAAGTAAATTTAAAGGAAAATCTTTTCTTGATGTACCTACCTTCAATGCACCTCTACTGTTGTGGGATCTGCCGTCTCCACAGCAACAGCACCAATGCAGAGTGTGTGACAGATGACTGGCTCTGGACGTCCAGAGAAATTCCCCAAGGACTTGCTGTCAGAATGAAGAGCCACACAAACACACACACACAGACACACACACACACACACACGCACGCACAAATACACATATCCCACTTGGATACACACTGAACGCACATTAAAATTAACACACACCCATTATAAACCACAGCTCCATATACACACTCATGATAAAAAATTACACTTATTACGAATCACAACTCAGCACACTCAACACAATTCACACACAACCACTACAAACTATAACTCAGCACACACTCATCACTCATGGTAACAAAAGTTTTCCATACTAATGGTGCTATTCTGTCCATGTGCGTTACCACATCCGCGATTTCATCATGGACCATATTCTAAAAGTGGCAGGAATGCTGGGAGCGCTGTATTGCTGTGCAAGGGGACTATTTTGAAGGTGATAGTGTATAAATGTAGATAAAAAAGTACTTTCTTGTAAACAGAGCTAGTCTTGAAACATTTTGCCAACTACTTTGTAAACCGAAACTTAACACACAACCATTACAAACCACAACGCAATACACACTCATTATAAACCAGAACACACATGCAACACCCACTCATTGTATACTACAATGTAAAACACTTTGACTAATCACGAACCACAGAGTGTTTGTTGCAGTGCATGTCAGGGTATGTTGATGTATGTGTCAGACTTTGTGTAAGGGTGTGTCACAGTGTGTGCCAGGGTTTGTGTTAAAGTGTGTTTCAGTATGCGTCAGGAGGTGTGTCAGGACTGTATGCCAGACCATGTGTTGGAGTGTGTATTGGAATGTATGCCAGAGTGTGTGATGGAATGTGTGCCACAGTATGTGTTATAGTGTGTGTCAGTGACCATGGGCTGGGATTGTGTGTGTGTGTGTGTGTGTGTGTGTGTGTGTGTGTGTGTGTGTGTGTGTGTGTGTGTGTGTGTGTCTTTTTTCTTTTTCTCTTTGTCATTTAATCTTCTCTCGAAGAGGCTTCATTAGTGTGGAGGAGAGCGAACTGCACCCAGATAAAAGCTGACGCTCCACACACTCATTCCCCAATCCACCAACACGCCCAGAGGCACCTCACCGTCACAGTCATACCGCCGTCTCTTCTTTCAGCCATCAATTTAAACCATCAGGTAATAGAAACTCTAAAATAAAAACACTCAGAGGCATCGTTTTTTTCTGAATGATATTTATCCTGTGTGTGGATAGCTGAAAACACCATCGCTCTCTCATTAAGAGATTAACATGCAATATCATGTGACCATAAAAAGTATAAGAAAGATGTACAGACCTATAAACAGCACTTAAACATACAGACAGATGAAATAAAAACAACAACTTAAATGCTAATGTAGTGTTTTACTGAGTGGGTTTTTGTTCAGCTCTCCACTAACCTGTCACCTGACTTACTTTTATTTTACTTTATTATCTTAAGCTTTTGCTTTTACATTGAACCACAAACACCAACATGGATATTGTGTAGATCTCTCTGATATCCATTACAGATTAATTACAGGTCCATTTAAACCTAGTGCTTAACCAGACTGCTCTATTCCACTGCGTGTGAAGTTTGTTCGTAGACATGAACACACCATACCTCTTTAATGGATAAAACTCGGTGTAATGTACGACATAATTAAAGTGATAACTTACAGTGATTCCATACATGATTAAAAATAATTTGCATAAATTAGAACAAATTCAATTACAGCATGTTGATAATCATCCGTGTGTGTGTGTGTGTGTGTGTGTGTGTGTGTGTGTGTGTGTGTGTGTGTGTGTGTGTGTGTATGCACTTAAACACAGAGTGAAAACAGTCATTAGTTGATATTGGTCACCGTGAAATGTAACCTAATTTAATTACTTTTGATGCATGCTAATAAATGCATAATAATTATTGCACTATTGGTGGAATAAACATGAGTTGATACAGGTGTTTGTTATGTAATTAATATTCTAACTGTTCATTAACACAAGTGTTGATTACATGATTAAATTTAGTCAAGCTGATGCAGTACTGTAATTAATGCAGTAAAACAACTGAATGGCCTCGTCTGCCATGAGAACTACAGTACAAACAAATACACTATATGGCAAAAAAGTATGTGTACCCATTTCTAATCATTTAGGAGTTTTAGCAATAGCACTGAAACCCAAGTGCATAAATCATAGCACATAGCTTTCAGTGACTTTAATCAGGCCTTTCATACTGAATGCCACCTCTACTACAAGTCAGTTCAGGAAATTTCTGCCCTGTTTGATTTGTACTGGTCAACTGTAAATGCTTTTAAGGTAAAATAGAAGCTTCAAGAAGCAAAAACAGTTCAGTCATAAAGCTGTGGCCCACACAAATATCTGGAAGCAGCATCAGTGCAAGAATGAGGCATCAGGAGCTTTATGAAATGAGTTTTATGGCAGAGAAGATGGACATAAATCTAAGCTTACTATTCACAATCCCAGCATGGATTGGAATGGCATAAAACACTGACTGTATTCACTGACTGTATTAAAAATGTGTTCTCAGGCATGATAAATCATGCTTCATTATCTGGAAGGCTGATGAATAAATCTCGGTTTGGCAAATGCCAACCTACCTGAAAACACAGTGAGCTTTCCAGTAAGGTGTGGTAAAGAATTAAAGGTAGTGATCTGGTGCTATTTTCCAGGGTTTATACTCTCAGTTCCAATGAACAACTAATGTCAATGTTAATGCTACAGCATACAAAGGCATTTTACATAATGCATTTCTTTTTGGTAGAAACAATTTGGAGAAGGCTCATTCCTCTATCAGCATGACAACGCTCCTGTGTGCATTCAGTAGTATGCTCCCTCAAGATGTGCTATGATGAGATTGGTATAGGGGAAAAGGCACAAGCCAGGCAAAAAACCTTTTGGGATGAACTGGAATGTTGATTGTGTGCCAGACCTCCTCACTCCTACATCAATGCTTGATTTCATTTTTCAATAAAGGAATTCCCACAGATGCACTCCAAAATGTTACAGAAAGCTTTGTACAAGAGTGTAGGCTGTTATAGCAGTGATACAGGGTTTTTTTGTTGTTGTTGTTTTGTGTGTGTTTGTGTGTTTATGCAGGGGTTCTGGGTTGGTAAATCCCATCTTATTTCCATGGTTTTGGACTCCAGCAGCCGAAAAAACTCATATAGGTTTTATATTTATATTTGATGGTCAGGTCAGGTGTGCATATGTATGAGTATATGTATGGAATGTGTAAGGCATTTTCTTACTACTAGTACTGTGAAATGAAAAAAATCTATCTATCTATCTATCTATCTATCTATCTATCTATCTATCTATCTATCTGTCTGTCTGTCTGTCTGTCTGTCTGTCTGTCTGTCTGTCTGTCTGTCTGTCTGTCTGTCTGTCTGTCAGATTTTTTATACCAGATAATTAGCTAATGAGTGTTAAATAGCAACTGCAAATATAAAAGATATGGAAAAAAGTACAGCTGACATTGGAGACTACAAAGAGTTTCAACATAGGGATTTTACGTTTGTGTTTGTTTTTTCTTTGGTGCAATCATCATACAATGTACTGTGAATGAGCTGTTATTACAATGGTGAATTAATAAACACCTTCTGACTAATCAAAGACATTCCTTTAGATATAAAGATGTCTAAAGCACTAATGATTCCCAGACAGCCATAAAGAAACCAAGGAAACACTTCCTTTTTCCCCTCAAAATGGATCTTTCCCTTGTTGCCCTTGAACACAGTGTGATGTGTTGAATGTTCGGTTGTGTTTAGGAAGGACATGGCGACTTAGACGACCCTTTTTTTTTTTTTTTTTTTTTTTTAGGAAGAAGTGGGAGTGTGTCAGGAGGAGCAGATTGGAGCTCGCCCAGCCTATTAAAGCTGACAGTCCTGCCTGATTGCACCTCTCTCCTCCGCTCGCCTATTGACTGTGGTTACGATGTAGCTTCCCATTTCCTGCTCAAATAAATTAAAAGTCAGAAGTAATTTGCCTGATGTGGAATGCAGGTGTATTTTGTTCTCTTTTTTTTGCCTCTACCCTCACGTCCTGGCCTCAAACTTTCTGAATAAAACATTCCACGGCCTGGAAAATCAATTGAAGTCCCTCTTTGATGAGAGAGGGCTTATTTTCTGCCACTGACAGTTTTGTGGCAGGGAAAAAAGCAAGCATTTGATTAAAGCGTAGATAGTGAGAGATTGAGGTCTTGTTCCAGCCACGAGAAGGATCAAGGCCTCTAATCGTGTCTCTGGCGATGCCGAGAGCAG
Source organism: Silurus aristotelis (assembly GCF_946808225.1). Classification (NCBI taxonomy): domain Eukaryota; kingdom Metazoa; phylum Chordata; class Actinopteri; order Siluriformes; family Siluridae; genus Silurus; species Silurus aristotelis. The sequence continues at coordinate 12,820,804 of NC_139582.1, forward strand.
AAACGCCGGCTCGCGACATTCTCACTAGAAATTCGTAGAGGACCTTGACGTTGAAATGAAAATGAATATATCATTCTCAGCGCTGCTGCTACAGGTTTTATGTATACAACATTGACTCGTGTATCCAAGCTGGTTTCAGGGGTCCATCTTGGAAATCCTTGTCATTTTCTTTTTTATTAGTATTGACAATGTCAGTGGGAGTAAACAATAAACTGCCTCAGAGGGAAACATCCTTGTGAACAGTTTATACATTCCCTAGTGAAACAAACCTAAAAATCAATTTTTGTCCAACAACACCAAGAAGAGAAATGACAGGGGGGACTCCAGTAATGCCTTCAAGCTCCGTCAAAGGTAAATTTTGTTGCAGTTCATATTTTCCCCCATAGTTTTTTTTCCTTATCCTTGTCTCTTTGCTGTTGAAACTCTGCCTTAACGTCTAACACATCTTCAAACAAACTTCTCTTCACGTGAGTTCCTGTTTAGTGCAAGGTGAACCTCAGTCACATCAAACACACTTTCATGTTTCTTATTTCTTATCTCTGTAACATTCCAACTTCTGAAACATTTATTACATATATCCTTTTCTGATAACTTACCTGTGGTTTCCCACCTTGTAATAAAGGTGATACTCCATTGAGGTGAGGAGGAAATTTCCAGTGAATATCCCAGTAACATTCCTTTGAATATCAGCTGGTAAAAAAAAAAGTGAGAGCAGATGATGACGGGTCACGAGTCCTTAGTTTGCACCTTCAGATGTTTCTTGTCTTTCCCCAGGCCCAGGCTTGAGAAGGAACCTGTGCTTGAAGTGCTTTCACAGGTGGTCGAGCCCTCAGGCGAATCTCTGATGCTGCTTCCCTTTTTATTATCTACTTCCTGCAATAACAAAAAGAGACTTGGATCAAAGACAAGCAGCATGATGTTCACGAGTGATGAAACTGACAGAGGCAGGAGCATTCACCTCAAATTGAATTATTAGAAAATATACACATTTCATTTTTTCATAGCTGTTTGTCAACAAGTAATTTAAATCTATCTATGTTATAAATAATAGTAAGGATAATTAATAATTTTAAGGAATGTATGTCTTTCATGTTTTTTAAATACCATGTGGAGAAAAAAATGCATAATGTATTTTTCATTCCATTTATTTTGTTCAGTTCTTTTTACATTTTTTTAACAGTATTGCTGTGTTTTTGTTTTTTTTTCTTCAAAAGCCATATTGATAGCTAATCAGACCATAAAAGGTTAATAAAAACTAAGATTTTTGCATAATTCTATATTCAAGGAGAGGTTGTAACTTGTAATTTTTTTTAACTCCAAACAACAGAGAGGTCTCATCTAGGGGTACATTTTTATCCTCAACTTGGAATTTATCAAGTTATAAATCAATATGGCTTCTCACAGCTTAACAATTTAACCAAATAACTATTTGTAAATGGTTTATACATTTATATGTTTTAGATTGGGGTTGTCAAAATGGTTGTATCAAGAAAACACAAAAATGGATAAATGGAATTCTTCAGTATGTATTTTTTTTTATTAACATTGTGAAAATTCTTAAAATATATTCGTAACCATACAGATTTCTATTTCTGAACACATGAGATCTGAGACGACTTTGGTGCTTGAAACCCTAAATATAAGACTATAAGTAATGTGGCTTTATATTTATGCCATTGTAACAAAATACAAAAAATAAATAAAAAGAAAGAAAAAAACAGAGACCCTGGCTATGTTTCACAGACTCCGTTGTTCAATCACTTGTTAAATCAAGATCACTGACTATACAGGTCACTGTGTAGTGATCTGTAAAGTCAGTGTCATAAGGACACATTATATACTGTATATATGGCTGTCATACTTGATGCTTAAAAAAAGACAGCTGGTGTAATTCTGAGATCTAACCTCACATTTCCAGCATTTGATCCCACAATTATCATGTAAAGAAAAACTAACAAATGCAGGTGTGGCTAAAGGAACATTTATTTAAACAATTAGGAAACAATTCAAATAATAATTTGAATTATCTCATATAAGTTAGCAAACAATGTGAACTAGACTGTGACAAGGATAAAATCTGGAAATTCTCAACAATAAGCAAAAGCTTGATATTCAGCACATAACTGAGGGGTATATACACTCACATAAATCAAACACGGAAGTGGAGATGGCTCTAAATGGGAAAATACATGAACACAAGGACCAATGACTAGACAGGGGTAGAGACATAATATAAATGACAAAACACACACGTGACAGTGTAAATAAGAGGGGGAATAATATTAGGGGGAATCTTTAACAGCAGTATGTGTAATGCTATACTGTAAGCTATATGCAAATATTTTGATCTATACAGAAATATATAGAAATATATACACTTGTAATATACAGTATTAAAATAAAAAATGATCATTTAGACAATACAGGATGCCTCTGATTATATTTGAATTATATTAAAGGGGTGTGGCTAGAGCTTGCAAACTTCTGCAAAAAGCTTCACTCTAATAAAAACGCTCTTTACCTTAAAAGAACATGAATTTGTTCCCCAGGAGAAGTATTGTGTGCACACTTTGCTCATTCTGTCTTTTTCTAAAGAAAATACAAAGAAGTAGACATGTGTAGGCAGCTAAGCAGTAAGAGCTCTTAAGGTGCCATGTCCCCCTGATGGTTGCCCCCTCTCACTAAAGGGGAGTTATCTTCCTCCTAACAAGCTTGATGCCATCCTCTCTGGCTGTGTGACACAGAAAGTGTCAACTCTCCAGAGTGACAAAGGCTACACGGCACCAATCAGGATAGAGCCGAGTCAGAGCTCGCGATGCAGCTGCTGTGATTATGATTAATGTTCAGGGCGAATGGCAGAAGCCTGGACTTCTTTAGCTTCGGGGGGGAAGACATCAGAGCTGCTGTCGCATTAGATTGTGAGACATTCATTTTTTTATGTCTCGGCTCTAATACTACATATTCATCACTAGAATGTGAGAAACAAATAGGTTCTTGTTCTTCTGGGGAACAAAGAAAAGAGATACTTGAATGTTTTTTAAAAAATTGCTTTCTCTGCGATCTCATACATCCAGAGCCCTGGAGAGACCACAAAAGTGTTTTTTTTTATTTTGTTTTTTGTTCACATAATACAGTTTATCACAAAAGGGAGATTTGAGGTCATGAAATGCTATATGATTTTTTAAAATAATTCCAGTATATTACAATTTACTTAAAAACCCAAATCAGGTTCCCACTTGGTTTGAAAGACTTTAAATAATGATCTCTAATATAATTAACATTCATACTATATATCAGTAATATATTTCATAATAAATATAATAAGGTCATATTAGAAAAATATTTTTGATATAGTAATGAAAGAGTAATTATTTGCAGTTTCTATACAATTCAAAAAACCACTATTTGTTTAAACAGCTTTCAAATCCTGAGACTTCTTACAACAGTGATCTTTTATTTCATCAGCATTTTCTGTGTTGACCTAGGAGTATGTTTGGATCATCATCTTGGACAAATCTCCATCCAACGCCAAGTCTGTACTTCCTGGCAGAGATAACTGGTTTTGGAAATGAATTCTTAACTGGATTCATTATGCCATCAATCTTCAAAAAAAAAAAAAAAAAAAAAAAAACCTAAAGCATTGCTGTTCCACCTCCAAATTTTACAGACAGATATCAGGTGCTTTTTTGTTTTCTGGTCCATGTTGCCAAATATGCTGACGGTGTTTTCATTCAAAAAATGTGTGATTTTGGTTTCATCTGATCAATATTACACAAGTCTGATTTCAGACTGTAAAACCTTCTTGTATGCCCCCAATAGCAGATACATTTTTTATGTTATGTTTTTTTATGTTATGAGATTTTGTGAAGGTTAAAAACAAGCATATAGTTTCAATGTAATCTAATTATTTAACCTATAACCAACCAATGAATAAATCACCTCAACAAAAGCAAATATGTTAAATATAGTTGGATTCACTAAAATATATATATATATATATATATATATATATATATATATATATATATATATATATATATATATATATATATATATATATATATATATATATATATATATATATATATATATAGTGGGTACGGAAAGTATTCAGACACCCTTAAATTTTTCACTCTTTGTTATATTGCAGCCATTTGCTAAAATCATTTAAGTTTATTCTTCTTCCTCATGAATGTACACACAGCTCCCCATATTGACAGAAAAACACAGAATTGTTGACATTGTTGCAGATTTATTAAAAAAGAAAAACTCAAATATCACATGGTCCTAAGTATTCAGACCCTTTGCTGTGACACTCATTTAACTCAGGTGCTTTCCATTTCTTCTGATCATCCTTGAGATGGTTCTACACCTTCATTTGAGTCCAGCTGTGTTTGATTATACTGATTGGACTTGATTAGGAAAGCCACACACCTGTCTATATAAGACCTTCCAGATTACAATGCATGTCAGAGCAAATAAGAATCATGAGGTCAAAGGAACTGCCTGAAGAGCTCAGAGACAGAATTTTGGCAAGGCACAGATCTGGCCAAGGTTACAAAAAGATTTCTGCTGCACTTAAGGTTCCTAAGAGCACAGTGGCCTCCATAATCCTCAAATGGAAGACGTTTGGGACGACCAGAACCCTTCCTAGAGCTATCTCTAGGATACTCTAGGATCTCTATACTGAGCTATGGGGGGAGAAGAGCCTTGGTGAGAGAGGTAAAGAAGAACCCAAAGATCACTGTGGCTGAGCTCCAGAGATGCAGTCAGGAGATGGGAGAAAGTTGTAGAAAGTCAACCATCACTGCAGCCCTCCACCAGTCGGGGCTTTATGGCAGAGTGGCCCGACGGAAGCCTCTCCTCAGTGTAAGACACATGAAAGCCCGCATGGAGTTTGCTAAAAAACACCTGAAGGACTCCAAGATGGTGAGAAATAAGATTCTCTGGTCTGATGAGACCAAAATAGAACTTTTTGGCCTTAATTCTAAGCGGTATGTGTGGAGAAAACCAGGCACTGCTCATCACCTGTCCAATACAGTCCCAACAGTGAAGCATGGTGGTGGCAGCATCATGCTGTTGGGGTGTTTTTCAGCTGCAGGGACAGGACGACTGGTTGCAATCGAGGGAAAGATGAATGCGGCCAAGTACAGGGATATCCTGGACAAAAACCTTCTCCAGAGTGCTCTGGACCTCAGACTGGGCCGAAGGTTTACCTTCCAACAAGACAATGACCCTAAGCACACAGCTAAAATAACGAAGGAGTGGCCTCACAACAACTCCTTGACTGTTCTTGAATGGCCCAGCCAGAGCCCTGACTTAAACCCAATTGAGCATCTCTAGAGAGACCTAAAAATGGCTGTCCACCAACGTTTACCATCCAACCTGACAGAACTGGAGAGGACCTGCAAGGAGGAATGGCAGAGGATCCCCAAATCCAGGTGTGAAAGACTTGTTGCATCTTTCCCCATAAGACTCCTGGCTGTATTAGATCAAAAGGGGGCTTCTACTAAATACTGAGCAAAGGGTCTGAATACTTAGGACCATGTGATATTTCAGTTTTTCTTTTTTAATAAATCTGCAACAATGTCAACAATTCTGTGTTTTTCTGTCAATATGGGGTGCTATGTGTACATTCATGAGGAAGAAGAATGAACCTAAATGATTTTAGCAAATAGCTGCAATATAACAAAGAGTGAAAAATTTAAGGGGGTCTGAATACTTTCCGTACCCACTGTATATGTATGTGTATATATATATATATATATATATATATATATATATATATATATATATATATATATATATATATATATATAATATAATTTTTTTTTTTTACTATTTTGTTAAAAAAAACGTTTGAAATGTGTGAAAGCAGGCTAAGGATCTAATATTTAATTTATAATAATTATATAATATAGAATATAATTATATAGGGTTTTTTTGTGTGTGTGTGTGGTCAAAAAACATACAAGTTGCAACTCTGTAGTTCAGAATACAGCTCTATATGGTAAATACAAAACATGAGGACAATTTTTTAAAGATGCCACACACGCAGCCCTCTAACCATGTGAAATGTTGACCATTGATCACTTTTAGTAGAGTAAGCAAGATGCTGTCACACAGATGTCCACAGAGTCAGAATGAACTCTGGAACTCAGCTAATTAAATTAAGGAATTTTTTTTAAGAACACTACAATTAGTTAAAACACGGGCACAGTTAATTCAAAAGTTAATTTAAAGAAATGAACACTTTACACAACATTAAGACCAACAACAGAATAAGACAAAAGGGCCGGCTGATTTTTTACGTTGTCGAGTAAATGAGCTTCTACTCCTTTGCTGGCTGTATTCCACACACTGTGCACATCGCTCAAAGCGTTGTTTTGAAGATACACACTCTGTCACAAGAATCATGCCAAACGCTTCTTTCAGAATAACACGCTGGCTTTTGATCAAAGCCAAAAATGTGTCAATTTCGTGAGTATTAAAGTGAAATAATGTATGATGAAACTGTCAGAAAGTTGCTGCGACTCTTCTTTGCATCTTGAAAGAGTTATTCTGCTGCTCTCTTTCTCTCTCTCTCTCTCTCTCTCTCTCTCTCTCTCTCTCTCTCTCTCTCTCTCTCTCTCTCTCTCTTTTTCTTTTACAGTAATGCACAATAGATGACACCTCCAGAGTTTTGAGTGTTCACAGCCCTGGCCTTAAAGTAAATGATGTGGGATTAATAAGATTCCTTATATATTCGGCAGAAAACCAGCTGACGAAGGCATTTTCTTCCATGCAGGCTGCACAATTTAACAACACGTTAATCCTTGCACTAATTCATTTAATAACATATTAAACAAACGACAGGGTTGCGGCCCTGTCTGTGAGCTCGGCCTTTTTTTATCTGTGTTTCGCTTTTTTCTTTATAATAATTTGCCATTACCTTAGGTGATGAACACTTTCTACTGGCTCTGATAAAAATTTTATGATGACCAAATGGAGCTTTAAACCCAGTGGTCAAGAAAAATAATCATCGGCTCCAGCAAGAATAAGTCATGTATTCATGTAGTAACGACGAGGCAGTGTACACTTAAATAGACCTTTTTATATTTCAGTGTAATAAAGAATACGTCAAATAAATAGACTCTATAACACTTTTACACTATTATAGATACTATTTCATACAGTGACTGTCAAAAGACACTTTGGGCAAAAACATTAGGTTTTCCAAAATAAAATACAAGCTACGTCATGTTCCACTTTACAAGTTTTTGTTTAATTTTGGAAAACATGCTAACTCTATATACACACAGATAAACTGTAGGTACAATGGTAAAATATAGGTTAAATAATTAAATGATTGTGAAAAGAATACTGAACTGACATGACTACTATTCTGTACTTTACTGCCATGCAATTCTACTGGACTGCAGCTAATTGTAACCAACTTCACCAGACAATAGGACAATGACCAGAAGCATACGTCTAAGCCCTGTAAGCATTATTTAGAGAGCAAACAGTTGGCTGAAGTGTTATCTATCATAGAATGCCCAGTCACCACATCTAAATCTTATTGAACTGCCCTGGACTGAATCACACGATGGATCACAAGAAATATCCATCTAGCAAAGAACACCTCTGGCAAGTTTTCCAAGTGGCATGGCTTTTCATCTGAGTGTTTAAAGTTTGTTCCATATATAAAATGTAAAACATAAACTTGAAAAGTAAAACTAAAATAAAATAAAACTAATTTAGTGCTTTGCAATCCAACATAAGAGATAAACAAACAAACAAGTAAATAAAGACATTTTCAACATCAATAAAAATAACATGAATTCAAAACAGCAAGGTTTCTTTAATTCATGTAAATAAATCAGAAAAATACAAAATAAATATTTTCATTACATTTTTGCTTAAAATAACATATGTTGCTGTTTTCTTTTTTTTTTTCGTGAGAAACATGTATCTTGCTAAGTTCTTACAGCAATACTTAATACTGACACAATGTAACACACACAGAAACACAAACACACAAGTCTGTTACAAGGTCAAATATGTGTACAGTAAGTGCCTGAATAATCAACTGTAGAGCAGATCTAAGTTACATAAAGGGGAATAAAATGTTGGCAGTTAATGTCACATCTGATAAACAGACCAGTGAAATACAGGCCAATGAATGATATTAAAATGTTGTGATTCTTCAAACAAAATGTATTGAGCCTGCAGCCTCTTTTAAAAGCTTTACTTATAATGGACAAACATATGTGATAGAGAGGTTAATATAATTTACACATTTGTCAAAAAAATCCGTTTTTTATGTGTCACCAATTTAAGCCGAAAATTTGACAGACAAACGATATCATCACTAGGTTACTTATGTAACCCTAGTTCCCTTTTGGAACGCCTCGCGTTGTTCACGATCTGAATAATGTTTAAAATGCGGCCAATAGGCAGGAAGTTACAAAATGGGTGAGTGATGGTAGCAACATTAGCTTCTGAAAAAGGAGAAGGTAAGCGCTGCAGGGATGCAGAGAGTATGGCCCGTTGACGCAGCTCTCGTTCCCTCAGGGAACCAGAGGTACATACATAACCTAGTGACGTTCCCTTTCAGGAAAACAAGCTGCGTCTAAAATGATTTGGGAACGTGTGTCCAATCATGCCATACTGACCAGTCTCTGCCTAGTGTGTCTGAGCACAACCTGCATGCAGGACAGAGGAGCCAAGAGTGGCTCTGATGTCAAGGTCGTAGAACCTGACAAAGGTCAGCGGGGTGGACCAGCCCACAGCATTACAAAGACCTGGAGTAAAACTCCAGCGGACCAGGCCGTAGAGGCCGCCATACCCTGGGTGGAATAAGCCTTGACTCCAAAGTGGTGGGAAGACCAGAGGACTCATAACACAGAGAAATGGCATCCACAATCCATCTGATGAGTGTCTGCTTATTAGCCGGAAAACCTGCCCCGACTTCCTCCATGGACTTGTCCTGTGGAGGTATGTGTCCACTGGACACAGTTGATTTAGCTTTTTCTGGTTAGGGGCTAGAGGGAGGGCAGAATGCCTGCAAAATGACAGGTTGTTAGGGAGGCGCAGGCACCTTAGGCACATAGGGTATAGGTATAGGGTAAAAGCCCATGCCAGTAGCAAACTCCAGGAGAGACGGGGCCCTGGAAATTGCCTGTAGTTCCCCAACCTTCCTAAGGGAGGAAATTGCCAGGAGAACTAACTTAACTAACAGACACCTAAGGGCGACCAAGGCCAAGAGCTCAAAGGGCACCAGCACAACAGCCAAGTCCCACACAGTCACTTTGGTCATGTCCTAGGCCTCAGTCTCCAGGTGCCACGTAGGAAACATGTCACGATGGAGCCAATCCTGTGGCAAACTGCTCCTGCAGGAACTCCAGAATTGACCCAATTGGGCAGTAAACTGGGTCCAACTGAGGTGCTCACACCATGTGGCAAACAGATGCCATTTAGCTGCACACAACCTCCTTGTGGAGGGATCTTTACTACCTCAGTAGAGAGAGACCAGCTGCTAGGAACTGCACCCCCACAAGGGCCAGCCACAGCTTCCATACCTCTAGGCGGGGGTAAACCAGGGTCCCCCCTGCCTGTGAGAGGGGATCCCTCGAGGAGGGACAAAAGGTCCATAAACCATGGTCTACCCAGCCACCGAGGTGCCACCAGGAGGAGACAAGCTCGTTCCTGGTGGATTCCCTCCAGAACTCTCAGGGGCAGCGTGATAGAGGGGAAAAGCGTACAGACATACAGTGAGGAAAATAAGTATTTGAACACCCTGCTATTTTGCAAGTTCTCCCACTTAGAAATCATCGAGGGGTCTGAAATTGTCATCGTAGGTGCATTTTCAATTCGATTCAATTCAATTCATTTTTATTTGTATAGCGCTTTTAACAATGAACATTGTCTCAAAGCAGCTTTACACAGATGATGTGGTGATTAAACGTAAATATGTTCTTTGTAAGTATGTTTGTCCCTGATGAGCAACTGTGGCAAGGAAAAACTCCCCGAGATGGCATAAAGAAAAAACCTTGAGAGGAACAAGACTCAAGAGGGAACCCATCCTCATCTGGGTTGCACCAAATATCCATTTGAAGCAGATATACAATGCTGCGGGGTACAGTGATGACGTTTAGAAGCAAACTGCACTCCCGAGTCAGACCGCCAACACCAACTACAGTCCAATCCATCCTCAAACCACCCGTTCTACTCCGGAATTACATGGAACCACCCAAGTTGTTGATGAGAGACTGTCCCAAGCTGCACAGAAGTGTGAAGTTCCACGGAGGGGAGAGGGCAGGAACAGTGGTCACTGGAGCCTCAGGAGCATGTTTAACTCGACCGAGAGAGAGAGAGAGAGAGAGAGAGAGATAGAGAGGGTGACGGGAAGAGAAGGATATGGATTATTAAGTGTCCCTATTGGTGTATGAAAATTAATGTCACTGTGCAGTTTGGACTCGCTATGGCAGCATAACTAGAAAGGAGAACCAGAAGGTAACACAGACATGAGGGATCTCTGGGATAAGAGACGACCCACCACACCACCGTCAACAAACCTGAGTGAACGTGTGAATGTGAGGGGATGACAGCATACAAATATACCAGTTCACCAAACACTCTATATCCATGCTCCCTCCAGATCTGAGCCTTTACCTAAGAAAAATCTACTGATTAAAGGCTTGACTAAATAAATAAGTTTTCAACCTTGACTTGAACACTGAGACTGTGTCTGAGACCCGAACACTGATTGGAAGGTTGTTCCATAACTGTGGGGCTTTATAAGAGAAAGATCTTCCCCCTGCTGTAGTCTTCATTATTTGAGGAACCAACAGATAGCCAGCACCTTTGGATCTAAGTAGGCGTGGAGTATCATACTGGTACAGAAGTTCACTCAGATACTGCGGTGCGAGACCGTTAAGTGCTTTATACGTCAGTAGTAATATTTTATAATCAATGCGAGATTTGATTGGGAGCCAGTGTAGATTGATTAAAACAGGGGTGATGTGGTCATATTTCCTAGATCTAGTGAGGACTCTTGCTGCTGCATTCTGAACTAACTTAAGCTTATTTATGCACCTACTCGCACACCCAGACAGTAAAGCGTTACAGTAGTCTAATCTAGAAGTAACAAAAGCATGAACTAGTTTTTCTGCATCCTGTAACGACATCATATTTCTAATTTTAGCAATATTTCTAAGGTGAAAGAATGCGATCCTGGTGATATTATTCACGTGAGACTCAAAGGAAAGACTCGGGTCAATGATCACACCAAGGTCTTTGACAGTCGTACACGCTGAAACAGAAACACCATCCAGAGATGCTACGTAATCGGAAAGTTTACTTCTAGCTGCATGTGGTCCTAGTAAAAGTACTTCCGTCTTATCTGAGTTGAGCAGAAGAAAGTTATTAAGCATCCACTGTCTAATGTCCTTTACACACTTCTCAACATTGTTAAGGTGATCTCGCTCATCTGGCTTTGCTGAAATATACAGCTGTGTGTCATCAGCATAGCAATGGAAGCGAATCCCATGTTTATGAATGATTTCACCAAGAGGCAGCATATATAAAGAGAAAAGCAGTGGGCCTGAGACAGATCCTTGAGGAACACCAAACTTTACATAAAGTGTGGAGAACTCCCCATTTACATCAACAAACTGATAGCGATCAGTCAAATAAGACCTGAGCCAAGAGAGAGCTGTTCCCTTTATTCCAACAACGTTCTCAAGTCTAGCAAGCAGTATAGTATGATCAATGGTGTCAAAAGCTGCACTAAGGTCGAGCAAAACAAGTAAGGAGACAAAACCCTGATCAGAGGCCAATAACAGGTAATTTACCACCTTAACTAGCGCCGTCTCTGTGCTATGATGAGGCCGAAATCCTGAATACATTTCAAAAATGTTATTCATAAGTAGGTGTGAGCAAACTGCTGTGCTACAACCTTTTCTTAAATTTTGGATATAAAGGGGAGATTTGATATTGGTCTGTAGTTGGACAACTGACATGGGTCAAGGTGAGGTTTCTTAATAAGGGGGTGGATAACTGCCAGTTTGAAGGATTTAGGTACATAACCAGTGCTAATGGAAGAGTTAATTATTTTTTTTAAACTGGTTCAATTACCTCTGGAATTATCTGTTTAAAGAAACTTGTAGGCATGGGATCGAGAATGCAGGTTGATGATTTTGATGAGGAGATTAATGAAATTAAGTAATTCTCATGAATAGGAGTGAAGCTTTGTAGTTGATTGTCTGCTATAATTACGCTGCTGTCTACAGGGTTACTTGTAAAATAATTTGGATTTATATTAACCGTCTGGATTTCTTGCCAGATGTTTTCAATTTTATTATTAAAAAAGTTCATGAAATCATTACTACCTAATGATGGTATGCATGTTAGTGCAGTGCTTTTATTCCCTGTTAATTTTGCTACCGTGCTGAATAAAAATCTAGGATTATGCTTGTTATTTTCTATGAGGGTGGAGAAATATGCTGATCTAGCAGCACTGAGATTTTCTATAATTTAAGAGGCTCTCCTTCCATGCTATTTGAAATACTGTTAATTTTGTTTGACGCCATTTACGTTCTAATTTTCGAGTGGTCTGTTTTAAGGTGCACGTATGATCATTATAACCACTGTGCTAATTTTTTCTCCCTGATCATTTTGGTCTTAAGGGGAGCTACATCATCTAGAGTGTAACGTAACGTTGTTTCTAGATGTTCAGTGGCCCAGTCGAGCTCTGCGGGGTCTGACGGAGATCTATCTAATATCGTAATTTCTGGAAGATTATTGATAAAACTCTCTGCTGTAGCTGACGTGAAAGTACGCTTAACACGGTAACGTGGTGAGGTAGAAATGCAATGACTGAGGCAAATTTTAAACGAGATTAGATAATGGTCTGAAATAGCTTCAGACTGTGGAATTATGACTAAGTTTTTTATTTTTAAACCAAATGTTAACAACAAATCGAGAGTGTGTCCACCACTATGAGTGGGTCCTATAACATTCTGATTAATTCCAACTGACTCTAGAATGGACACAACTGCTGCTCTTAAGGAGTCTTCCTGATTATCAAAATGAATATTAAAGTCACCAACAATTAATGCTTTGTCTAAAAAAGTAGCTAAATTTGTAATGAAATCTGCAAATTCTTTTAGAAAATCAGAGTAGGGCCCTGGGGGGTCTATAAATAATAATTAGTGGAATTAACTGACTTGACCTGCTTTCGGACACTGAATATTTTATGTTGGTGTAAAGAACTTCAAATGTTTTACATTTGTGTTTAGTCTTTTGTGTGACATTTAGATTATTATTATAAATAGCTGCGACTCCGCCTCCTCTGCCATTTAGACGGGGTTGGTGTATGCAACTATACCCAGGAGGACTCGCCTCATTTAATGCTACATATTCATTCGATTTAATCCATGTTTCTGTCAAACACATTATATTAAACTCCTGGTCGGTAATAATTTTGTTTATAGTAAGCGCTTTTGGCGTGAGAGATCTAATATTCAACAATCCTATCTTTAGATCAGAGGTGCTGACTGTGCGTTCAATCCTATTTAATTTAATGTTAATCAGGTTACTTAAACAGACTTTCTGATAATTCCTATATTTTGGTTTTGCTTAGGGGACAGACACAGTCTCAATATGGTGGATCCTGAGTGACGACTCTGTACAGCTAGCAGACGGTCGGGTTAGCCTGTCTGTCTGCTCCCTGGCCTTGGCTCTAGACAGTCACTTGTTAACTAGTGCTGTTCTGAGACTATTACCTATACTACAAGAAATGAGAGCAGCACCTTCCCGGGTGGGATGGATACCGTCCCGCCCTAACAGGCCAGCCTTGCCCTCAAAAATGCTCCAATTATTAATGAAGCCCACATTATTTTTGGAGCACCACTCGGACATCCAGCAGTTCAGCGATCATAACCTGCTGTAGGCTACATCACCACGTCGCATTGGGATGGGGCCAGAGCATATTACAGCATCGGACATTGCCTTCGCTAATTTACACACCTCTATAATATTACTCTTAGTAACCTCTGACTGTCGAAGGCGTATATCATTAGCTCCTGTGTGAAAAACTATCTTAGAGAACCTATGCTTTCCTAAGAATCTAAGCTGACCTGCTATGTCTGGCGCCCTGGCTCCCGGTATACAGATAATCTGTGCTGCTGGTGCCCCTAAAGGTCTAGCTAATTTCACGTGCCTCAGAATGGAGTCTCCTAAAACCAGAGCTCTTTCAGGTTTCTCAGCGGGTGCTTCACTGAGGAGAGCAAACCTGTTGGACACTCGAAGCGGAGAGGAATGGTGCTCCCGTGGGCGAGCCTTAGCGTTAGCTTTAGCTTTGCGAGTATGCCGCCGAGTCGTCACCCATTCGCCCCGCTGCGAGGGCTCTAATGCCGGAGTCGGGGAAATATTACCTTCACCTAGGGCATCCAGACTTTCCCCTGCAGAACCTGGACTGTTCTCACACTCACTACTTCTTTCTAGACTCTGGATGCGCTCCTCTAATGCTAAGATCTTCTGCGTCAGCTAGCAAACTAGCTTGCACTTCTCACAGATAAAATTATCGCTAACAACGGAGAAAGACTGACTAAACATGTCACACTTCACACACTGAGTGAACTGGATGTTCGCCATAGTAAAGAAATTAAGTACCTTAATGTGTTTACTGTAGTGTGTTCGTAGTTCTGTTGAATATCCTCCGCTCACTGCTTTCAAACCCTCAAACAGGGAAAAAGCGCTCTTCCGAAAGCAAAAATAGTCGAGACGGAGCCAACGGAAAGTGAAGGATGCAGGAGATCAACACGATATTTTGATATTTTAAAGCGATGAAAGCGAGAAAAAAAACACTGTGCATGTCCACTGTGAGAGACATAATCTAAAAAAAAAAATCCAGAAATCACAATGTATGATTTTTAAACTATTTATTTGTATGATACAGCTGCAAATAAGTATTTGAACACCTGAGAAAATCAATGTTAATATTTGGTACAGTAGCCTTTGTTTGCAATTACAGAGGTCAAATGTTTCCTGCAGTTTTTCACCAGGTTTGCACACACTGCAGGAGGGATTTTGGCCCACTCCTCCACACAGATCTTCTCTAGATCAGTCAGGTTTCTGGCCTGTCGCTGAGTTTAAGCTCCCTCCAAAGATTCTCTATTGGGTTTAGGTCTGGAGACTGGCTAGGCCATGCCAGAACCTTGATATGCTTCTTACAGAGCCACTCCTTGGTTATCCTGGCTGTGTGCTTCGGGTCATTGTCATGTTGGAAGACCCAGCCTCAACCCATCTTCAATGCTCTAACTGAGGGAAGGAGGTTGTTCCCCAAAATCTCTCAATACATGGCCCCGGTCTTCCTCTCCTTAATACAGTGCAGTCGCCCTGTCCCATGTGCAGACTTAAGACGTGCCTGGACATGTGCTGGTTTAAGCAGGGGAACCTTCTGTGCCATGCATGATTTCAAACCATGACGTCTTAGTGTATTACCAACAGTAGCCTTGGAAACGGTGCTCCCAGCTCTTTTCAGGTCATTGACCAGCTCCTCCCGTGTAGTTCTGGGCTGATTTCTTACCTTCCTTAGGATCATTAAGACCCCACGAGGTGAGATCTTGCATGGAGCCCCAGTCAGAGGGAGATTGACAGTCATGTTTAGCTTCTTCAATTTTCTAATGATTGCTCCAACAGTGAACCTTTTTTCACCAAGCTGCTTGGCAATTTTCCCGTAGCCCTTTCCAGCCTTGTGGAGGTTTACAATTTTGTCTCTAATGTCTTTGGACAGCTCTTTGGTCTTGGCCATGTTAGTAGTTGGATTCTTACTGATTGTATGGGGTAGACAGGTGTCTTTATGCAGCTAACGACCTCAAACAGGTGCATCTAATATAGGATAATAAATGTAGTGGAGGTGGACATTTTAAAGGCAGACTAACAGGTCTTTGAGGGTCAGAATTCTAGCTGATAGACAGGTGTTCAAATACTTATTTGCAGCTGTATCATACAAATAAATAGTTTAAAAATCATACATTGTGATTGCTGGATTTTTTTTTTTTTTTAGATTATGTCTCTCACAGTGGACATGTCTCCCGATTCACAAACAGATCCACCTGGGCTCTTAAAATCTCTGCCATATCTGCTCTGCCACCTCTGAGTCGAGCCTCCATTCCCCGGGCCTTTGCTCTTGCCTCGAAAAGACGTCTGCTCTCCAGTTCAACTGGCCCATGATATAAACCTCTCTTAATGAGAGGCGTTATCCCTGGGACCACAGAAGGATCTGCTGTGCCAGCTTGTACTGGGGCCGAGACCGGAGACCCCCATGGTGGTTGATGTATGAGACCACCAACGTGTTTCCGTATGGACCAACACGTGGCGATCTCTCAGGTCTGTGACTTGTTCCATCGACCTTGGACGGAATGGCCACTCAATACTGCTTTCCACCCCATGAGGGATGCATCTGTCATTAGCTTTATGTGATGACAAGGAGTTCCCAAGACGGGGCCCTGAGATCGAAGCGTATGTTCTCCCCATATAGCTAAGGTTCTAAGAGTTTTCCCCGAGACCTTAATAGTACCGAGTGGGTTTCCCCCTCGGGAGAACCCTCTCTCCCTGAGCCACCACTGGAGGGGTCTCAAATGGAGGAGGCCAAGTGGGATCACGTTGGACGCTGCCATCATTAAACCGAGCAGCCTCTGGAACTGCTTCACAGTAAGTGACCAGCCTGCTTTTACTCTTTTGACTACAGTGAGAATAACTTCAATCCACGCTGGAGATAATTGTGTAAACACAGTTGAGTCCCACACTATGCCCAAGACGGTGGTTCTCTGTATTGGAGAATGCACACTCTTCTTTGCGTTTAGTCTTAACCCCAACTCCTTCATGTGGGCAAGAACGACATCTTGATGGTGGATTGCCTGAAGCTTTGATCGAGCTAATTCCAACCAATCGTCAATATAGTCTAGCCGTAGCAGGGCCAAGAGCCGCATTCATGCACTTGGTGAATGTGCGGGGTGAGATTGCTAAGCCGAACGGGAGGACCTGATATTGCTAAGCTTCGCCCCCAAAAGCAAACCACAGGAACCTCCTGTGAGAAGGAAGGACGGCTATGTGGAAATAGGCATCCCCTAGATCTATCGTGACAAACCAATCCTCGGACTTGATCTGAGACACAATCTCCCTGAGAGTGAGCATCCTAAACCTGAGCCTCACGAGTGAGCGGCTCAAGGAGGGCAGATGTAGAATCGGCCGCATTCCGCCACCCATCTTCGGAACAACGAAATACTGGCTGTAGTATCCTGACTCTCTGACCAAGGGAGGAACTACCTAGATGACCCCTTTCCTTAGGAGGGCGCACACTTCCTGTTCTAGGATCATGTCGGGACACAACTTATTGAACCGGGGAGGAGAGGACCCGAACTGAAACGAGTAGCCCCTCTCTATTGTGTTCAGTACCCACTGATATACGTCTGGCTGGCCTTCCCAAGCTGCCAAAAAATATTTTAGGAGAACGAGCCTCTTGGGTCCCCTCCATCCCTATTGCGGATGGAAGGAGTCACCCTGTGGAGGAAGACTTCTCACATTTTGTGTGAGAGCTAACAGTCTGACAGAACCACAGAATTTTCAGTGGTTTATAATTAGTAAAGTTGAGTAGAAATGTTTGCGTATACAACAAAATTATAAAACTTTCAATAGAACTACAAAAAGTTTCATGAACACTAATTTTCCTTGTACTTTCGTGTGCCTGTTTAACACCAATTTATCACACATTTTCTTTGCACAGCTCATTTGTACTGTAGGTAGCATCACCTACAAACCTCCATAAAAGGTAAAGCACACAGGCAGCGTGAAACACAAAGTTATTGCCCAATGTAAAGCCCAAAAAATTACAGTGGAAATGTTTACTACTATGGAACAAAAATATTTTATAATAGACTATATGAAAAAAGATTTGTGAAATGCCTGAATTTTACAACAATATTTGGTTATTTCCTAAACTGTTACCACAACATTGGAGGCATATACTTTAATTTTAAAGGTCTTTGGATGTGGAAGCATAACACTTTCACTTCACTTGAACTAGAAGACCCAAACCTGTTCCAGCATGACAATGCCCCTGTACACAAACCCAGCTCCATGCAGATATGCTTTACATGGGTTGCACAGAGAGATATCAGAGATATAGAGCTCTGATATTAACCCTAATGAAACCCTATAGGATGATTTTAAACGCTGACTGAACCCTTTACTAACACCCTTGTGGTTGAATGAGCACAAATATCCCCAGCCACATTCCAAAATCTTTATATTATAACATAATCGTTATTATAACAGCAAATGCATACCACATGTGTAATAGGATGTTCAAAAGACACATACACATTTTATGGTAAGCTGGCCATATAGTGTATCTGACACTATAATTATGATATTCAATAGTAATAGCATGATTCTCCTCATACAGCCCCATTATTCAGTTTATGTGCTGCTAGTTTCTTTATCATTACTGAATGTTTAGTTGTATTTGTCTAAATTAATGTTTGTGTTGCCTCACTTTATTACTTTTTTAATATTGATTAATTAATGTAATATAAAATGATTGGTTTTCACCAAATACCCTGCTGCTATTAATAATTCTGCTTTTAGTCCCTGATCTTGTGCATTACCATGGCAATGTGGTTTTAATAGAGACTCCAGTGGTGTTCTATAAGTAGCTCTGGATATGGGCACTAAACATTGTAGTATCAAGGGTACAAATGTGCTAACTAAGCAGGGAGCAGATGCTTTGCACACACATAAAAAAACAAAAAATACAAATACAAATAAAAACCAAAAACATCAAGCACAAACAACCACCACGGACGTACAAACTAAGAAAAAACAGTGTGGTGCACGGTTTTCTTATAAATGAACAAGATAGAGACTCTAATTGACTTAACTGGATGATATACAAAGAAAAAATGGGGGACCATGGGAATACATTTAATTTATATTTTAATAAAACTAATTCACAGTACAAGGCATTTGGTTTTGCTGGCCTGTTTTTAAAATTAAATATCCCTTAACTTTATGAGGATAAAATACTGTTAATGTGGTTTATTATAATGTGGTTTAATATATTACTGGAACCCTATAGGGCTTAAATGTCTTTTATGCTGTTAGGGTAGAAAAGTATTTGTATAAGGATGGTAAAATGGTGGCAAAAATAAACTAAACAAAAACACTGTGTCAAATAAAAACAGGAGACTCTAGGAGAATGAGAAGGATATTGGGTCCATCGTTTCCATCAATATTGTTAACACTGCTAACTGTCATGAAGAGAAGTATATTGGGTATTTTAAAATTGCTGTAAAATGTAAATCCATGCCCTGGGTCCATGGATAAGTAGTAAAATAAAGAGGGTTAAACATTAAGGGTGCGCAAGTCAGAAGCGAAGTCTCTTCTACTGAACGATTCTCGGACTCCCAGGCGAAACCATTCAGCTTAATTGCTTTAACCTTCCTCATCCGGCCCGCGGTAAATACGTTTCTAATTCATCATTTTCTATATTCCATGGTTCACTCGGCCCAAATATGGGGAAATCATTTGAAATTCTCCACTTGATGAGCTTCTACTCAGGAGTAATTACTTCGGCACAATAAATGGGAGTGCAGCGGCGTATCGTGCCGCCAAGGAGGAGAGAGAGATACGCCTCTTTTCATCTCCCTTTTTGCTCCCTCCTTGACGATTTTGCTTTCTGCCATTACGAGTCATAAGCTCATAAAACTAAAGTTTAATATAAGGCAGTATGTGAAAAAGAAGCAGCTGAAGCAAAGAGAAGGGAAAACACTGAGGCCACACATGCTTTTACTGGGTGTTTTATTTCTGTTTTTAAGACATCAAGTAGAATAGAAGCTAAATTATTAAATGGGCTTCAAAATTTAACCAACTCATTTAACCACTAAGTGATCTAGCTATAGTAATTTACCTATTAAATCACAAGTAGAGACAGAACAATGCGTTTAGTCATTAAAAATCTGAGCAAAAAAAATTATTGTGGTTGAACGATAGATTGCAAAGATAGTATGGGTAGATAGCATGCAAAAAAACAAACAAACAAACAAAATATTTAAAACTGTAAGTCTCATCTTTCTTCCCTATGGCATTTAAAACTTGAATGACTTACAAGGCATCCAGTCTGAGATCTCCTTTGGAAAAATCCAGCAAGCTAAGAGACTCCACTTATTTATGTGAGTCAGCCTTTTCCCAAATGAAGACTATTAAGTTTAAATACCATTCCATCATGACTGATGATCATTTGGAAGTCTGCTTGAAGCTGGCAACCAGCAGCTACTGTCCCAACCCTTGCTGACTCTATTTAGTGCAAGTCATCAGAGAAAGTAAATATAAATTGAATTGTCTGGTTCAATAAGTGTTCATGCAGCTATACAAGGTATGCCAACATACTGTATGTTTTGTATATATATATATATATATATATATATATATATATATATATATATATATATATATATATATAAACTTGCGATTAATCCCAAATTATTTACACATTTTTATATCAATCAGGACACCAAACGGAACTTTTGCAGTTTCCACATGGTCAGTTTTAATTGCCAGGTATCAGTAAATTAAGTTATTAATGTGTTAATTTTGATAGCCCTAACACGAGAAGCCGCGAGTGGCTCGAAAGTAACATTTCAAAACAGTTTGTACTAATAAATTACATAAAAATGTTTGAAAAACTAGTTTATTATAGTATTATTTATTTAAAGTAGTCAGGGAACCACCAGCCACGCCTTCCCTCAGCAGTACCTCTCCATCATACTGAAGTACCTGCACCTGGCGCTCATCATCGCACCTTCCTATTTAGAGCGTGCACTTCCTCAGACCCTTCGTCCGTTCTACAGTTTACGCTGGGGAACTCTCATGGACTTATACTCGTGGAACTTGCCTTTCTAAAGGACTCTACAGTTTCTATGGACTTTGCCAGTACTGTGTCTACTACCTGTGTCTCCCGGGACCTTCCGGATTATTCTCTGTTCCCTGGTACTGCTGCTTTATTCCTGTGTGGATTCTCGTGCGTATTCATTAAATCTCGTTCTGTATCACTTCGGTTTTCGCCTAAGTTTATCCGGCCTGACAAAAGTAAAACATAAACATTTATGACAAGTAAATCACAATTTTTGTTGCGTTTACAGTACAGTACATGTACAAGTCCCCAGATGATAGATAGATAGATAGATAGATAGATAGATAGATAGATAGATAGATAGATAGATAGATAGATAGATAGATAGATAGATAGATTTCAGAAATCGAACCCTACAATGATAATTCCATAAAAAATGCTACAACATTCAACCACTTACTTTTGAGATATCACTCTAATCTTGCTATTGCCGCATAGTAGAGGCAAAAAGAGAAAGTTAATAGGTGGAAGAAATAGGTGGACTGCTCCAAATCCATCAAAAAATCAGACTTGAAGCTGACAAGAAGATACATATAAACTAAAGAAAATTTTTGCATATCGAAAACCAAATTAAGCTATTGGCCATAATGATCCTATTCTGAATACCTATACCTATACCTAAATCATTACTAAAAGAGGCTAAACAAAACTTTCCCTATATAGGGATTATATATCTTCTTGATTGTCAAAATATATATATATATATATATATATAGGAACTATAATGCTTTGTCTTCCATGTTTCATATTTTGGGTTAAGTGAGGCCAATCAGCAGCAACAGCATGAAAACTGCGACTCACAATCAGTGCATGCCATCGAAGAGCAGCGATTCATTCACTTCAGTGAAAAAAAAAAAAAAGACTGAATCATTTGCAAACAAATCATCATCTAATTTTTCTTACATGAAATGTGGGCTACAGGGGACGTGGGCTACGTTTGGGTAATTGGCACTTCCTCTGCCCTCCTGATCCATCAGCCTCTAATTTCTGGAGACGTGACCTCCAGAGAGGTGACAGAAATGAAGAGAAGGTGGGAAGGATAGAGGGATGGATGGATGATTAAAGTGTTCGGTGACACCGCAAACTCAGCAGGTGAAAGTTAATCGTGTCAACATCACAGATGAGGACATGTTTATCCAATGTCATCTGGAGGAAGACGAGGTAAGGCAGAGAGCAGCGTGTGGGCGTAGAGAACTACACTCAGCATAATTACCTCGAACATTCTTTACAGCTACAGAAAGCAGGTGTTTTAAAGGTGAAAGAGAAGAAGACACTGTGAAATCACGAAGAAGACTTGTTCAACTGTGAAGAGCAGAGCAGCTATTACACAACTGTTAGAGCAGCACTGTCCTTTTTCTTTTTTTTTTTTTTTTTTTTTTTTTACGTGACTTTTAATATGAGTCATTACTCAGGAAATGGCTGATAAAATTAGACAAAATCTATGAGCTCTGCTACCAAGGCATAATATTTAAAAGTTTTTGTCTGGATAATACTAAGTGGAGTTTAATATTGTACAACCTTATTTTGACACTTATGGTCTTTCAGGATCCTTTAGGAGACACTCTTCCAAACTAATTTCAACCTTCCACATCCTCCAGTAGTAAAGTAATACTTTCCCAGATACATTTTTACATAATTGTATATAAGTTGCAGAAAACAAAAGACAAGATAAACTGCACTGATCACAAACCTTGGTGCAGACTAAGTCCTGATTGTTATTAAAGGATAAAACGGATGAAGTCTTACAGGGTAAAAAAGGCTTTCATAAAATTTTACTAGAGGTGTAACCTCTATAATAGGGGGAGGAAGTCTCAGAGTAGATTCACTGCTTCTCCAATGAGAGCGATTCCAAAAAAGTCGGGACACTTTACAAATTGTGAATAAGAAAGGAATGCAATAATTTACAAATCTCTTAAACTTATATTTTATTCACAATAGAATATAGATAACATTTCAAAATGTCTCACTTTCAACATTTGATATTTTATCTATATTCTATTGTGGATAAAATATAAGTTTATGAGATTTGTAAATTATTGCATTCCTTTTTTATTCACAATTTGTACAGTGTCCCGACTTTTTTGGAATCGGGTTGGGACAGGTAGCAATAAGAAAAGTTGAATGTACATGTAAGGTACAGCTGGAGGACCAGTTTGCAACTTATTAGGTCAATTGGCAACATGATTGCGTATAAAAAGAGCCTCTCAGAGTGGCAGTGTCTCTCAGAAGTCAAGATAGGCAGAGGATCACCAATTCCCCCAATGCTGCGCCGAAAAATAGTGGAGCAATATCAGAAAGGAGTTTCTCAGAGAAAAATTGCAAAGAGTTTGAAGTTATCATCATCTACAGTGCATAATATCATCCAAAGATTTAGAGAATCTGGAACAATTTCTGTGCATAAGGGTCAAGGCCAGAAAACCATACTGGATTATCTTTGGGTCCTTAGATGGTACTCATTCATTTAAATGGACTGTGGCAAAGTGGAAAACTGTTCTGTGGTAAAACGAATCAAAATTTGAAGTTCTTTTTGGAAAACTGGGACGCCGTGTCATTCGGAATAAAAAGGATAAGGACAACCCAAGTTGTTATCAGTGCTCAGTTCAGAAGCCTGCATCTCTGGTGGTATGGGGTTGCATGAGTGCGTGTGGCATGGGCAGCTTACAGGTGCTATTAGCTTTCAGAACTATGTAGCCCTATGTAGGTCTATTTGGTTCTATATCCATTTCATATTACCTGTTTATCTGTATAAGATATGTATACGTAGTGTATTCAACCATTTTGAGGGGATGTTTCATTTGGATTTGCCCAAATGGTAAACCTTGGTGATGGTCTTCTGCTATTTGGAGGTGACATTTAATTCAATTTAGATCCAATTCTTCATATTTCTGTAAGGTTGTATCCAAGCCGTGATGCAAAATTATACATTTATTTTTCTCAAGCACCTTACTTTATAAAATTATTATTCTCTGATATATTTTATATTTTTCTCCAGAATTTCCAATTCTCCAAATTGCTTTCTGTGTCATTTGGGATTTAGTTTATCAGCTGAGCTGTTGTAAAAGTTGATGTTTGATTTACAAGGTCATTACCAGTTAGTCTCAGGACACCAGTTCATGTCAAGAAATTCGTCTTGTAATGTCAATGCATGACAAAACAGAGTGACAACAGTGGATGAGATTACGTTGGTCTGCTCGAGGCCTCCATTTTCAACTAGGGGATTAAAGCAAATTATCTATGTAGCAGAATGTCACTCATATTTGACAGATATATGAAAGAGGTGGGCTAAGGCATACAAATTACAGAGTAGGATCCAAAAATTCAAGGTCTGCAACCGGGAACTCATTTATTTTGTTCATTCTAAGGAAAGTAATTTCAATAAATACAAAATGTTTACTTTGACTGCTTTCACTGTATACATTGTATCATGAATAATGATATTATAAGGTAAGTGATGAATATTTTCCTCAACTTGCACCCTTTTCAAAAATGGCATTGGGATAGAAGTAAAGTTGAATATTTATCAGAAGAGTGCATCATTACTTTTTAAAGCTTCTATCTCTGCATCATAAACCTTTCACCTTGCGAGGATAAGAATTCTCTGACACGCATGACTGACCTGTTGTCTTTTTCTTTCCAAGGCCACTTAACGGAGAATTCAGTGTCCCTTGAGATGCTCTTAGACACATGAAGGACTGAGTGACACTCATTCAACACAGCATCGGTCAGCAAAAAAGGAAACAAAAATCAACAAAAAGCTTACTCCAACATCCCTGAGCTTGTGAGCCGTCAGCTTTCATTTGCAGGATGTATTCATGCCCATCTGCTGGTATAGGTTTTACTTATTTATTAGAACAGGGGGTCGACTCACAAGTGACTCACACTTTGCAACATATATCAATGTCAAAGCTCTCGGCCTGAGCAAACTGAATTTTAGTAAAGCAAACAGCAAAGAAGTTAATCATTCAGATTAGTGAAAGAGAAGATTAATTTAAAAACAAACAAACAAAAAAAAATCTACAGAAAAACAGTCAAGGTCTAGTTGCCAACATTCCAGATACATTCCAGCATACATGCTCATTTGATATTTTTTTTCTGTTTTCCTTCTTTTCATACTTTTGTTTCCATACACTCTAGCCATTCTATAATGAATGATGATCTTTTGACTTAAAAAGCAAAAAAAAAAAAAAAAAAAAAAAAACTCCACTGTTCTTATCAGTTCAACTAATGCTAATCTTATCCTAATTACTGTCTTAAAAATATTACTGAAAAAAATAATTAAACTAAACATTTAAATTTGGTACAATGTGGTCTTTTATTATTGTACTTTGTCGTCAAAAATCTGTTAGAGGGCACTAATTAGCACTACTAAACTAACCAAAGCACTAATAGAGGTCATTGGGGCACTAATAATGCAGCTCCATGCTCAGGGGGTTGGGGCAGCTGACTGGACAGTAAGTCAGAGTTCCCAGGGTCACTTTGATTATGACAAATTAGGCTAGTTTAAAATACTCTCCAGTCACCAAGAATGTGTTTAACAACAGATATTCAGAATTGAAACCAATGAATTTTTTTAAACAAAAGCCAAGTATAAGTGCACACAGTGTTACTACAATGTTAAGAACCATTTCCACTGCAAGAGATATTAGAAAAGATTGGAGGAGAGAAAGGGACGGGTATAAAGTGGATGTCTTTACATGCTAATAAAAAAAGAAGACAAATGTGCTTTGTTTTTAAGGTTGCTAAATGATTTAGATGGTCATGTGTTTTTTGAAATTATATTTTCTTGAAACCTGGCAACTCTGATTAATAAATACATGGTGATAATAAACACATCTTCTGTTTTTATCTCTGTCTATTACAGGTTGTTACGTCCCAGTCGGCACGGGGTGGTTGGGGTGGTGTATATAAGGTGGACGTGAGTGTATCTGGTGTTATAAGAGATAAAGAATGTGTCACAAACACTGGAGTATCTTAAAATGAAAAGTATAATAAAATATGTACCGAACAGCACCGGGATAAACTTCAGGGTGGACCAAGGCAAAAAATAACATACAAAAAATAAAAATTAAATTACCTATTTTATAACCCCAAAAAGAACTACCTGTGAACAAGACAACACACGTATGTACATATATTAACAACTGGTATAATATAGTAAGTAGTTACAATTAGCTAATTAAACTTCAAAACAAGAGAGGGCAAGTTTGAAGTCGGGATGGGTGTAGGTCAATAACAGGTCATCACAAAACATGAAACGATATAAACACGAAACAGAACGACGCAAGCATTGGCCAGGTGAGCTTTTGATCCCAGCTTCCGACTTATCTTCATACAGTTACCTCCTGGTGACATTATCTACGGGAGGTGGGCACGACTTTCTGCCAACTATCAGCAGCATGTAGACACCTTTTCACTGTTAACACCTTATGTTCTAAAAAATAACCAGTTTGAGGATGTCAGATCTGAATTTCCAGCCATAAGCTCAAAACAAGGTTCTAAGGACAGATCTGAATTTTGAGCAGTCACTAAATCTCCACATAATATTTGGAGCTCAACACTGGACTGAGAATTCAAACTGGTGTTACTCCTAGGTGGCACAGTAGAAACATGATGAGTGATTTTATACATAAACAGTTTTTTCTGATACACAAAAGAAAAAAGTCACTAGATAGTAGCATATAGCAAAAATTTCACTAGCACTTTATTTTGTTCAAGGCTTTTATGTTATTAATATGGTTCTGCATAGCAATCAATGCAACAAAATTATAAGCCATTGCTGGGTAAATGGATTAATTTGATAAAATGGTTGAGTAAGACTATGAAAAAAAAAATAATAATTATGCAGCTAACGCCTCAGACCCCTACCTCGGCTTAGCTGATTTAGTTGAAGGTAAATTTAGCAAAAACTGCAGGGACTATGGATTCAATTCTCTTGTAATAGGATATCACTCCAGGTAAAATAAATAAATAAATAAATAAATAAAAATCAAAGCATAAATTACCCGCAGGTGGGTGGGACGGGGTTAGCGTCCATCACACATGTCAAATTAAATAGATTGAGAATTGATTTTCCTTTCTGTAAAATGAAATTAATCTGAAAACAAAGTGAAAATCTTCAAATAAAAAGTGGAGAGAGCGATGCAGAACATTAGTCACTATCAAGCCAAGCATTGAATAATTTCATACCAATCCATGTACGCTCTGTCATCATGCTGCTATCTGACCAATCATGCTTTTTGGTGATGATAAATAGACGCACGTGGCTAGTTTTACAATTGCATTATGGGTACACCATGACAGCCTGTGTGATTAGAGTGAGACTAATTATGAAGAATTGATTTAAGGCGTGAAGCATCCTTTTGACAGCTGCCTGAATGTAACCAAAATAAACCTCTACGTCCCAGTGACATGTTAAGGTGGTAAATTTATAGTGAGTGTAAAATATAGGCAAATTAAACATGCAGTGTAATGAGTGGATTTATAACACACAACATGAATACATGAATTAATCATGATCTAATAAAATTCTTTATAACATGTAACAAAATTTAGAAGTGAATTTAAATGTTCCTTTTTCAGGAATTCGAGCTGCGTCGCAATGCTTTGGGAACGTGACCGCGTTGTCCACGCTCTGAAATCAGTCAAAATTGTGATTTCATGACAATTGCCTAGAGATCGTGGCCGTGCTTCTAGAATTGAAAAATTTTCTCCCGAGATTGCTACGTGCTAATCCATTCAGACAACACCTCTAGCCATCGTGTTGGGGGCTCTGTCTGAGCCACCCCTTTGAGCCACTGGCCGTAGCATTGTGGAGGCACCCCTTTATAGAAACAGCTTTTTTATTGGCCATTTGTTCTCTCAAGATGGTTGGATATCTGCAGGCCCTTTCTGGAGTTCACTCCAGGTGTGGCTAGTGCCTTACATCCCCAAGATGCCCTTGGTTGTCCCATGCCCTGTGAGGTTACAGGCATTCAAAAAAACTGATTAGCTGTGCCTGGTGCGAGCACTGGACTTACATCCACAGGACTGGTCAATGGAGAAAATTATACCAACTGTTTGGCCTCTGTGAGGGGAGGCCTCCCTGCTAATAAGCAAACCTTGAGCAGATGGATCATTGATGCCATTGCATCCTCTTATGTCCTCTGGTCTCCCCGCTACATTCGGGTTCAGAGCTCACTGAACTCGGAGTGTGGCAATCTCTAAGGCTTGGTCATCTGGATTACCCCTCCAAAGCATTTGCAACGCTTCCGGCTGGTCCACCCCGCTGATCTCTGTCTGGTTCTACAAACTGGCCCTTAGTGCCACCATCTCAATCTTGCCTCCCTCGCTTTGTCTCCAAAGCATCTTACATGCATTTTTCTAACTGGTTTCTAATCCTGTCCATCCTCGTTTCTCCCAACGGAAACCTCAACATCTTTATTTCTGCTGCCTCTAACTCCACTTCCTGTCTTTTACCCAATGCCACTGTCTCTAAACCATACAACATTGCAGGTCTTACCACAGTCCTATAAACTTTCCCTTTTACTCTCGCAGATACCCTTCTATCACAATGCACTCCTGCCACTCTTCTCCACTCACTCCACCCTGCCTGCACTCTTTTCTTCACTTCTCTAACACACTCTCCATTACTTTGCACTGTTGACCCCAGGTACCTGAACTCCTCCACCTTCACCACCTCTTCTTCCTGCAACCGGACCCCTCCACTGCCCTCCCTCTCATTCACACACATGTACTCTGTCTTACTCCTACTGACTTTCATTGCCCTTCTCTCCAGCACGTACCTTTACCTCTACAGGCTCTTCTCCACCTGCACACTACTCTCACCACAAATCACAATATCATCCGCAAACATCAGAGTCCATGGAGACTCCTGTCTGGCCTCTTCCGTCAAGCTGTCCATCACCACTGCAAACAGGAAAGGGCTCAGAGACAATCCTTGATGCAGTCTAACCTCCACCTTGAACCAGTCGTTCCTACTGCACACTTCACTGCTGTCACACTGTCCTCATACATGTCCTGCATCACCCTCACATACTTCTCTGACACACCTGACTTCCTCATACAATACCACAACTCCTCTCAAGACACCCTGTCATACACTTTCTTTAAATCCACAAACAAACTATTCAACTCCTTCTGACCTTCTCTAAACTTCTCCATCAACATTCTCAAAGCAAATAATGCATCTGTGCTGCTCTTCCTCAGCATAAAACCATACTGTTGCTCCCAGATGGTCACCTCTTCTCTCAGCCTGGCTTCCACTACTTTCATAGTGTGACAACTTAATTCCACCTTAGTTACTGCAGGTCTACACATCTTCCTTGTTCTTAAAGATCATTACCAGCACACTCTTTCTCCATTCCTCAGGCATTCTCTCACCTTCCAAAATCCAGTTAAACAATCTTGTTAAAAACTCCACTGCCCTCTCTCCGAAACATCTCCATGATTTTGGTCATCTGGTCCAAACGACTTTCTACTCTTCATCCTCTTAATTGCTGCTTTCACTTCCGCCTTACTAATTCTATCCTCTTCTTGCTTCACCAACTCCACACCACCCAACCTTTTCTCTAATTTTCCTCACATCAGGTGCTCAAAATACTCCCTCCATCTTCTCAACACACTCCCCTACACTCTGACTACTAGTGATAGTAAACACATTTCTATCTTCATCCTTTATTGCTCTAACTTGCAGCACATCCTTCCTAGCTTGGTTCAAATCTTTTTCTCCTGCCTTAGTGTCCAATTTCTCATAAAGCTCCTCATATGCCTTTTCCTTGGCTTTTGCCACATCCCTCTTCACCTGCTGCCGCATCTCCTTGTACTCCTGTCAACTTTTCTCATCACTCTGTCGATCTCAATTCTGTTTTGCCAACCCCTTTCTCCTTATGCTTTCTGCACTTCCTCATTCCACCACTACGTCTCTTTGTCTTCCTTTCTATTTCCAGATGTCACACCAAGTTCCTTTCTAGCTGTCTTTCTGCATCATTTCTGCAGTAGTTGCCCAATCATCCAGCACCTCTTTAACACCACCGAGCCCTGTCTGACCTCTTCCCTGAATCTCTCACTAGTCATTCTCCTTCAGTTTCCACCATCTTATTCTTCTTTCAGTCCTTGCTCTCCTCCTCTTCTGATGCAACCTTCTCTTCAGATGCAACCTGTATACTATAGAGAGTTAGCAGGGGACAGTGTAGCTAGAGAGAATCGGATGGTGGTCTGTAGGATGGTTTTGTTTTTTTAAACCTAATTTAACATAAAACAGGAAGTTAGAACTGTTGAAATGATGCCAAAAAGCTGATGAGCTGCAGATGAACATTTATATGTGGTGGATTAAATAAAAACAAAATGGATGAAGTTTGCCACTTCTATGTCAAAGTATTCACAGCGGATCCAAACTTCTCAATTTACAAATGATTGAGGCCACTGTGCTCATTGAGAACTTCAATGCTACAAACATTTTTCTCTACCCTTCCCCAGATCTGTGCCTCTATACAATCCTGTCTTGGAGGCCTACAGACAATTCCTTGGACTTTATGGCTTGGTTTGTGCTCTGACATGCACTGTTCACTGTGGGACCTTATATAGACAGGTGTGTGCCTTTCTAAATTATGCAAACTGAATTAACCACAGGTGGACTTCAATCAAGTTGTAGTAATATCTAAAGGATGATCAGTGAAAACTGGATGCACCTGAGCTCAATTTTGAGTCTCATGGCAAAGGCTGTGAATACTTATGTACATGTGATTATTATAATTTGTTTTTAGATTTCAAACAAACTTATTTTATGTCATTACTCTCTTTTACAGCCTTATTCCAATATTGTTGAATTCTGAGGAAAATAATGAATTTAATCAATTTTGCAATAAGGCTGTACCATAACAAAATGTGGGAAAAGTGAAGCACTGTAAATACTTTCCTGATGCACTGTAATGTATTACATATGATTTTAGTGCCATAGAAGTGGTAATGAAACTATACATGGAAATTATAGTGAGTGAGTGAGACTGTAATAATGAGATATAATTTACTTCCTTTTTTTGTTTGTTTAATATTATCGTAAATATATATTTTTTAACAAACAAAAAGGTTTTGACTTAAAAATGTGAACTAAAGTAAGAAATAAAAATTAAAATGGTTTGCAACTTTTGCCATAAAAACTGGGAGATTTATGTCTATTTTTATTGGTTTCTGTAGTAACCCAATTGAAATTGACAAACAAAAAAGTAAATCAAGTTAAAATTGTCCAATTCGCTCACTGGGAATTAGGGAAGGTACAAGAGTGATTTGATTGACACTTATTCTGGGTGTTGTTAAAGACAACTGTTTGATAATTTTTTTATTTAGTTTGATATAGAAGTGGAGATGTGTAAAGACCTTTCATGACATAGTGAGAGCTTGTTTCTAATATAAAGGGCAGAGTAATGGAGATGGACACGGGGTTTATTTGATAGCTCACACTGTGCCAGTTCAGCTTCACTAAGACCCCCGGTGCTGTGATTTCCCTCCGTACTCAACCTTCTCCGAGCGTGTGCAATGTCAAAGAGCAAAGCATGCTGGGTCGTGGGCAAGAGGCTGAGAGCAGAATGCTAAACACGGCCACTTGAAATCAATATTACTTTCACTTGAGTTTATTAAAATGACATCTACATGAGTCTACATTTTTTCACACAAAATACAACTAAATATCACCACAGAGAAAATGCTTTAAAACACTGTGAAATTCAAAATGGTCTTGATGCACAAAATGCACACTACTGAAGCCCCATCTTGTGATTTTTATTCAAGTAAGTAAACCCACCCCATTTCCTATCAATCTAATTAGCATTTTGGTTAACATTCGTGACTGGATGTCCCAAAATATTATAAAATAGCAAATGTTTCTTACTGCCATTTAATTATTTAATTTGTAACTGCTGCCATTATATTGTTTATACAGTTTATATAATTTAGTTACATTTTGTAAAATCACTTTTCTCATTAAAGGTAAGATGTTTTTTTATTTATACTTGTTTTGAAGCCTCGATTTGAGGTTGTGTCCAGATGCTGACTTTGCACTTTGCAGTTTTTAGTCAAGAAAGTTAGCAGCAAACATGGGCGTTATGGACGCTCCACTAAAAGTAATTTTTTTCGTCTGTAAACCACCATTACATCTTTTGCTCAAGCTTTCACTGTGTTAAGCTAATGTGTTTGGTGTATTTTGTTGTTAATGCTGTGTTTATTTCATTGTGGATTTGAGGAAAAGTCTTTAAATAAATCAGAGCACTTTGGTCTGCGTCTGCTTGGAGAGAGATAAAAATGTTTGTGGAATCAATATGACATTTTTCGAAACGAGTTATATATATATAGGTCCGTGACGTCGGAGTGATGTGGGGCCACCTTCCCGTGGGCTCACCACCTGCAGGAGGGACCGTAAGGGATGGTGCTGTGAGGATTGGGCAGCAGTCGAAGGCGGGGGCCTGCTTAGACTGCTGCCCCTGCGACCCGAATTACGGATAAGCGGGAGAAAATGAATGAATGAATGAATAATAATACATATTTACTGAATTATATATTATATATGTAAACACACTCTGCTATATCCTTTTTCAACCTGGACAAAGTTTTTTTTTTTATGGTCGAAAAAAGACAGAAACATAATGAGTCTAATTAATAAAATGACAATATATTAAATACAATAGTGGGTTTAAGCATCTTTATGTGCAATGAAGGCACAGGTGTGCAAACTCTGTTCTCGTTGTATTGCTGTATTGAAGAAACACAGACAAAGCAAAATGTGAATAATCAATAAATCAGGTAAAAAAAATAAAAAATTAAAAAAACTGACACAGTGGAAAATAAATAACTGATGCAAAACACATGACACATGAACACAATAGAACAACCAAACAATAACAGGACACTGACAGAAACCAGACCAAATCCCCAAAACATTTTCAAGAATAAACAACTTTATAAACAAAAGTTTTGTTTGTCTGGTCATGGTTTCCTTCCTTCCTTCCTTCCTTCCTTCCTTCCTTCCTTCCTTCCTTTCTTTCTTTCTTTCTTTCTTTCTTTCTTTCTTTCTTTCTTTCTTTCTTTCTTTCTTTCTTTCTTTCTTTCTTTCTTTCTGACCACATATCTAATGCTAATGCCAGTGGTATTAGGAGTACTAATTTTGCACAGTGGTAGTAAGAGTATTTATTGCAGCAGTATTTTGGCCTATAAATGTTCATCTTTAACAGTCCACATGGGTCTGACTTGAAAAAAATGATTTCCAGCTTGTCCTGCCTGTAGACACACATTTTTTCATACCCCCTCTTTTTTCAAAAGGAGGCTTAATGATTTATAGATGTTTGCTTTAAAAAGCTATTGGCATTAATCCCATGGCTCATTAACGGTTTAATTAAAATGAAATTTGGTGGTAGGAGTTAAGCAGATTGGAAGCATTGCTCCCTGTGAGGCAGCTGCTTTTCCAGAGCAACGCTTGGAGTAAAAGCGGAAGTGTAATAGTGCATGTGTTGAGAAGAAACTGAAGGGTGGAAACAATAGGCCAGGAGGGAAAAAAAAACTTAAGGGGGTGCCATTAGTTGAGTGAAATGTAGGAGGTTAGCCACGCAACATAGATGGTGATGGCGGAAACAACAATGCCAAAAACAACAAGAACAACCAAACCAAGACTCATGGAAAGTTTAGACATGCTGTAGGTGTTACATTTCACTCTGATTTCTTAACTCCATCATTAGAGAGTTTTAATTAGCATCAGTGCATATATGAGCAACATGAAGCAGTCGAAACCCCTGCTTTTTTTTCACACACACAGTGGTGCACGAGTTTCACTAAACAATGTTTTTTGTCATTTTATATAAAACACACAGGAGGGAAAGATAGTAAAAAAGAGGCCTTGCTCTTGGGTCTTGTTTCTTGTTTTCAGCAGGAGCCAGTTAGAGACAAAAGAGAAAGAAAACGAAAACAAGTCAAACCGTTTTCTTGTGCAGGTGATTGTGATCATGGTAAAGGTCAAGAATTGCTTGTTGAAGGCTGCCATAAGTTTTAACAGAATGTGCAGCGTGTTTCCATAGTGATATCAAAGTCCTTGATCGAGTTTCGGCACCACTAAAAACCCAGTGTGTGAGAGAAAGTAGGACTGTGGAAGCAGTTGTATTTTGGCTTCAGTTTTTCCAGGGTGTCCCTGTGTGTAAACGGGGTTGGGGAGATGGTGATTTTAACTACATTTTTTATTAATAACTTATTTTATTAATAACTTGTATTATGTCTATGTATTAAGTACATAATTAGCCATACAAAGCTATTTGAGTGGAATGAGTGCAGCTTTCAAGCTTGTGAAATAATTAAGAGATGAACAGCATAGGGTAATTATGTATTATTTTGTAATAAAGTGTGCATATTATTTTTACATAATGTCACCCTGGTAAGGAAATTGTTTTTATTATCTTCTTTTTAGACCTGCCTGATTCAACTTGATGTCCTTCCTCTGGAAGGGGTTCTCTTCAACTGGAGACAACTTGGTGCACCTGAGGATGACTCCATTTACACAGCCTAAATATCCATATAGATGGATTGGGAATGCAATTACTATAAAGTCTACTACAACTGTGATGAACAGTTTTGCAATCAAGTGTAAACTGTTGAAAACCTCAACAATGATAGAACTACAATTAAAGGGCATTCAGTGTCACCAAAATAGGGAAGGGTTATTTTATTGAAGCTGGTTCCTTGTAAGGTTTCTTCCTCACATCATTTCAAGAAGGTTTGTTTCGCCACTGAAAGAACTACCTTGAATTATAATCATAATCTGCTTTGGAGCAAAGTCTATTGATTTAAATTAAATAAAAAAAAATCAATATGGTTTATACCTGTACTTTGGTGTAATAATGTTATAGCTACAACTTTGTTTATTAGATATAACATTATTACACCAAAGTACAGGTATTAACCATATTGATTTTTTTTATTTAATTTAAATCAATAGACTTTGCTCCAAAGCAGATTATGATTATAATTCAAAGTAGTTATTTCAGTAGTGAAACAAACCTTCTTGAAATGATTTTGGTGACACTGAATGCCCTTTAATTGTAGTTCTATCATTGTTGAGGTTTTCAACTGTTTACACTTGAGTGCAAAACTGTTCATGACAGTTGTAGTAGACTTTATCAACCACTGCCATAACTTTACTACTACATTCATTTATTTGCACTACAGGTTTGATCGTTCATTTCTAAAGCTTAATTTCATGATCTCTGTACTTGCGCAATGACTGTGTCAAAGTTGAACTTAATCTAACCTAAATTTATTTAGCGGTAGATTTATACAGTAATATATTAATTACTATTGTTTCCTTCATCGGCAACGTTGTACAGTATACTTGCTAAAATAAAAGTAAAACATTGGTAGGAATTGATGCTAAGAGTGTCAACTGCCTCCATCATAATCATCTTCTAAATACTTTGTACATCAGAAATACTCTGACTGTAGACTACAAAACAGGATAGAAGCTATTGAATAAAGACTATTTTAGACTTTTGACTTAGCTGTGACCTTGACCCAGTTTGGATCAATTCCAGAATTTAATCAGTTAATCAGTGGGATACGGTGATAATATAAAAGAAATCCCACAAACATAGCACTTATTTTTGAGATATTTCTCTTAAGACAACCTTAGATGGATGCACTGATAGAAAACTGAAAAGATCTCCTTCGACTTGGACAGAGACACTGACTTTGCTGCAACAGCGGATAAGCACATGCACACAGATTATTTATAATGTTTAACTAATAGAGTTGAGAAAAAGAAGGAAATGGTAATGACAGGAGACATCAGATATGATAAATGTCCCCCTTTGCAAATGATACGCTGTCAGAAGGAGAGATTTAAAAGTCTGGGGAATGAGTTGAAGAGAGTGGTAGAATGAAACCAAGAGAGAAAGAGAGAGAGAGAGAGAGAGAGAGAGAGAGAGAGAGAGAGAGAGAGAGAGACACTGATATGGATAATTAAGAGGCTAGACTTCTTCACTAGCAGCAGTGGTTTGCGGAGTGCCTTAAATTGCCTCCTAAATGGACCTATGTTACCCAATATGCGGTTTTTCTTGATGTTTCAACAACCCCATGCTAAAATGAAGGACCAAGGAGGGAAAATAGTCTCTGATTGATCTTAGTGTAACCTTATCTGTAGTTTTTATCTCTCTCTTTCTCTCTCTCTATCTCTCTCTCTCTCTCTCTCTTGATCCAACCTGGTTTTTATAACATTTAAAATAGCAAAGCCAGTAATGGCAAAACATGGGCACTTTGTGGGACAATGTGTGTATATGTATATTTGTGTGTGTGTGTGTGTGTGTGTGTGTGTGTGTGTGTGTGTGTGTGTGTGTGTGTGTGTGTGTGTGTGTGTGAGTGTGTGTGTGTATGTGTGTGTGTGCAAACAAGCTGTGAAATGACAGAAGGTCAAATGTATAAACCTACTAAGAGAATGCTTTTACACACTCTGTTTCCTGATGTCAATGAATGAGATGCTTGCATGCAGAAATATGAGCTGCAACCCCAGAGGTCAGTTAAAGCCTGGATAGGTCGGAGAGTCGGAAAGAGACAGAAAAATTCCAACAACCATAAGTAAGCAACGGTAAAGGGAGGAAGTTCAAGAAAATCTGAGAAATAAAAATCTCTGAAAAAGTAGAACATGAGCAAGAGTGTAATGTGCTCTCCAGGCAATAATTAAAGTTATGATTGTTTCAGTTGTGGGTTTTTCTTTTCCTCTAATTCCAGACAGCTGTAGGATTTGACCAGATGTGTTTGTTTGCCTTTTCCCCCGGTGATGCATATAAAACAACTTTTTGTCTCCCACATCTGATGAAAAAAAATCTCATGGACAGGTGTACGGACAAAATGAGCTGCTGAGTAAACATTTTATTGTGTGTGTGTGTGTGTGTGTGTGTGTGTGTGTGTGTGTGTGTGTGTGTGTGTGTGTGTGTGTGTGTGTGTGTGTGAGAGAAAGAGATTTGAATGCAAAACTGAATGCAAAACTTTCAATTGCAACTGAATACATAAAAAATTTTCCCTGTCGGGATAAACATGCTCCTGAGATACCAGCGACCAGTAATCCTGTCTTTTTCTTCTCTCCAGATCTGCCTGATTTATCCTGATGCCCTTCCTTAGGATGGAGTTCTCTTTGACCACTCCATACAGCCAGGAATGGTTCCACATTAACAGCCTAAAGATCCATGAAGATTAATTTTGAGTTTGGTTCCTTTCAAAGTTTCTTCCACATACCATGGAAATTTTCCCTGCTACAGTTACCACTGGGTCGCTCATTTGGGATACACTTAGAATTATAAGGAATAAACTTATAGGCACTATACTTATACATTCCTTTACATAATTTTATAACTGCTTTATTTCTTTAAAGCTGCTTGGAGACAATGTCCATTATAAAAAGTGCTATATATGAATAAAACTGAAGGTTCTTTCTTTCTTTCTTTCTTTCTTTCTTTCTTTCTTTCTTTCTTTCTTTCTTTCTTTCTTTCTTTCTTTCTTTCTTTCTTTCTTTCTTTCTTTCTTTCTTTCTTTCTTTCTTTCTTTCTTTCTTTCTTTCTTTCTTTCTTTCTTAAACCTTTTGATTACTGAATTTTAAATAAGACCATTCACATTAAACACTGATTTTGGGTGTTTTATAGACAAATCAATGTAATTAGATATTTTTCTCTGAGTCTAGAAGCTGGGAAATTCAGCAAGTTTTCCATTTCATTATTTTTTTAATTTAGCATCTACACTAAAATGCAACTCGGATCAATTTTTAGGCCAAAACCCAGATGCAGATGTTCACCAAGGAAGCACAGACAAAGCCCAGAGGAGCCACAGACGCACTGATTGGCTTGGCACTGAATCGTGATTTGCTGGCACCGTGGCACTAAATCACATGAGCCGTGATTTATTCCTGAATACAGACACTGAGAAAAATTTGCATACGAGTGAATGAACAGTATAAAGAGGGACACAAAGGGGGGAACTTGCACATGAAACACAAACAGTGAATTTGTATTTGCCTAATAGCGCAGTTACTTATTTAGTTAATTTGTTTACTTATTTATAATTTTTTATAAAATATATTAACATTTTTGTCATATACTATTCATATGCTATTGGATTCTTTGTATGTTTTTCTTTTATGTTTGTTTGTTTCATGAACTCCTAATGTATGATTTGTTTAATATATATATATATATATATATATATATATATATATATATATATATATATATATATATATATATATATATATATATATATATATATATATATTTTTTTTTTTTTTCTTCTTCACCATTAAATGTTCATTACTATCAATACACCTGCTGTAGTGTATACATACATACAGCAGTGTTTTTACACTCTATATATTTTGCATTGTGCAACATATTAGTCATTTTTGTTCTGGTCTTTTTCTAATAATACAATATAGATATATTTAATTTCTGTCATGTGTATGTTACCCACCTCAGACCTAGGGGCATATCTGAGCTGGTAGCAGAGGACACACATTAAATGAAGCACTGTGTATCTGTAAAATAATAGAAAAACAATGAGACAGATAAATGTCATTCCCTTGGTGTATCAGGAAACTTCAAAAAAAACGCCATGTTTTAAATAGTTACATTTGCGTCATTTGGCAGACACCCTTATCTAGTGCGACTCACATTTATCTCATTCATTCAGTTAATCAGCTATAGGGTTATGGGTCTAGCACAGGGGCCCAGGAGCGGCAGCTTGGTGTGGTTGAAATTTGAACTTAGAATCTTAACATCCAAAGTCTAACGCCTTAACCACTAAGCTACTGCTATCTCTCAGTAAATTTTAACATTCCTCAAGTTTCATCTCAAAATAACATTATAAATGACTCATTGCCTAAGGTGACATTATATTAGGTGCACGTTAGATGTCCATACATATACATCATATTCCATAGCCTATTCACATACAGCAAACAACTAAGCAAACATTTCACAGCATGTGCATGCAGGGCACTCCAAAATGGTGGCAAAAGGATTAATGCAAGAGACACACGATTATTTAAACAGCGAAAGCATGAAAATAACAAGCAACCCACATCTGTAATGTTTTCAAAACTTTCTATAATGCTGTATAGCTTGGATACTCTTGAATGCATTTAATAAACAATTAATCATTAGCATTCATGACCTTCAGAGTACCTAATTTCATATTAGACCATAGAAAAATCAATTAAAACACTTTCTAATTACTTTTAGCATTCCTGGTGTCATGTAAAAAGACAGAATGTTTCAATCGTGCGGCACTCAGCCAGCGGCACTCGCACTTCCGGGGTTTCCACTTTCGTTTCCAGGAAAGCAGCATCTTGCAACTGCCACAGCCGCCATCTTCCTGCAGTATAAAGCGACGCC
Organism: Silurus aristotelis; assembly: GCF_946808225.1. NCBI lineage: Eukaryota > Metazoa > Chordata > Actinopteri > Siluriformes > Siluridae > Silurus > Silurus aristotelis. Next base: position 12,860,164 of record NC_139582.1, read on the forward strand.
AACTCCTCGCACTCACTGACAGATTGTCTCGTCAGCTCTCTGCTTGTTGAGACTTTCCAGCCTTCGTTTTTCTCTTGCAGATTCGGATGGAATCAGTAGATTATTTTTAGGTAAAGAAGCAAATCTGGAGTTATCATGGATATAAAGTGTTCGGTGAACTGGGATATTTGTATGCTGTTGTCCTCTCAAATCAACTCTCACGCGTTGATTTAGGTTTGTTGACGCTGGTTTCGTGAGTCGTCTCTTATTCCAGAGATCCCTCATATCTGTGTTACTTTCTGGTTCTCCGTTTTAGTTATGCTGCCAGAGCGAGTCTTGCCAGAGTCCCCAACTGCACAGTGTCCTTATGTTTTATACAATAATAAGGATAATAAGGAATCCATATCATTCTCTTCCTGTCACCCCTCTCTCTCTCTCTCTCTCTCTCTCTCTCTCTCTCTCTCTCTCTCTTTCTTTCGGTTAAGCTAAACATGCTCCTGAGGTTCCCCATCTCCTCTCCTCTGATCTGCCCACTAGTTAATGTCAACAGTCTGCTACACTGACTTAGGACTACAGTTTGCATCTGATTATAATCACTGCTCCCGCAACATTGGACATTCTGTGCCACCCAGATGAGGATGGGTTTCCTCTTGAGTCTGGTTCCTCTCAAGGTTTCTTCCTTATGCCATCTTGGGGATTTTTTCCTTGCCACAGTCACCACCGGCTTGCTCATCAGGGAAAAACGTACACTTATAAAGAACATCTTATTTAATTTTATCACCACATTTTCTGTGTAAAGCTGCTTTGAGACAATGTTCATTATTAAAAGCGCTATACAAATGAATATGAATTAAATTGAATTGAATTTGTGGACTGTCTCTGCTCTCGGTACTCAGGTTGGCTATCCATGCGGTTCTTGCTTTGGCTCTCAGATCAAGTGCTCATAAGTTTCCGGACAGTTTGTATTTTTAAGTGTTTATAGGTTTTCGGACAGTTAGTTTTCTGAGGAGCGCTTATGTGCTATTTACATGTGTGGAGGGAAAACTGACATATAATCCTATCTTATTGATGTTCCTAATCAAAAATGGAGGGTGTCTGTTTTGAACTGACTTCAAAACTTCAAATAAACATTGTTTTTTAAAACTTTACTTATACGTTCTACTGCGGGAGGTGCTTGTGAAGGCATGGACCCCTCCCAGCCCCCGTCTCTTCATACACATGGTAGGTTCCAGATTTGTGCTCCTCAAATTCCAAATATTAAATATGTACACATCCTTTTTAGTTGTTTGTTTTTTCTACACAGCTATCAGTGTTGTCAGAGATGAGTTTTAATTTTGCGAGGCAGTCATGTGTGAGAGGAGAATAATTCACACAGACACACACACACACACACACACACACACACACACACACACACACACACACACACACAGAGATTTCCATTCATTTACATTCCAGAATTATGATCTGCTGTTGACTGAAGCGACCACGTGGGACTGAACCATCTCGCCGCTACTGTTGTGTGTAAACAACTTAGTGCAACTAACTAATTAAGCGACTCACTAACTAACTTCAGAATGCCATTCTTTGCTTCAGAGAAACATGAGTCGATGATATTATATCTTTGTTTAGCATTACTATGTGACCTCACACATGCTTAAACATCAACATATAAAGCCACAGGAGCTCCAAGAGTTGTTCAGAGATGTTAAACATCAGCTTCAGTGTGTATCGTACTCTACAGTCTGTTCACACTAGCAAGCAAACAATTTACTTAATAGTGTAATGTGTACCAATTCTATCTTGGGCATGTACAATCCATCCAGTGCTTTAACAGTTAAAAGTGAGAATTTATAGTGTCAAATCTTTAATATAATAGTAAAACAATGCAAATAATAATAATGTTAAGAAGAAGAATATATTGAAAAAATCTACATAGAAAAAAGTTTACATTTAAAAACATATATATTAATATAATATGAAATTGAATGTCCCTTGAACCATATTTCACATTGTTGCTGGACTCGGCTTATTTAATTTTGATTTATTGGGCGGTCTATAAAACAGCCGACGCTTCATACATCATTTGCACTGGCAGCACACACACACACACACACACACACATACACACAGTACCTGAAATTAATTTATTGATATTTGACCCTTCAGGTAAAAGGAGCAATAATCTGTCATAATAATCTCTCTCTGACTCGTATAAAGTGACAAAATCTATAATAACTGTCACAAACATTCCCCTCTCCCCTCGACACATGTTCAGACGTCACGTTTTTCATCTTCATCCACGTCTCGAGTGGAAATTGTTTGCAATGGCGTGGAGAATGAACGAAAGACATCGATGAAGTGGAAGTTTTCATGCAGACTGGAGAAAAGTCAAAGACACTTCTGAGTGGCATCATTTTGTTTTGTGTGTTTGTGCGTGTGCATGTGAGTGGGTGTGTGTGTGTGTGTGTGTGTGTGTGTGTGTGTGTGTGTGTGTGTGTGTGTGTGTGTGTGTGTGTCTGTATGTATGTGAGAGAGTTTGTCTCCAAACAGATGCACTATTGTTATTCCAGGTCCCATTGAACGCTTCAATCAAATGCAATCTCTTCAAACTCTATTCCCATGGACTCTTTGTTTACTGATATAGCTTTTTTTCAGACGGCTGTCAAAACGGTGCGCCGCTGCACCACGACGCTTCAGAAATGTTATTTTGAATATGGAAAGGTTGAGTTGAAATAAAAACAAATAAATAAATAAAAAGAAAAAGAACCCTTTCTGTCTCTGAACTGAAATATCTCGAAGGGATCAAACTGACTAATTTTAGACAGATTGTCAACTTTCACTTTGGTTCACACACAGATTGTTAAAATCATGACTAGCTCATCCACAAAATATTATCTTTTTTTTTTTAGAAATACGCATGATGTGGCCAGCAAATAAATATCACGCACATGCTGTGGTGTAAAAAAAATATGAATACCTCATACCTAATCTAACAGATAATGTGTTCAAATAGAGAAGAATTGGTAGATTAAAAAAAGTTTTAGAAACGTTGGATTTATGCAGAAGAAATTAAAATATCATCCTAACTACACTTCAAAAACTTTGCACAGTTATCCTTTATTTCTAATAATAAATGATATACATTTTTTTTTACATAATCCTTACCATGCTGCTTAAAATATATAAATTAAATTACAGTACAGTATTACAAAGTTTGATGCACACCATTGTGCCAGATGTCTTTGGATGCTGTAGCTGCTGTAGAGCCCTGACCTTAATCCAGTTCAACACATTTGCAATAAAATGGAACACTGAGTGCACCCAAAGCTTTCTCTCCCTTAAATCAGTTCCTGATTATACTAATGCCCTTGAGCCTGAATTTCCAAAGCACACTCCAGAATCTAGTGTAACACCTTCCCAGGTTACGCTAAGAGCAAATTGAAACTAAATGTGGAATGGGTTGTTCAAAAAGCTCATATGATTTATATGTTCCCTTTCAGGAACTCGAGCTGCATCACAATGCTTTGGGAACACTTCCGTGTTGTTCACGCTTTGAATCACGTGTGTAATCCGGCCAACGGAGAGACGTGCCAAAAAGGCAAGGTGACATGACTAGGAAGCATCAAACGCGCATGCGTTGGAGCCGATGCAAGCTTCTGTTTGTTCAGTAAGCGCTCTATGTGTGCGATCTATGTCTGTATCTGTGCCTAAAAATTTCTAGATATTATTTTTTGGGGGTACACACAGATTGGGTTGTGTAGCTTGCTTGGGAGAGGAGCATGCTCAGTCGGCTTTCGAAGGGGGGCTGACTGTTCAGATTGTGGTCGCATGTCAATGCGGACCCTACGCTCCCAGAGTGTGCTTTTCAAGAAGGGGCACTCTCCCTTGTTGTTGTTAAGGCAAGGAGGCATCATATGTTGTGAGGCTCGCAAATGGACCTAGAAGAAGGCTTGGAGACAGGCATTTCTCCCATCTCACCTGCCGGGTCTAGCGCTTGCTCCCTGGGTTCGGCAGTTTCTTCCCCCAGTCGAAGCAGCACTGCGCTCCTCCTGGAAATTATGGAGACCAGCAAACCCATGGACTTCTCCCAGCCTGTGCTCTATGAGGAGCTCCTAGAGGTAGTGACTCTTGCTGGGACCAGCTTCCATTAGCTTAGCCAGACGAGCAGCGCTTACCAAGCAAGCTGGACACTTTCTGTGCCCTACAGCATTACCTCTACACCGGCGTCTGCCTTATTTTCCCCGATCTGCACACTAGCAGTCCGGCATCGAGATGTCATTCTTGCCTGTATGAAGGAGCTGGGGTTAAGACTAAATGCCAAGAAGAGTGTGCTTTCTCCAGTACAGAGAACCACCTTCTTGGCCGTAGTGTGGGACTTTGCTGTCATGCAGGCACAGCTGTCTACCGCTTGGATCTATCTATCCTGATCTTTCTTGAAGTCTATCCTCAAGGCAGTCAAGAAGGTGAGAGAAGGTCAGTCACTCACTGTGAAGCATTTCCAGAGGCTGCTAGCTTCAGGTCCACTGCATGCTTGTTTTATGCCTCCAGGTCTTTCATAACTGCGGCTATAACTGTCTTCAGAGCTAACCAGTCTTATTTAATATTATGCCTGTATGTAAATGCTATTCACCTGCCATTAATTATAGTGATTCTGATTAAACCAGATAAAAGTCAGCTGATGCTATAGTATTTGTTTACATTTTTAGGGCTGCATTCTACTAAGAACAATGGGCCACAAAGAGTTGCCAAAGAAACTGCAAAACTTAATTAGTAAAAGGTACCAATCAGGAGAGGGCTAAAATAAAATATTGAAGGCACTGAATGTACAATGGAACACTGTCAAAACCATCATCAATAACTGGATAAATGTGGCAGCACAGAGACTTTAAAAAGAAAATCAGTATGACCATCCAAATTTGTTGAAAGGATGAGGAACAAAACTCAACAGGGATGCTACCAAGAGGCCATAGAGCACATTGAAGGAACTACAGGAATTTCTGGCAGCAACTGGTCACTCCTTGCAAGTGACTATGGTCTCCTGTATTCTCCACAAGTCTAGGCTGTGGGTTAGGGTTGCAGGAAGAATATACATGCCAGTCTGAATTATGCCAAAAGATTCATTCAGCGACCCCAAACTATGTAGGAAAATGTGTGATGGTCTAACGAGACAAAGGGCTAAACCTTTTGGCCATACCCGACCATAAATATATGTTTCAATACAGATCATCATCCAAGGAACACCATATCAACAGTGAATCATGGTGAAGGTAGCTTTAGCTTTATGGATGCTTCTCTTTAGCTTGGTCAGAGGCAGTTGTCAGGATAGTTGGAAAATTAATAGCTTCAAGTACCAAAATAGTTTGGCATAAAACCTTCTGCTCTCAAAAAACTGAAAATAAAGAGGAATTTCACAATTCAACATGACAATGACCTGAAGCACATGTCAAATTCAACTGAGACATGACTTCAGAAAAGGATAGTCAAAGTCCTGGAATGGCCCAGCCAGAGCAAAGACATTAATCCCATCGAAAACCTATTGAATGACCTAAAAAGAGCCGTACACAGGAGATCCCCTTGAATTTTAAAGGAACCTAAACTTTTTTGAAAAGAACAGTGGGATAAAATTCCAAAGTCTAGATGTATAATGCTAACAGAGGCTTATTCACAAAGAAGGCAAAAGGTGCTTCTATGAAGTATTAGTTTGGAGAGTTATGCATCTTTTTTTTATTTAAAATACTCATAATATTTAAATAATTATTTTCTTTCTTTGGATTTCTGTTTGTTGGAATATTGCATTCAAGATGTAAGTCTGACATTTATTTTCAAGTTAAAAGAGTTAAAATAGTTTATCTCTTTATCCTTTGATTATGTCTGTAATTGCATGCTGTGGTATATTGTGTCTTTCTGAGAAACAAAAGTGGGGTGGTATAATCAAGGTTTTTAAGCAATATGATTGTTTAATGATGGTCAAAATTTATAGATAATAAATACAGTTTATTGTGTTTTGTAGTCATAAATATTGTATGTTGGCCTGTGTGCACATTTGTCTTTTTTTTTTTTTTTAAATGACCACCAGTAAAGCTCAACCCCACTGTAATTAAGAAGAATAAAACAAAATAGTCCAGCTGCATCATATTTTATTAAGATTTTATTAAGAGCACACAATTAAATACAGATGCATCATTTTGGTGCAACCTGTGGCTCAAACTACCCACCAGGCTGCTCACGGTAAAAAGAAAAAAAAAGCCTCTACGTCCTGTCATGTCAATCTAATCTGCCCAGGGCCTGCAAAGTCAGTACTGCTGGCCTTTTTTACCATAGACTCCTTAATAAATAGCTCTGTTTCTTTAATCAATCAGATTTCATATTCGGTTAATATGTTAAAGTTAGACTTTTTTACACCTACAGAGAAAGAGAAATTGATTTGGTCACGGACATACTTAAAAATAAATTTTCAAGAAAACCTAGACGGCTGGGAGCGGTTGGCCGAGCCTAAAGCTAGCTAGCTTGTCTCAGCCCGGGAAATGCTTTCAGATCGGTGAATACGAGCTGTACCACTGGCTTACAGCTTCTGAGGAGTGGTGCAAATTATGAGTACACATCTCTGGTAAGTAGGTTGAATTTTATTTACATTTTTATCTTTTTGTCAAGTTATTAGACAAATATTGATTCTGAGCTGCATTAGATGATGTAGGATGCACAGTTGCTGTGGTAGTGTGGAGGTTTGGAGTTGTCTTAACTGGGTTTCTTGCTTTAGTAAATGGTATTCACCCTCTATTTGTGAAATGCCTCTCTCTAGAGAGAGAAAGAGAGAGAGCGAGAGCGAGAGAGAGAGAGAGAGAGAGAGAGAGAGAGAGAGAGAGAGAGAGAGAGAGAGAGAGAGAGAGAGAGAGAGATAGCATATCAAATGTTTAAACTCAAACTGTACCATTAAAATCTCAGAAAGATCTGGGACAGGCCAATTTTTACCACAATGTAGTATCCCCTCTTATTTTAACAGTCTGTATATGACTGGGAACAGAAGAAAGCCAGTTGCTGGAGAGGAGTTTTGACTGATATAGGATTCTAACTGCTTAACAGTGCTGGGTCTTTGTTGGCATATTTTTTGTTTCAAGATGCACAAAAATATTTTAAATTGTGAAAGGTCTTGACTGCAGGCAGGCCAGTTCTGCCTTTTCTACCAGACTCTACTACAATGAAGCAATACTGTTGTCATAGATGCAGTATGCGGTTTAGCATTGTCCTGCTGAAATATGTAAGGCCTTCCACGAAAAAAGATGTCATTTAGATTGAAGCATATTTTCTAAAACCTGGAAATATCTTTCAGCATTGATGGTGCCTTTCCAGATTTAAAAGCTGCCAATTTCATAGGCACTAATGCACCCCTTACCATCAGAGATGCAGGCTTCTGAACAGAGCGCTGATAATAAACCAGGAGGTCCCTGGTACTCTTTAGTCTGAAAAACATAGCTCCATGGTTGCCAAAAAGAATGTAAAATTTTGATTTATTTGACCACAGAACAGTTTTCCACTTTGCCACAAATTATTTTACATAAGCTTTGGCCCAGAAATGAAGGCAGCATTTCTGTATCATGTTCATGTACGATTCTTTGCATGAAAGAGTTTTTACTTGCATTTTCAGATAGCAAAATTTGTGTTTACAGATGGTGATTTTTGGAAGTATTCCTGAACCCATGCAGTGATTTCATTACAGCCATCTGATGGCCCAAACATCACAGGCATCCAATACTGAGTTTCAGCCTTATGCAGAGATTTCCCCAGATTCTCCGAAACTTTTAGTGATATTATGAAGATTATAATATATTTAGTAGATTATGATACCTATATATATATATCATCGTCATAGTATATATCATCGTGGTCCCGCACACAGCAAAAGTCAATCGCTCCAAATGCAACTGTCAGACGTGTGCTGAATGGACAGCGGCTGGAGGCGGAGTGTCCCAACGAGGCTCGAATGTGGCCGAATGAGGAGAGCGGCAACTCTTCACCCTGTGTCAAGTGAAGAGTAATTAGGAGCCACGAAGGATAGCAAGTTGGACAATGTCTGGCTCCTGACTAAAGGAAGGTTTCTGTCTATTTGTCCTTCTAGGAGGCAGCGATGGCAGCTACAGCAGGGAGAGCTACAGCACCGATCACACAGGCACCTACCCCATTTCCAGGGTTTGCTAATGCCTCTTACATGCCGAGGTTCCTGAGCACCCACCTGTACGGGCAGGACGGGATCTCAGCTTCCCTCGGCCCGGATCGACTTGGACCAAGAACATCGCTGTTCTAACGTGCCTACAAGCTCCAGCCATATATGTATATATATATATATATATATATATATATATATATATATATATATATATATATATATATATATATATATATATAGTCTTTGCAATTTTATATTGACGAACATTATTCTGAAGTTGTTCTGCAATTTGTAGGTGTAATTTTTTACATATTGGTCAAGCTCTGACAATATATACTTCTGAGAGGCTCTGATTCTCTAGAGACTAGAGTCATGTTACTGAACTGATACCCTTTAACCTACAGTAATTAGTTGCAAAATGTTACTACAGCTCTTCCTTGTTGGTACCACTTACATTTTCAGGTTTTTGTTTCCTCTGTTCCAACTTTTTTGAGACTTGTTACTGTCACGAATTTCCAAATTACCTTATATTTTTCTTAATATGGTAATATTATATATGTTTTTACTTGTGTTGTGATTGCAGAATGCGAATCATTGCATTCTGTTTTTATTTACATTTTACACAATGTCCCAAATGTTTTGCAATTGGGGTTGTGTTCTATAACAGATCTGACACCTTGACATCTGACATATTGGGGGGAATAGGGCAAAGTCTGCAGGAGCAAAATCTGGTGAGTAGGGTGTGTGCCAAAGTGAGATCATGTCTATTGTTCTCTGACGATCATCATGCACAAGTTGCTAAATCGTTTCATCATTTTCGGGGGTTGAGCTCGTTGAAGGACTTCCATGATCTCTCGTCATCTTCCAACCATGTTCTTCCGCCTTGTAACGTCTGTGCCACAGAAAACACCTCCAACGATTCATTGCAGCATTGTTGTATGTCAGTCGTATGTCATGTCTCTGTGGCAGATTTGCCTACTTTTACGCAGAATTTCATGTTTGCTCAGAATTTCACAACTTGTTGTTGATGATGAAATCACAGATGTGGTAATGCACATGGTCAGAATAGTTAGTTCCATTAGTCTCGAAACTTTTTAATACCACATTGTATATACTCTATAAATATTTTTTAATGTATATATTCACTCATCAGTCTACCAATTTATTGCCAATTTAAACTTTAATTAGACATTAAAGTTAATACTTTGTTGTCTAAAAAAATAACCACTTGTTTTATTTCTACTGCTGCTATTACTACTACTGGAAAAGATTTTGGTTTCTGAGTTCAAGTGAAGGGAAAATTTTATTCTACAACATCCAAAGACATCCTATACAGTATACAGTATGCATTTAACTGTGAGGCAATGGTTTTGTCTATATAGTGTACAAGAACATAGAAATTAAATAAGAAATATATACATAAAACATGTGATTGATTTATAGGTCAGCAAGTATACTAATATTGATGCAAATATAGGTTATAAAAAGAAATGATAAGAGGCTACACTGTGTGCTGCTCTGTGTGCTTTATTCCTTTTTCTTCATATCCAAGAAAATCAAAAATCTCATGTTTATGCAGCACCTGCTTTTCTTACTCTCTTAAGCTTTCTGATCCCCAACTATCAGATCACAACAAATCAATGCCTCGGTGTCCCTACGTCAGCAATGCTTTCCGAATAATTCTGAATTTTGGGCCATTCCTCATATGAAATTAGATTTCAGTGACAGGTTTGAGGAGAAAAAAAACAAAGCTCAGGGCATCAGTGGAGCTTGAAAGGTCAAAGAAAGACACCGGTTTATGACAGCGTCGCATGTGTCAGTGCTCCTGCGAGAGCAAAGTGGGCAAGTAAGCCAAAAAGTAGTGATGTTCTTGGCAAAGAGACAAAGTTGAAGAGCTCTGAGGAGCATCCCGTGTCAGTGATGCATTGCAAAATCAATTAGAATATTTGCCAAAAATGGATGGCGAATTAATGACGGCATCATCTCGCCGTGGGTAAACAGCTCAATACGGCTCCGGGTGAACGAGGAAAACTCATTTTTTCTCGTCAAGCAAAAAATACATTCATAAATCAAACATTCTAACGCATTTAGACCACCCTGGTCTGTAAAGTGGAAGTTCTAGTGTTGTATAGCTTCACATCTGAGGTCAGGTAAAAAAATAAATATAAAAAAAAGCTTGTGCATGACAATATTGTGGTCAGCCAGACCGCCTAAAATAAACAAGTGTTTTTTGTGGGAAGGGGATTCAAGTCTCCCGGGGAGATGTGACAGAGCTCTGAGCCACTTGTTCTGACATCTTTGGCTGCACTCGCTGAGTTTCGGAGCACCGGGTCAGCTGAAAGTGACACAGAGTTTCGGCATTTCCGACATCACAGCCATCCGGAAAACTTGGCTAAGTTTAGAGTCTGTATGACAAGCCGAAGTACTAAACATACGGATATGAAAAACAGAGTATTTATTTCAATACTAGATATGACACAGTCGAATCTGTGTGGAAACTGACTTTAATTGGTCAGTAGGTGTTGTTTTAAACCACTTTCACAGCTACCACACATGCTCATGTGAAAACAGTATAGTTTCAATACCAACAGCAAAGTTTTCTGTATTTTTATGGTTGATAGAAGGAGTTCGGTGTCGAAGTTTTGTAAGAGTAACGTCATCAATCATGCACACACATTCAAGATTTTGTTTCTTTTATACACCAAATATTCTGCTACAGATATAATGCTACAAGGCCATCATAAAAAGATTGGCTTTAAATTAAATAGCAGTCTCAAAATCCTGTGTTTGTCCTCAATACAGAGGCAACACGATTCGGTAAAGATTCACCTTGCTGTACGTGAAGCAAAAAAGTGACAGTCTTTTGTCCTGCAGTATAGATTTAAGATGATCGATCTTTCCATTTGGAGCTTTTTCAACCCTCGTCCATTTACACTGTACACTCCTCAAGGTAACTGCAGATTGTTTAATCTTTTTTTTTCATTCTTTCCAAATAACTTTAATTTGAGGTTTTTCTTTTTGGTCTTTTATCCTTATTTCTGGTGCAATTGAGTCATTATGTGAAAAGAAACTCAACAGAATAAAATAGCCAATTTGTAGCATTACTGTTTATTAGTTATTTATTATTTTGTTTATGAGCTCATGATAGAAGGGTTCTAGATGGGAAATATTGGTAAGTACAGTATGTGTTAAGAAAATCAAACTTTACTTAAACACATTAAAATACAATGATATATGTTAAAATCTTCATATTCAAAAATATCTTACATTTTGGGTAATTGGATTCCCCATTATTTTGTTCATTTTTGTTATAGTTCATCTATTACACAAATCTAAAAGTATATATTTGATTTGTAATAGAACATAAAAAAACCCACTCATTGCCAGATTCTTCAAGAGCTCACTAAAGAGCCACTTCCTGCTTCTGCCCCACTACCTGTAAAGTGCCCCACTTCCACTCTGGTGACCCTGTCTCAGTTTGGTATCTGTTTGCCCTCCTGTTTCCTTTCCCCATAGTGTTTGGATAAATCACACAACTCACACTCTCCTGCTGGTGCTCCAGGTTTGATTCTAACTTCAGCTTTTTACTGACTGTACATTCTCCTCTCACCACTAATCATAATAATGACTGAACTGACTGTTGAAGTTTTGCTTCTGAGACTCCTTCCTTCATACATATCAACGCAGTGCAGTGTGGTTTTACAATGCATTTATGGTGTGTATATATTCATCTTTAGTGCCTGCCTGTTTAGTGTACTAATTTATTTATATATAAAAAAATGACTAAAGAAGTAAGATCAGATATCAACAGTAATAATAACTACAGGAGTTATTATTTTAGGAGACCCACAAAGACACACACATACACACTTGTTTTGGATGCAAACACATAGGATTTACATTTTTTAATTTTTATTTGTATAAATCTTTTGTTTAAAATTCAGAAACCAGCAAACAATTTGAAGATTAAAAGCAGTCAGAGAAAAATGAATCAGGAATCCTCACTAGTGAAGTGTGAGGGGAGATAGACTTTGGTAATTAACATGTGCATTAGAAGTGATTAAAAGTCTCCTGAATGAGAGTGGATTACTGGGTCATGTGGCATGTTCTGTGACATGGTGGTCATCTGTGTGACATGAGCTGGAGTTCAAGGCTGGCAGTGACTTTTCTTTTTCTTTCTTTTAGTTCAAGCCTACCTTGAATAAAGCTAGACACAGTGGCATTGGGTTTTCACTGTATATATACATTTTTGTGTGTATTTCATTCTTCACAGGTTCAGATGAAATAATCTGGATTGAATTCTCACATACAGCCTCATATTTTCTAACTGAATACACTGGTCCATGTTATCTTTCTACTGTCCCCTCTGTGGTCTCTGAGTGAGGACGTTCAGCACTTAATTACTGTCAGTCTCTCCTCCAGGTCACCTCGATGAGTTCTCAACTCTGCCAGCCAGAGAGAGAGAAAGAGAGAGAGAGGATGCGACGAGACGGATGAGACCCCATCATAAAAGAAACTGAGTCTGTGCCAGGCCATTGTTACACACACTGAGATGAAAGCCAGGCTGGCTAATGAACATCTGCCCTACGCTACACTACACTACACACACACACACACACACACACACACACACACACACACACACACACACACACACACACACACACACATAGATGCAGCAGGCTTGGCCACCTTCAAATGGACCATTGAGCACAGCAGATGCTCCTCTCCCAAAGACCTTGTGGATTGATGTAAACCTGTAATTAAGCCCCATTCCAGGAGGTAAAACAGAGAGAGGAGAAATGAGTGATTACTCTCTCTCTCTCTCTCTCTCTCTCTCTCTCTCTCTCTCTCTCTCTCTCTCTCTCTCTCTCTCTCTCTTACAGTTGCTTTCAAATTCCTCCACACGTGACCCAATAACTACATCACGGGGCTAAAGTAACTAAATTGAGTTTTTATAGTGTGCCCATAAATTATACATGTGTCAGACATGCACTTCACCATTTTCCTCAAGTATTCTACATCATTAAACTACATTAAATCTATATATAAATGGTTTTATTTCAAAACATTGATATTTTATTATGTTATCCACTCATTCATCAACATATTCAGGTTCTTACTTTCGCTCAAAGAATCCCAGGAACATCAAGTGTGAGATGGGAATACTCTTGGGATTGGAAAAAAATCTAGCCTACTCTGAGTGTAGTGGATTGGCTAGTCAAGTTCAGGATCAAAATAAAAACCTTAGAATTTCTCTCAAATCTGTGCGTCACCATTAAAGAGCTTTCAAGTTGTAAAAGAATGAGGGCAAAACTGTCTCCCACTGTTTCTACTTTATTTGAATTTGTGAATGTTGGCTCACGTTAAGGCTAACCTTTCATGAGAAAACATACAAGGCCAATATTAGTCAACAATCTGCCTTTTTTTTTTTTTTTTTTTTTTTTTTTTTTTTTTACAAATAATATTTCTGAAAGATATTTTCAAGATGTCCAAGGTAAAACACAGGTGGAGGCTAACATGGTTGTAGAATCAAAAAGTATCTGAACAATGACCTCACCATGAAGTTGTATTACCAATAATGACACATAATTACTCGAAGCACTCGTAGCCATAGAACCAGTAACTGCACCTCTGAAACCCTAATAGAACGCAGATTTGTTGAACTCAGTAAGTGTGTGGAGCAATGACCACTACACTCCTTAACGGTTCACCTAGTTTTAACAGATGGACAATCCTGAAGTGTATAGATATTCCACTCTCATTATACATCACTTTTCTAATATATTTCATCCTTGTGTTCTTTCAAGCAGCTGTTATTGTTATTTAATACAGGACTGCGGTCAATGAGGGAAATAAAGCAATCTTATTTTATTATCACTGATCTTCTCCAGTCATAGTAATAAAGTCAAAACAAACAGCAACAGGACACACATTTAATTTATGAATTATAAAAAAAGAAACGAGCTCGCCAGCAATGCAGTTGGCACTGCTAAAGAGAGTTGGCTGCAGATATTGTTCTATATTATAATAAACGCCACATAACAAGCCAGGAGTGGCCTTTATCAGGCATTTGCACAGCATTAATTTAATCATCTGAAAAAAGTACAATACATGATGCTGTGTGCTAAAGAAAAATGTCAGTCTGGAATTTTTTTTTTTTTTTTCTGCCATTTTAACAACCAGGACACCGATAAACTTATTAATTGTTTATGTCACTTATGTGACATTCAGAAGAATCTTGTTAGCTGTAAAGGATGTTGGATTTGTTTGTATTTATATAATGAGAACAGAAACATCATGTAATCGACCTCAAATTGCCTAACTAAACAATTTTATAAAACCCAGATGTTTTACATTAAATAAAAAAATCTAATCTAAAACAAATCCATTATTGTTATCCATCATTATATATAATAATAAAACACACACACACACACACACACACACACACACACACACACACACACACACACATATATATATATATATATATATATATATATATATATATATATATATATATATATATATATATAGAGAGAGAGAGAGAGAGAGAGAGAGAGAGAGAGAGAGAGAGAGAGAGAGATTTCGTGTAACTGATAGCTGACATACAGCAATGGATGAGCTGCATTGTTGGAAGATTTAGGTCAAGATTTTGCTCATTCATTCATTAAGTGCCCTTTCACTGTTTAATCATAATTTTGCCCATTAAGGTGTTTTTAGCAGTGGTTAAATATATTTCAGTTGAGAATGGACGGTTCATTATTTGTCAACCTTGGCACATCAGTACCAAACAAATCAGTAGAACTTTTAAAATAAGCATTATTTTTTAAGTACAGTCACAAAAAGAAAAAAAAAACCTCATAACTTCAATAAAAGACTGACAAAAGAGGGCTTTCTTACAGTAATATAATTGTTTCTGTTCAATCTGTGTCCTGATTCTGTATTCCATTAAAATACAGGTCAAAGACAAATCTGAGTTGTCTTCCTCCTGCTGTCATGCAATAAGAGAGGAGGGAATAGATGCACAATTTTTGATGTAAATACAAGTGTCACGAACCTCAGCGAGCGGAACTGGGACTCTCGGAGCTGTCACTGTCGATATAACTGTGGATTTTCACCTGTCACTCTCAAATAGAAACACTCATTTCTTTTTCTTCAGAGAACCTATTGTCAGTGAAAGTAAACAAGATGTGTGTTGGTTTGTCAATGCTGACAAGGCCATGGAATTGTAAGAGTGAGCAATTTTTTCCCTGATTTTCAGGTAAATGTGGTCGTATGGATGATTACACTATTATCCCAGTCTGCCAGTGTTACATAAGATACTTTACAATGGGTTTGTAGTGTATCTATTCATCCTTAGCCTTTTTATAAAATTGGATTTTATTTTGGAAAAAATACAATAAAATAAAGCACTTTTTCATTTTTTGGTCAAAGAAAAGTGAAATAAAACATGGATCATAACATTGGAGCATGTCTTTGTGTCAGAAGTATTTTTCCCAGCATTTCAGGAACTATTGCACATGTAGTGTAGTGACAAATTGAAGGGTGGAAGGAAAGATTGTACCTCAGGTGATGATAAATGGGTGTGAAGGCTATTGGGCCATTGAATTTAAATAGTATCATTTATATACTTAGCACACAATTCAGTGAGGCAAAAGAAAAACTAAAGCTGGGTGGAGTCATCCTTGAAGAGAGCACACTTCTCAAGATTGAACTGTTTTAATCATAGGATAAACACAGTTAGTAAGGAGATATTTCGATTGATTTGCAGTGATGCCTTACAGTAAGGGAATAACAGAAGTCAAACCATGTGAGCAAATTAATACAAATGACCATTTTGCATAAAAAAATCTAAGACCAGGCAAGCATAGAAGCAGAGATTATTCAGAGAAAGAACTTAGAAGTTAAAGGTAATGCTGACCAAGGTAATAACACCACCATGCTTCACAGTGGAGTTATTCACATAGGATTGGGTTTCCCCAAAATGAAAAGATATATTACCAAGGCCAGAAAGACTTGTTAGACAATATAACATGTCCCAAATGTCTAATATGACTTTTGACATAGTGCAAATGGGATTTCTAACGCCACTCTCTTGGTCCTAGTGGTTATTTCTCGAAATAATTCATCTTTTCCAAGTGACTGACTTTATATATATATATATATATATATATATATATATATATATATATATATATATATATATATATATATATATATATATATATATATATATATATATATACAGTGAGGAAAATAAGTATTTGAACACCCTGCTATTTTGCAAGTTCTCCCACTTAGAAATCATGGAAGGGTCTGAAATTGTCATCGCAGGTGCATGGCCACTGTGAGAGACATAATCTGAAAAAAAAAAAATCCAGAAATCACAATATATGATTTTTTAACTATTTATTTGTATGATACAGCTGCAAATAAGTATTTGAACACCTGAGAAAGTCAATGTTAATATTTGGTACAGTAGCCTTTGTTTGCAATTACAGAGGTCAAACGTTTCCTGTAGTTTTTCACCAGGTTTGCACACACTGCAGGAGGGATTTTGGCCCACTCCTCCACAAAGATCTTCTCTAGATTAGTTAGGTTTCTGGCCTGTCGCTGAGAAACACAGAGTTTGAGATCCCTCCAAAGATTCTCTATTGGATTTAAGTCTGGAGACTGGCTAGGCCATGCCAGAACCTTGATATGCTTTTTACAGAGCCACTCCTTGGTTATCCAGGCTGTGTGCTTTGGGTCATTGTCATGTTGGAAGACCCAGCCTCGACCCATCTTCAATGCTCTAACTGAGGGAAGGAGGTTGTTCCCCAAAATCTCGCAATACATGGCCCCGGTAATCCTCTCCTTAATACAGTGCAGTCGCCCTGTCCCATGTGCAGAAAAACATCCCCAAAGCATGATGCTACCACCCCCATGCTTCACAGTATGGATGGTGTTCTTGGGATGGTACTCATCATTCTTCTTCCTCCAAACACGCTAGCGGAATTATGACCCAAAAGTTCTATTTTCGTCTCATCTGACCACATGACTTTCTCCCATGACTCCTCTGGATCATCCAAATGGTCATTGGCAAACTTAAGACGTGCCTGGACATGTGCTGGTTTCAGCATGGGAACCTTCCGTGCCATGCATGATTTCAAACCATGACGTCTTAGTGTATTACCAACAGTAACCTTGGAAATGGTGGTCCCAGCTCTTTTCAGTTCATTGACCAGCTCCTCCCGTGTAGTTCTGGGCTGATTTCTCACCTTCCTTATGATCATTGAAACCCCACGAGGTGAGATCTTGCATGGAGCCCCAGTCCGAGGGAGATTGACAGTCATGTTTAGCTTCTTCCATTTTCTAATGATTGCTCCAACAGTGGACCTTTTTTCACCAAGCTGCTTGGCAATTTCCCCGTAGCCCTTTCCATCCTTGTGGAGGTGTACAAATTTGTCTCTAGTGTCTTTGGACAGCTCTTTGGTCTTGGCCATGTTAGTAGTTGGATTCTTACTGATCTATATATATATATAGTTTTTTTTTTAAGCTAAATAAATTATTTCCTTAGCATATGACATCAGATCTAAGTAAAATGTATTACACGATGAATATACATGAAAAAATGTGGATGTTGAATATTTATGCAACTACTTTGTGGAACTACTACAGACTTTGTTAAAAAATTGGGGTAAAAAATTCAATTTTGTTGCAGTTGGAAATTAATTAAAATGTCAGCTCAATCTTGGCTGTCACACTTTAGTATTTGAGTTGCACTATTTGTTTCATAACTATTTAAAGGCAACAGGGAAATACTTGAGTAATATCTGATCACTAATATGTAAAGTGAATTACCAAAGCCTGTGGTTTAACAAGGCTTTTATTGAACTAGTTTTGTCATGACTTTTCATATGTCTTCATCAAGCGATGGCTCAGAACGCATTTTCAGGACTGTGCTTAGGAAAGCTGGGAGTATTTAAGTCAAGAGCCGGACAACAAATTAGGTTCTGAGAGTTTGCAGCATTTGATTGGGGCATGTAAATAAAAGCTTAACCTGGGAGATAGTTCAGATGCAGTTTTATTATTTTTTTTTTTTTCTACCTCTCCACTACACCTGAAGGACTGGAACACACCATGAGGATTATGGGACACGATGCCAGTGCAGCAGGTCAGTGTCTGAAGTGGATGGAGTCTGAGCGTAATTGGTGTTAGTGATAAAGCAGCCTTGTTCAGAGGGGTTATCACCCGTAATCTTTCAGACTGCAGTCCATCAGGAGAAAGAAGTGAGAAAGAAGGCATGGGTAGATGTGGGAGACAGAAATGGTGGCTTGTCCTAAAAAAAAGGTAAATCCAGAGATTTGTGACAATACACCATTTACACCAGAGTATTGGTACTTTCTGAAATCTGATTGGTCAGATTATGTTAATTGAGTTTTCTAATACATCATGGTTACTATAAAACTTTCTTTTCGGCTTCTCCCCTTAGGGGTCGCCACAGCGGATCCTCCGCACGTTTGATTTGGCACATGTTTTACGCTGGATGCCCTTCCTAACGCAACCCTCCCCAATTTATCCGGGCTTGGGACCGGCACTAAGAGTGGCTGGGGATGGTTCCCTGACCGGGAATCGAACCCGGGTCGCAGCGGTGGGAGCGCTGCATCTTAACCACTAGACCACCAGGGGACCTATCATGGTTACTATAGAAACAGTATATTCCTAAGGGCGATTCACATAAACAAATTAAATTTGAGTCTCCAGGGTTACTTTGTAATAGTCAAAAGATAGTCAAAACATTAACTCTGCTTCATGTGCTTGCATAGTTCCTAAAGCAATTAATGATTCATTTGGAAAAACTTAATCAAATCGATTTTTTCCATTGTAAGGTTAAGATATCCATGATGTAAGACTTGTATCGAAGAAGTAAAACACAAATCAAAAATAATCATAATCCATTCCAAAGGTCATTAAACAGAAAGGAGGATGATGCATATTCAAGTTGAGAAACTTGATTCAGCGTACAGGAAAAAAAAGCTCCAAAACAAGAAAAAACAACAGAAGTCTACAAAAAAGATAAACAAATCACTGTCTAAATTGAGAACAGGTACACACAATAGGGTGAAGACCAATTCAAGGACCAGGAAACCAAAAATAAAAAAGAAAGGGACATTTCACTGAGTGGGAATTCCTGGCAATAATCTGATTAAAAATTGTGGTTTATTACTGAACTTCAGCTAGCCGAATATTGAAGAAATCTCATTTTTAGTAGTGTTCCACTTTTTATATAGTACTCTTTCTGCAGGGCATCAGAGGCAGTGGCTCTTTGGCCCAGAACTCTGTTCTTCTCACCTGTTCTCATCATCGCCAGAGAGATCATTCATCATTTATCCAACCTTCTTACAGCTACATATGAGATGATAAAGCTGGATCACAGAGGAGACCACATCCAGGGAGCATAATGGATGGTTGAACAGTGCAGTGCCAATTTTCTCTCTCTCTCTCTCTCTCTCTCTCTCTCTCTCTCTCTCTCTCTCTCTCTCTCTCTCTCTCTCTCTCTTTCTCTCTCTGTCTCTCTCTCTCTCTCTGTCTCTATTAATATACAGTTATTCTTTGTGAAACAAAATAAATAAAGCAGGTTTTTTTAAAAAATGATCTCTACTTACACTTCCCTATTAGTCCCACAGGGCATTATTTTTCTCTTAAAAAAGATTCCCAATTGTGTAAGCATGTGCATTTGTAAATGAGTAAAAAGTGCATCATATAAGGAAGGAAATGAAACATTTATTCTCCATGTCCCACTGCCACTGATCACTGTGAATTTGGAATAAAGCTAAACTAGTTCTCTAGCATTTAAGAGAGGAAACATTCTGAGAATATTTCTCATCTTTATGCCCGACAGCATCTTCGTAATTCCTGCTGGTGCTCCACCGGGTTTTGGAATTTTATACAGCACGTTTTGAAATGAATGCATTTTTATTTTTTTTTTTACTCAAATGCAGACCTGCAATCAAACAGGAGCAGAAATCACCTCAAGCCATACAGAAGCCACAGACCTACTCTTAAATCAAGAAAACACGAAAAACATGCAGCACGGGTAAACATTTATTCATTTGGCAGATGCTTTTTTTATCTGAAGCAATTTACATGATATAATCCTAAGCCTAAAGTTGTTAACAGAGTCGATTAAGTTGACATCAAAAGATTTTTGCATTGATGTTCAAGTGCTCTCAAAAGATCTGGTTCCTTGGGCACTTCCTGAAGGATGGTTCGGTTTTGAAATGAATTTTTACCCCTGTTGTCACACCCAATTCCCACTCAAAAGCAGTTTTTCTCAATTTTTGGATAGAAGAAATCTAGCATCAATAAGTACCTTACAAGACACAAAAAAAAGCCACCTTTTAAAATTTCTGATATAAAAAGTTTTAGAGAAGTGATACTATTTTGGAGACATTAACTAAATGATGTCCTTTATAATAGGGATCCCCAACCCCCGGTCAATTGGTACCGGGCCGCACAGAAAGAATACATAACATATTAATTCCATTTTATTTATCATCTGTTTCTGAACAATGTTTTATTTTGGAAAATTACCAGATTCTCTCTATCACTGTCAGGAATCCCCCTGCCACGCCCCCTGCGGAGGCTGTCATAACCCGGAATTCCCGGCCACACCTCGCTCCGGTTCTCGTGCATGCCCTGCCCGCACGAGGCTCAGTGCAATCGGGCTCATCCCGAACACCTGGGATCAATCCCAGGCCACCTATAAAACTCCCTCACACACACACACTGGTTGTCGGTTATTGCATGTACGTGGTTGTGCTCGTGTGTGTGTCTGTGCAGGTTCCCGGTGGTGTTTCGCCGCATCAGCCTTTCCCGCTACGCGC
The DNA here is from genome assembly GCF_946808225.1 of Silurus aristotelis. Taxonomy (NCBI): domain Eukaryota; kingdom Metazoa; phylum Chordata; class Actinopteri; order Siluriformes; family Siluridae; genus Silurus; species Silurus aristotelis. Next base: position 12,881,182 of record NC_139582.1, read on the forward strand.
CTTTTGCTCCCGGATTCTCCGCTTTCCCCACAGTGACGGCTTTCTTCCCCAGCGCACCTTGGATTTCCGACGCCTCTCCGTCGCTGCCTCCGCGTTGCGCTTCCTCCACGCCTCACCGCGGACATTACATAAATAACTGCCTTTTGCCGGTTTTATCCCGCTCTGCGGGTGTTTTGCTTTGGCTCTGCCTTCTTCCTTTAATAAAGATGCCGGCTTCTACTTCTGCCTCCGCCTCCGTGTTCGGCCGGGGCTTCTCCGGCCGGTAACACATAATAAATTACCGCTCAATTGAAACCCCTAAGCTAGCAAAATGAACAAAAAAACAACACCGTGGATTCATGTTTATTATTATATTCAGAAAATTATAAAAACTGTTTTTATACTGGTCGTATAATTTTATTTTGTTGTATTTATCCACCACACCTTAAAGGCTGGTCTGTGAAAAAATTATCTAACGTTAAACTGGTTCGTGAATAATAACCGTCATTAATCCGGTCTGTGGCGCAAAAAAGGTTGGGGACCACTGCTTTATTGGATCACATCCATTTGATTTATGTGGCACAAAGGGTGCATTTCTTTTACACATAAAAATCAGACTAGACTAAATAAAAAGACCAGACCAGACGAAAGATTAGACTGTGAAAAAAATAAAAACACTACTAGTAGTAGATCGAGGAAAAATACAAACACTGTACTTGATGAATAATAAAAAATTCTGCTCATATATTAATAGAGGACAATTCTAAATACTGCTTTCACATTTTTATTTAAATAAAAGGTCTACTTGCGGTCTCTTACTCCACACAAACTCTCAACAGAATGTATCTAGGTTACGTATGTAACCCCATTTCCCAGAGGGAATGAGACGATGCGTCGCAACGATTTGAGACTGCCTTGCGTTGTCCACACTCTGAACTACGTGTAAAATCTGGCTAATAGGCAAGTTGTGACATCATTGGCAGGCAACATCTTGACAACCAGTAGCTACAAAATGGTAGCGACATTAGCTTCTGCAAAAGAGAGAAGGTAAACACCGCAGGGATGCAGGGAGTGTGGCCCGGGGATGCAGCATCTCGTTCCCTCCAGGAACTAGGGTTACATACGTAACCTTGAGATGTCCCCATTAAGGAACTTGAGCTGTAACGCAACGCTTTGGGTACGAGTGTCCAATCACGCCACATTGACTGTGAGAGCCACACAACCAGCACGTAGTAGAGGGGAGCCCGGAGTGGCTCTGAGGTTGAGGTCATAAAACCTGACAAAAGTCAGCGAGGTGGACTAGCCAGCAGTGTCGCAGATGTCCTGACGTGAGACTCCAGCGGACCAGGCCATAAAGCCCGACACACCCCGAGTGGAGTGAGCCTTGACCCCAAGCTGAGCGGGGAGACCAGAGGACTCAAAAGACAATGAGATAGCATCCACTACCCACTTGCTGAGAGTCTGCTTATTGGCAGGAAATCTCTTTCTGTTAGGGCCATAGCGGACAAACAGTCTTTTGGAGATAAGTGTCCAGTGCTCACTTCTCATTCTGCTTCTCCTAGTCGGGGGCTAGGAACAGAGGAGGGCAGAATGCCTGCAGCATGACAGGTCATGAGGGAGCTGTAAGCACCTTAGGTACATACCCAGGTTTTGGGTAGAGAAATGCACTGGTCATGCCAGGGACAAACTTCAGGCAAGACGGGGCCACAGACAGATCCTGAAGGTCCCCGACCCTCTTCAGGGAGGAAATTGCCATGAGAAACGCGGTCTTCACAGACAGGTACCTAAGGGCCACTTTGGCCAGGGCCTCAAGCCTCCGGGCGCCACGGAGGAAACGTGTCACCAGAGGGTGCCTACCCAGCAACTGCCCCGAAGGTGGGCGGGGTAATATAAGCCGCGATAGTGGACACATAAACCTTCAGGGTTCGAAGGAGTCAATCCAGTGGCAAACTGTTCCTGCAAGAACTCCATAACTGAACCAAAAGGGCAGTTAACTGGGTCTAACTCACACCACGTAGTGAACAGATACAACCTCCTTGTGGAGGGAGCTCCTGAATGGAGGATGGTCTCTACTACCTCAAGTCAAGTCGAGTTTATTTTTATAGCATTTTTTAGAACGGACATTGTCTCAGAGCAGCTTTACAGAAATTAACAGTTAAGGTGAATGGTGTGCATATATATCCCTGATGAGCAAGCCATGGCGGCTGTGGCAAGGAAAAACTCCCTTAAACCTTAGCAGAGAGGCCAGCTGCTACAAACTATAGCCATAGCCTCCACAACTCTGGGTGGGGGTGAACCAGGGCTCCCCCCCGCCTCTGAGAGGGGATCCTCCTCCTGGGAGGAATTTCCCAAGGAGGGCCCTTGAGGAGGGACAACAGGTCCACAAACCATGGTCTGCCTGGCCAGCAAGGTGCCTCCAGGAGGAGACAGGCTTTTTCCCAGCGAACTCTCTCTAGAACTCCTGAGAGCATTGTGATCGGGGGAAGGTGTACAGAAGTAGCCTTGGCCACATCTGCACCATGGCCTTCAGTGTTAATGGGAAGAGTGAGAAACAGAGGGAACAGTGCAAAGTCTCCTGAGTCGCAAACAGATCCACCTGGGCTCTGTAAAACCTCTGCCCTATCTGCTTCACAACCTGGGAGTAGAGTATCTATTCCCCAGGCCTCGGCCCTTGCCTCGATGGGGTATCTGCTATCCAATTTTCCAATTTAACCGTCCCTGGATATAAACAGCTCTCAGTGAAAAGAGTTTCCCCTGGGACCACAGGAGGATCTGTCACGCAAGCTTATATAAGCGGTGAGAATGTTTCAGACCCAGAAACACAGCCATTATCTCCAGGCAGTGTATGTGCAATTGAGGTGTCGCCTGCTCCACCGACCCTGGCCGGAGCAGCCACTCATGACCGCTCCCCACCCCATGTCATTAGCATTACGTGATGACAAGAAGTTCCCAAGACGCCATCCTGGGACAGGAATGTCAGTTCTCTCCGCACATCCAAGGCTCGAAGGGCTCGCCATGAGACCTTGATGGTATGGTGTGGATTGCCCTTTCAGGAGAACCCTTTGTTCTGGAGCCACCACTGGAGGGGTCACATCAGATGCTGCCGCCATGAGACCCAGCATCCTCTGGAACTGCTTCACATTGAGTGACTGGCCTGCTTTTACTCTACTAATTGCAGTGAGAAGCTACTTTGATCCAGGCCGAAGACAACCATGCCCGCAACCTGGTCGAGTCCCACACCACGCCCAAGAAGGTGGTTCTCTGCCATGGAGAAAGCACACTATTCCCTGCATTCAGTCTTAAGCTGAGCTCCTTCATTCAGGCGAGAAAGACATCTCAATGCCGGACCGCCTGAAGCTCTAAATAAGCCAATATCAACCAGTCGTCGATATAATTCAGAATGCAGATGCCACGAAGCAGCAGCGGGGTCACCACCACATTCAGGCACTTCAGGCCAGACCAAACTGGAGGACCCGGTATTGGTAAGCTTTGCCCGAAAGCAAACCTCAGGAACCTCCGGTGTGTGGAAAGGGTGGCTATGTGGAAGTAGGTGTCCTTCAGGTCTATCATGACAATCCGGTCCTCGGTCTTGATCTGAGACATGACCTCTTTAAAAGTGAGCATCCTGAACCTGAACCTAATGGGTGAATGGTTCAAGGAGCACAGATCTAGGATCAGACAGAAACTACCATCTTTCTTCAGAACAACGAAGTACAGGCTGTAGTAGCCTGACTCTATGACCGAGGATGGAACCACTTCAATGGCCCTCTTCCCCATTAAAGCATGCACCTCCTGTTCCAGGACCAGAGCCTGCTCAGGTCCCACCATGGTGTGACACACCCCGTTAACCCAGGGAAGAGAGGACCCAAATTGAACCGAGTAGCCCCTCTCAATAGTACGAAAGACCCACTGAGACACGTCTGGCAGCCTTCCCTAGGCTGTCAGAAAGTCCCCAAAAGGAACCAGCCTCTCGAGGCTGACCTCTGACCCTCTTATAGTGGCTGGAGCATTGCCCTGCAGCCACTGAATCCTCCTGAGAGGTGGCGGGCCTTCCCCATCTGCAGCGATCTTAATGGCGAAAATAGAGGGAGTAATCTGCTGGAGGCAAATCTTGTGGCAGGGCTAACAGACCGGTCTCCGTTAACCAAACGGCTGAAGCAGTGCCCTGCAGCCGTCAGTGCCTCCTGAGCGGCAGCAAGCCTCCCCCATTCGCAGCGATCTTCAGGGCGGAGGTAGAGGGAGACACCCACTGGAGGGGGGCCGTGCTCTGAAGCACATCTTGTGGCAGAGCTAGTGGCCTGGCCTCCTAGTGGCGCTGGGGAGGGATGGGCACAGTAGCATGAGGTGTACACCACCCTCCAAGATGTAAGCCATCAGAACTTACGAACTACGGCCTGTTTATTAGAAGAAAGGACCACCCTCAGGTCAGCCAGCTTTTTCTTGGGCCTAGAGCTGAGGACCGGGTGGCAATGGTTTCTTTCTGGGCTTAGTGATGCCTGGACGGACCAGACTGAGGCTGCCGCAGAGCAGCCCCATTGGAGCGGCAAGGGAGGTACATCTGGAATGCTGCCGACTGCTTTTTAGACTTCTAAAACTTGTCAATGATGTGGTTACAGCCTCGCCGAACAAGCCAGGAGGAGTCATTGGAGTGTTTAGAAGCACAGCTCAATCCCTGTCAGGGAGATCTGACAGGGTAAGCCACAGATGCCGTTCAGTGGCTACCAGGGCTGCCATGGACCAACCAACGGCCCGTGCCATGTGCTTGGTGGCCCATAAGGGTTAGGTCAGCAACGCAACTCAACTCCTTAACATCCTCAGCCCCAGAAATAAGTCTCTTGTCCAACTCCCGCAGCAAGTTAGCCTGGTATGCCTGCAACACACCCATAGTGTGGAGGCAACCCGCAGCCTGACCCGATGCCATGTAAGCTTTCTCTACTAAGTCCGACCTAGCCCACAACTTCTTAGTAGGGAACACCGGGGCCTTGAGCGATGATGCTACGATAGGGGAGAGATATTTAGCTAGCGTCTCTTCCACACGTAGCATGGCCCCGTAGCCGTACTCCTTAGCCCCAACTACATTCGTGTATAGCGAGGTTTGTTGGGAAAAAGTATGCGCCACATATGGAGTCTCTCAGGACCTCGTCATGCAGGTCAGGAAAAAACGGTAGGCCCCGGCGCTGAGGCTGTGACACAGGTTGCAGGAAGTGCTCATCCAGCTTACTGGGTGCATGCTGCTTCTGTTTTTCCACCGGCCAAACTAGCTCGAGCTTGGACACGGCCCGCGCCATGACCTCAATGAGTTTCTCGTACAGCACAGGCTGTGAGGAGTCCGCGGGCTCGCTAGCATCCATCATCTCCTCCTCCTCGGAGGGAGAGATGTGGGGCACCACGCTGCTTGCACCGGAGGAGTAGCAGCCGCCGGGCGTGCTTCCCCAAGAGAGCAGGCGCTCGACCTGGCAGGAGAGGCCGGAGCCGCAAGGGAGAGCGCTCTACTCGAAGAGCTGGTTGGGATCTCACAACAGGTTATCATTTAATGCAATTTATGTATTTACTACAAACTAAAAGGAAATGCATATTTTTCTGACATATAATCAAGTGAAATGTAAGATTATTCCTTCAAATAAAGTCAATAAAAAATATATGATAAAGTACAAAAAGTTACTATAGAAATAAAGTAAAAATACTGCAAACCTATCCAGCATAAAGACTAGCATTTTCATCCACTGACTCACAAGATCAAGGCTCATGAAGTACATGCCAATGTTCATTTAGAAATAATAGCATCACAAATAAAAAAGATGCAAATGTATCCATGTCTGTTAATTTTCAATTAATTGCCTTTCATGTCAAAATTAATTTTTGTTTTGTCTTCCTTTTTATTATATCACATATCTCTGTAGCATTGGGCACAATTCATGAACTATAAATTTGAATCTATTCAACTGTATTTATATAGCAATTTTAATAATGAACATCAACCCAAAATCGAATGGCTTTTCATTATAGATCCACCATTTTTGAGGTTATCAGCAGTTCACTAATGGACACTCGAGTGGAAAACTGGTCAGCTGTAAGACAATGTAGCAGACTGTTGGGATTAGGGGTATTATATTAATGTCAGTCCAAATTCATGGTTCAGTATTTGGCTAAAATGTAGTCATATATGTTTCTTTACTTGGTTTGTTTACATACAAGTCACCATTTTGTCAATAAATAGAGTTTGAGCAAAAGGTCTGTGTAATAGTAACATCACTATGATAATTATTTCTTGTAGTTTTAAAGTAGGTGAGGTAGCCAGTCAGTAGATGAGCATTGCAGCTTGATAATATTCCAACTGATAAAATATAAACACTGATCTGCTCAAAATATGTACTATAAATATGTAAACTCCTCAACATTTGCCATGCTTTCAGTTTATTTCCTCTGCTTTCTTAGCTGCTGAGGGTCAAAAAGCTGGTCAGAAGAAAACTTTATAATAACTTTATCATCTGACCTGCAGATTTTTGCACCTATTGACATCCCAAGTACAGTATAAACTTTATTGCCCAAGTACAGCTTTTAGTCAGTTTTTGAAATTTTTTTTCAACTGTTATGACCTATAACTAGACAACTGTACTATGAATCAGGGGAAAAGTGACTTTACATGATCGATTGGCACAGTTGTACTCTGAAGCCTTTGAGGGTTTTGAGGGAATAAAGCAGATACAGTAATTCCTCTTATTATTTCATAACCACACAGGAAAGGGCCCAGTGGTAGGATTATGACATATCGTTCAAATGAATCCATTAATTGGATCAACTTTCATTTAGTTTAATTTTAGTTCATAGTTTCAAGGGCTTTATGTAAGCATGAGTGCTGATAATTCGTGAAACACTCCAGTGTGATCTGTAGATTTCTATGAAACATTTAACAATAATGAGTTTGATGTTGTGACTAGTAACTAGTTACTAGTCGGCTAAAAAATAGTAACTAGTAACAAAACAAGCTGAATAATATATTCAGAACCAAAAACTAAAGTGGCTTCTGCTGTTGTCTTGAGCTCTTAAAAATGTTCCTTTCACAGCTGAAGTATGAAAACTATCAACAATGTAGAACAGAACACCCGGTTAGCTTCTAGCTTTTAGCATCCCTATAGCATGGAGTTCCTGGAGGAGCTTCAACAGATTGGAGTTGCTGTTTATCGCAGTAGATACGAGCTTCGAACCAGAAAGACACAGCTTACATTTGACTAAAAAATTTTTGTCTTTATACTCAACTAAAGTGAAATAATGAGCATATTTCCACTTTGAGAAACTCGTCTTGCTCTCACCTCGACTCGCCATTACTGCCGCACAGACCTGAATAAACGTAGACACGCCCACAGTGCAACTTTTTCGTGTATACAGAGGGTAATCCGGTAATCCACCAATCCTGCAATGCGTCTCTGCTGTAAACAGGTTAGACTGTAGGCTACACTTCAGCCGAAATTCATTCTTTAAAAAAAAAAAAAAAATATATATATATATATATATATATATATATATATATATATATATATATTTATGTATGTATTTATTTATTTATTTATTTATTTATTTATTTATTTATTTATTTTTTGCCAGAATTACTTGAGCCTGCTTTGACAATTAAATTACATTGGGGAAAAATATGTTTTGTCAGATTTTCAATAAATGCATCAAAACACCAATCATGCTCACATTATACATTTTTAAATACTTGCACCTGCATATCAGGATTCCATTCAACGACTTTACATGACTTTATATCTCCACTGGCAGGTTCTATTCAAGAGAATCCCTGCACTAATCAGAATGGGAACAGCAAGGAAGCATATGAAGAAAGAGAGAGTGTTGAGCTCAGACAGAGCCACCTGGTAGGGAGTCCACTAATCTCTCCTCCCAGTGGAAAACCCTGGCGTTTATGGCACAGCTTTTTCTTTTGTATTTCAGTAAGTGCTTGTCTTCCCTGGGGCCACATTGAAGTCTGGTGAGCACCAACTGTCTTGTAAATCAAAATTTGTGCTGCTAGATGTGGTGGATATTACATTGATGTTATCCTGCAGCAGTTAAAAAAAAAAAAACGAGTCATAGGAAGCGCGTAATCTACAAGATGTGCCCGTTTTCATTCTTGTCCCCACCCTCACCTCCAAGTAATGGAACTGAGAAAGAAACAGAGTCGTGAACTGCTTTAGAGGCTTGCTACAGGTGATTTCAGTACAAAGCCTTTTGGCTGGTTTACTTTGTTCTTGCAGCATTGCAGTTCTGAAATGTGCACCTTGTTATTATGGTGCATCTTCTCTTCTCTGCTATATAAATTACCACATCATCTATGCCTACTTCAATCAAACATTCTCAAGATTGTCCATTTCTGTACTCATAAACAACCATATTTTCAGTTCAGGCAATTGTTTGTGAGAAAACAGAGACACTGGTAACAATTTTTTGCTAATCAGGGATTCATCCCTACCATTTATTTCAGACAAGGCACACTTACATGTTTTAAGTACTTAAGAATACTGATGGAGATACTGATAAAGAAATGATTAACTAACTTAACATTCAATAAACGATTCATGATGCCCATCATGGGTCATTGCATTTATAAGGCTGTTGAAAAAAATTTTCTTGCATTAAGCAGTGTATTTAATCAGTTGAACCTTGAAACACCTAAAGCAGCGTGTAGAGTAGATGCTAATAATTGAGCAAAAAGGAACTCCAAGTGTCTCAGTGCTCATAGTAATTAACTGCTCCCTCTTAAATGCTTGTTGCACAACACACAAGGACAAGTGGCAACTTGTCAGTGGTGGGATGTCAACTCAGTGTGAAGTCCATTTTAACCACTGGACTTTTGGTTGCTGTTTCTGCAGTTTCTCCTCATGATATATTTACACAGAATACAGTACACTAAATGAATTAATTTGATCATTAACTCTGAAAGATTACAGATTACAGTATTTTTGTGATATTTCTGTTTATCAATGACATTGTAAACAAGACTTACATTACAGGGGCTCTGTTCTAAGCTGTTATTTTATCTATAGTAAGAATTCATCTTTTCTGCACAAACATAATTATTTATTCCATTCCCCAGTTTTAATTCTCATTATTCTTAAGCACCCTTATGTCCTTTGTAATATTTTGATCGTATGGCTGGGACCAAAGTTCATAAATGAAAGAAATGATGAAAGATGGATATACTGTAGTTGTTTATCCATTTATATTTAGTGGTTGACAGTAAGGAAGTAAATGTAATATGTTACTGTTCTTAAGAAGCTTTTTCATGTATCTGTACTTTACTGAAGTATTTCCATTCGGGGAGACTTTTACTTTACTTTTACTTTCAAAGTCTTGACACAACACCCGTGGCCTTATGCATTTTTTTTTTTTTTGTAAGTAGTCGAAAAGAAGGTTTTGAGCTCATGATCATTTATTAGATATCATTTAGTTTTTGAGTCATTAATATAAATATATTAATAGATTGGTGTGCAGAGAGTTAGATTAGAGTCTTGTGACTTGAAATATAATAGGAACATTATAGTTATAATAAATCAGTGCTTTGGATACTTTAGTATATTTGAAGGCAAATACTTTTGTACTTTTACTCAAGTGAAAGTTTAAATGGAGCACTTTTTTACGTTTTTACTGGAGCAATATCTTACTGAGTGCATCTTAACTTTAACTCAAGAACATGGTTTGTGTAATTCATCCAACACTGGTTATTTTATTTTCTTTAACCTAGTGATGAGAGAGGTAGAAGAATGCTGAGGATAGAGGTGCCAGGCAGGAGAAAAATAGGAAGGCCAAAGAGGAGGTTTCTGGATGTGGTGAATGAAGACATGCAGATGTAGAGGACAGAGGTGTATGGAGATGGATGATCTGCTGTGGCGACCCCTAACAGGTATGTATGTGGAAATAAAGTTTTTATGTAAAATTAAAATATAGAAACAATAATCTACATGACAAAATGAAAAAGTGCCAAAAAAAAAAGGTTGTTTTACATGTAATTTATTTCACATTTATTTTCACAATCACATGCTGTACATTTGAATTAAAAATTATATGGTATGCATGGAAAAAAAAAAAAGAATATGTAAAACAAACAAACAAAAAAAAACCTTATAAAACACATGGTAAAACAATACAAATAAAAAAGTACTTCCAAATAAAAGGCAAATTAAATGTAAAACATAATATCATATGATCCTCCTGAAAATAATGTAAAGGAAAAAAAAAAAAACATTAAAATACAAGATCACCCTTCCTTCCCAACTAATAACTGACTGCTCTGACTTTTTGACCTGCTCAGAACATTGCTCTGCCTCCCCTGTCCCATTGAGGACATTGCCTTGCCTCCTGCTATATAGAGGGCACTAGGGCAGAGCCTGTATTCCCATTGGGCAACACTCCATATCCTTGCCCCACCCTAAACACTACTGTGCCTCCTGAATTTACTGCAGACATTGCTCTACATTGATTCATCTGATCACATGCACATTATCAACTTGTGCTGTTAATATCATGAACAGCAGCTACGCTAATTCCTCTCCACTGCTTCTCTTTCTCTCCCCATCCCGAGGCTTCCTGAGGTTTGGCCAGCTCCAGTCACGTCCCACCTCGTGAAGATTATGGACCTATGGATGATCATGGAGAAGTAGATGCCGAGTGTTTAAAGGCCCTGGCATGGAGAAGCTGATGCTGGATCTATGATGATCACAAATTGTTCTGTATTGTTGAAAGATTTATGACCAAACTTTTGATGTCACCCATATGAGGATGGGTTCCCCTTTGAGTCTGGTTCCTCTCAAGGTTTCTTCCTCATATCATCTAAGGGAGTTTTTCCTTGCCACTGTCGCCACGGCTGCTCATCAGGGACAAACGCACACCATTCACCTTCACTGTTGTTTTCTGTAAAGCTGCTTTGAGACAATGTCTGTTGTGAAAAGCGCTATACAAATAAACTTGACTTGACTTGACTTGACTCTACCACGCTTTGCCATTCATGCTCTGCCATGTAGCATTGCTCAGCAGCTTCAAAGAAGAAAGTGCTATATATCTAATGTGGGTGGCTCCAGTGATCCCATTGCTGAACCAATAGAAAATAAAGCTGCTGGCTAATAAATTTACATATCACAGTATAAAATCTTGGTCTTTTGTTTGTTGTCCTATGCGTGTCCATTCTCCCAGTTTGTCATTTATATTCCACTATAAATGGAACTAAAGTTTCTATGTTGAATTTATAAAAGTTCATATACTAAATAATCCTGTGATTACTGACATTTGAAGGTCATGTCACTTTTCTCATAGACTGAAGTTAAAAAGGCCAGCAGCATTTGTATACGTCACATCGTTTTCTCGTCTCTTAGCAGATAAACAAGGAGAGCTTTAGCTGCGAGAGCTGAGAGAGCATTGTGGGGTTGTTTATAACAGCTGGAGGGGACGATTTACTCAAATATTTGATCAGTAAGAAGGTAGAATACAACTAAATTTAAATAAGCAAGTGAAGAAGTAAACAGTGCAGTAACGGAGGATCGGCGATAAGGCGGCATTGCGGTGCTCTCACAGCTCTACGGCTAAATAACGCACTAGAGCAATTTGATTTCAGAGGCATATCTGATGAAATGTCATTAGAGATTAATAACTTATATTACCTCTGTGACAATAACGGTTATAGCCGAGATGTCCTGGGGAAGCGAAAATGACACAAAGCCACAATCTCTTCCTGCCAAACCCTCTTGCTGAAATAAGTGTGTGGGAAGCAATAGTGCTAACATTCTACTGCCTATAGAAAACAAATGCTTAAATATCTTATATAATACATTATAAATAATAAATACATACAAATCTACAGCGCAAAGTCTGAGCAGCTATTACACTTATGTGGTGAGAATAAAAGTACCATAATAACAGTAAATTCCTTTGAGAGTGCTGTGGAGTTTCTGCTCATTATGATCGTGCTGTGTGAAGTGTTTAGCATTCAACACTGCCAGCAACATCTGAATAATAATAATAATAATAATAATAATAAAAATAATAATAACCACAACAACAATACTTCAGAATCTGGTCAAAGTCAAAACTTATTTCTCAGCGGTTTGTAAATGGTGCTCTAGAGTCCTGATGAGGCTGTGGGTAAATTTAAAAGAGGGGAGAGCAAAACAGAAAGTAGTACAAAAATAATGAATGACAAAACAAGGAGTGTCAAAAATAGAGGAAAGTATATCAGCTGGTTTGTTTGCTTGCTGGCAAGCCTGTGTCTTTAATTGTTTGTTTGCTTGTTTATTTGCTTGTTAAGTTGTTTGTTTGCATGTTTTAGTGGTTAGTTGTGTCACAGAACACCAGAGGGCAGAAACAAGGTGTAGTTTATTGATCTTTGAATAGACAAACAAAGTAGAACTTAAGTGCAGGAAATGATAAAAGCGTCACAAGACGCATAACGAAGAACACAGGAACACACAGGATCAGTAGGGAGTCTGGATGATCTACGGTAGGTATACGGTAGAATGGAAGGCGAGTGAAGGGAGAGTGTTAAGAGTTTGAGGGGGGCGTGGCTGGTGGTTCTCTGACAAGTTGGTTGCTTGTCTGTTTATTTGTTTGCTCACTTGTTTAGGTGGTTGATTGCTTATTTCAGTTGTTATTTGTTTGATGACTGTTTAGTTGTTTGTTTGCTTGTTTAGGTGGTTGCTTGTTTGTGTGTCTGGTGATATGTTTGTTTGCTTGCTTAGGTGGTTGTTTGCTTGTTTTATTTGTTGTTTGTTTGCTTGTTACAGGTGTTTGTTTACTTGTCTCTTTAGTTGTTTGTTTGCTTGTTTGGGTGCTTGATTGTTTTAAGTTATTAAGTGAGAAAATAATAATTTGATTTGATCATTGATGCAACCTTGTTTTAACTGTGGACAATCAACTGTCTTTCTATCAATGCTAATCTACCATGCTCATGTCTATTTTTTCTTTACAATCTTAGGTCGCTTAGGTGCTTGTTAAATCCCTTGTCATTTTAAGACTGGACTACTGTAGCTTGCTCCTGGCAGATCTTCATCTGAAAGACATTTGACTGCTGCAACTGTTCCAGAATGCAGCCACACAAATTGTTATAATTCTCCCTACGTTATCCCACACCACCTTACTGCTACGTTACCTCCACTGGCTTCCTCTAATAGATCACATCAGATTTAACAGTGATGCTTGCCTATACAGCCAAAAATGTACCTACACCCCTACCACTTACAACTTATTTCACTTTGCAATGCACCACACTCCCTCAAAATCTCAACCACTGCTTGACAGGTCCTACCATCCCTCAGGGTACTCTTCTCTGTTCTGTCACTGAACTGGTGGAGTAGGCACTTGATGTCTAAAGAGCTGAGTCACTATTTGTCTCAAAACAATGTCTGAAAACCTACATTCTTGAATAATCACTTATTCTGGATTAGGGTCTTTGACATATGCCTTAAATGTAAATGCAAATTACATTACAAAAATCATTTGTGTAGATTAATTTATATTTTTTGACAAATGTATTTTTATGAACCAAGTCACAACAGTGTGTTTTTTTTCTGGCTTCATGTATTATGAATATGTTTTATACCTTCAATTACTTGAAGCGCTTCAGAGCCACAGGAAAATACCTTAGAATTAAAACTGGGGAATGGAGCAATAATCTGAGGCCTCAGGGGATTTCCTATTGACCATTGGACTGGTCCTTTATATCAGTATGACTTTAGTAAATAGCAGCAGCACATTACATTGCAGATGATGTTTTGCTGAAACTCTGGTTTATTCATTTTTACCGCCGTTGATGGCACGGGTTCTCCCATGAGAGCTGTCCTGAGAATTGATTTCTGACGATCCATGATTCACCTCCCTGAAGTCCCGCTTCTCCGGCACTCCAGCAAATCAAGTTAAAGGCCCTGTCTGACAGCTCCTCACAGCGCACTCCATATAAACAACCATTATTTCTTCAGAAAGCTCTTTTTTTTGTCTCACCGCCGGTTCAAAGGGAGCTGGGCTCTCCAAAGACAAGCCGGAGTTCACAAACACTTCCAGAGAACCTTTGAAAGCGATGAGATGGGATGTGGGGAGAGCACGGAGCTCCTTGTGCTGGTGCTGAGAAACGTTTAGAAGTCTTTAACATGTTGTCATGTCTCATCTTCTGCACTAAACGCTGGGAAAATTCACGCCGACATTTTTGGGTAATAAAGTTCCTCAATGTTCATATAGTGATTTGTGTAATGCTGGGATTATCATTTGATCCTTTTTTTATTATTAGCAAATATATGACATTTATGGCTGATTATTGCATTGAATGTTTTTGATTCTGAGCTCTAAACAACAGAATAATTTAAACTCTGTTGCTTTTTATAGTGTTATATTATATTATAGATGGATGGATGGATGGATGGATGGATGGATGGATGGATGGATGGATGGATGGATGGATGGATGGATGGATGGATAGATAGATAGATAGATAGATAGATAGATAGATAGATAGATAGATAGATAGATAGATAGATAGATAGATAGATAGATAGATTAAACTGACAAAACAGGGGTGGAGACAGAAAAAAATTGAGAACAAAGACTACCAGTAACGCGTTACTTTTAACAGTAACTAATACTGTAACACGTTACTTTCAAAAATAAAGTAACTCTGTTACCGTTACCGTATGGTGCGTTACCCGTTACTTTTATAAATGAATAAATTTCAGCTGAAGTGTAGACTACAGCCTAACTTTCTTACAGCAGCGTTGCATTGTAGGATTGGTGGATAAACCTCTGTAAACACGAAGAAGACGCACTGTGGGCGTGTCTCCGTTTATTCAGGTCTGTCCGGCAGTAATGGCGAGGCGAGGCGAGAGCAAGACGAGTTTCTCAAAGTGGAAATACGCTCATTATTTCACTTTAGTTAAGTATAAAGACAAAAACTTTAAAGTCAAATGTGTCTTTCTGGTTCGAAGCTCGTATCTACTGTGATAAACAGCAACTCCAATCTGTTGAAGCTGCTCCAGGACCCCCATGCTAGAAGCTAGAAGCTAATCCGGCGTTCTGTTCTACATTGTTGATAGTTTTCCTACTTCAGCTGTAAAAGGAACATTTTTAAGAGCTCAACACAACAGCAGAAGCCACTTTAGTTTTTGATTGTGAATGTATTATTCAGCTTGTTTTGTAGTTTATTTCAGAAGTCCTTGTGATATATTCAGTTTGTGTGGGTCTGACTTTTATAAAATAGTGTTTAAAAATTACTTTGTGTTTAAGTCAGTTTTTTTGTTTGTAGACCATAACGCATAAAAGGGCATTAATGGGAACATTAAAGAACTTTCTTTAAAAAAGTAACTAAAAAGTTACTTTTAACAGTAACGCATTACTTTTTGGTGTAAGTAATTAACAAAGTAACAGAGTTACTTTTTGAATGAAGTAACTAATAACTGTAACTAGTTCAAGTCAAGTCAAGTTTATTTGTATAGCGCTTTTCACAACAGACATTGTCTCAAAGCAGCTTTACACAAATCAACAGTTAAGGTGAATGGTGTGAATTTGTCCCTGATGAGCAGCCGTGGCGATTATTACTATTTTTTTAGTAACGAGCACAACACTGGATAGATAGATAGATAGATAGATAGATAGATAGATAGATAGATAGATAGATAGATAGATAGATAGATAGATAGATAGATAGATAGATAGATAGATAGATAGATAGATAGATAGATAGATAGATAGATAGATTAAACTGACAAAACAGGTGTGGTGACAGAACAAAATTGAGAACAAAGACTACATGACTACACAATCATGGAAGTGAATAAGTCTTTATTGCTATGAGCAGGTATGTGCTATGCGCTGCAAATTAAAAATAAACTATTAAATTAAAATAAATATTTCATTGCTACATTTTAAATTCACCTTTAATTTTTAAATAATTACTCTTTTAAAAGATTTTTAGTAAGTAAAAAATATATATATATACATCTTGTTAGCTAGGTAGTTGGAAAGTCTATCTATATCTGTATATTTAAACGCTTGTTGCCAGTGTTATATAACATTGGCCTTTATGAAAATGAAAAGTTGTTCTCTAATACCTCGATAATCCCCGAATGTTCCTATACAAATCCCAGGTCTAATAATCGTAATGATACTTTGCATGTTTTATTTCCTTTATGAAGAAGCAGAGTTACATTTACAGACTATACATGAGGGAACATCTTTAGATTAACAGCGTCTGTGTTACCCGTAAGGCCAGTTTGATTACAGCATGGCCATGTGAAATGAAGCCAGGTTCACAGTATATGACTTCGGGGTTTAGGCGAGCCTTGGATTCCCCCGGCTGAAGATGTGCACTGCGTTTGTGATGGATATTTGGTGTAAAAATAGTGCCGTTTTTTTATATTTTGACACCATCATTCCCCATCAAATGAGCTGAAAAATGGAGGCCATCTGCAGCGGCCATGCCGGAGAGAGATTACACTTCATAAAGCAGAGCAGCGAGGTGGATTTTCTTCACACCTGTATAGATTTTCCACTATATTACTGATAGATTGCACTAATATCATCGCAATTAAAGCTTTTCAGGCCAGTTTTATTGATAGTTTTTTTCTGTTTCCCTTTGCAGAAATTCCTCACCAATTTCTAATCCTTTTTTACTTACACAAGACTTAGTAATATATTAAATCTTTTTAAACATATCATGTGAGAGTCAAATAATATAAAGCTTTTTTTTTTTTTTCTTAGGAATCTATAAACATTTCTAAGTATCAAGTATCATGATTTTTATTGTATATAATTTTTTTTTTATTTATTATTTTTTTATTTTTTATTGCCAGCATACTTATGTGTTTATAATTAGTCGTGACTAATCCTGTGGCTATACGCTGATTTAATATGACTCGAGTTTTTAAATACATGGGAATTTTTCAAAAATATCTCTTCAGGCATGACAACTCTTCTACATTCGTTCTCAGAGTAAAAAACAACAACAGCTTTAAGTTTGAGTTTAAAACTTTTATTTTACCAGCAGAATCCTTGCAGTTGGAAAATGCCTTCTGGAAAAATACACTTTATTTTTCTCCCATCCCCCATCACCAATACAAAGTAGGCACGGAGCAATGAGGATACTCATATTGAGAATTCAGTATACAGTGTTGTCAAACAGTGTTAAGAGGGGGAAAAACAAGTTTGGGGATATAAGCAGGGAGCAATGCAGTACAGTGAACGCAGCACATTTTTAGCCGCCATTATGGAAAATGTATTCAGAAGCATTGCATTCCTGAACCTGAACGTTCTACTGCCCTGTTGTTGTAGGGAGAACTGTCATGGACGAATAGGAAACAAGCAAATAAATATATTAAAAACAGATTATAGGAGCATGATGTAATGCGTGAGGTGTACACACTCTGGTTGTCTGTAATACATTGACACCATGCGTGAAGAAAAAAAGTGCAAAAATCCATATTTGCTAATGGTGCGTGGCAGCAGGGGCTCAATGACAGTCAGTCCTGCAGCGCTGTTTATGTGAGACTTGTTTATGCATGTGTGTGTGCTTGTGTCTGGTGTGTGTGTGTGTCATTCCCTCCTGATCTTGCACCTTAGGGCCTTTGACCAACATGCAGTTTGTTTTTGTGAGCACCGTCTGTGTGTCCGGCGGAGGCAAAACACATGCCAGGAAAACCATATGGCACTGCTGACGCGGCAGCCATCTTGAACATCGCTACAGACTTGGACAAGCTAATGACAGAGCTAGCCATGCAAACTCTGAAAGCATACAAGCCATGCACTTTCATAAAAAAGATAAAAAATAAATAAAAGCTAATGTTCCTGACACAAGTGTTTATTCTTGTGTAAACTGCATGCAGTTTAAAAAAGGCTACAAAAATAGATTATGCATCTTTTATTAAAGTAATTTACTACAACTGTAATAGAAGTGGACTAAATCTAATGGAAAATCTTCCCAACTGTCGACTGCAGAACCATAAAAATGCATATGACTGAAGATGATATGCGCATTCAATAAGGATTGAATACACCTGTTTATAAAGCTCCTTTTAAGGTACAAGATAATACTGTTATAGATGGTATGTCATTACATTTCTTGTTGTCTTTGTGGAACTACAACAGGAAAGACATTTCAGAACTTATATTTAGTATAGAATGTCTTTATAATTATAATTATAATTACATTCATAGATGTGAAAGTATATTCTAAAAACTTGCTTTTTAAATTCGGTTACTTATTGCATTTAACATATTTCACAATAATGAACTAGAGTACCTTCTCTCTTTACCCTGACAGAATGGGTGTGAAATAATAATAGGTGAGATAATAAAGTGAAGCTAAAGATCGAGTTGATACTAATGTAAAATGTATTAAATAAATGGGTAAAGCTTTTACACTGCTAGATTAATATCAGACAGTTTAAAAAACCTATTGTGAATTTTTTTTTCTTGTTTTTTTTTTTTTTTTTTTTTTTTCTTTTTTGTTGTTTACTTGTATTCATTGAGAATTTGTATAGTGCTAACTTATTTAAAGTTCTCCAAATCATAGGGCTAATCCATACATCTGATACAATGGAAAGAATTCAGCTTTAAATATTGTTCTCTACGATTCTCAATAATTGTGTATTTCTAAATTTGTACAGTTTGAGGAATAAAAAACACATGGATATGAGGGTTAGGCAGTGGCGGGCCGTGCATTTGGTAACTGAACCTTTAGTAGGGGGCATTTACCCAACTTAATCCACCTCTTAATACAACCACTATAAAGTCACGATTATAGAAACCCTCAATACTATACAAAAACGCAATATAACCACATGTGGCATTACAGAGAAAGAGGCATTTCACATATGGAGGGTGAATACCGTTTAACTAAAGCAAGAAACCCAGTTAAGACAACTCCAAACCTCTACTGTGCCAACTACATAATCTGGAGCAGTTTAGAATCAATCTTTGTGTAATACTATAAAAAAAACATAAAACATTTCAATAAAATACATCCTATTCACCAGAGATGCAGAGTCATAATTTGCACTGCTTTTTAGAGCCTGTAATTCACTGTATTCACTGGTCTGGAGGCAACAACAAAAGCTTCAGAGTTGGCCGACCTCCTCTCACGATGTCTAGCTTAAATAAATAAATTATAATTATATAATTATAATAAGGGGGAGTGGTGGCTCCAGCGGTTAAGGCGCTGGGTTGCCGATCGGAAGGTCTGGGGTTCAACCCCCGTTATCGCCAACCTGCCACTCTTGGGCCCTTGAGCAAGGCCCTTAACCCTCTATGCTCCGGGGGTCCCTTACGAGGGAAATATCAAGGTCCGTGACATCGGAGTGACGTGGGGCCGTCTTCCCGTGGGCTCACCACCTGCAGGAGGGACCGTAAGGGACGGTGCTGTCAGGATTGGGCAGCAGTCGAAGGCGGAGGCCTGCTTAGACTGCTGCCCCCGCGACCTGAATTACGGATAAGTGGGAGAAGATGGATGGATGGATGGATGAATGGATGGATGGATGGATAATTATAATAAATTAATACAATTTAATGTTACAAATATTAGAATTTGGGTTGTAAATGTAGGTCAGTGCTTCTGCCAGCAGAAAATAATTTGCTGGCCCTGACCGCCCGCCACTGGGGTTAAGGTTGCACATACTGTTCTTTTGTAAAAACCGAGAATTTCTTTAGATTAGACAGCATTATGTCAGAAGGCAGAAAATAATGTTTAGACCTAATAATAGGAAACTAAACATAAATCAGCTGATAGAACACAATTGGCCGAGAGAGTCTGAATAGTTTATTTTCAGTAGCTAGCCAAATGTGTGTGCACCCTGACATATGTAGTTCCTCTCCAAACTGTTCCTACCAAATCCTGGTATGCTGTAGCACTACAGATGTTCTCCTCGCTACCTTTACTTTTTGTTTAGAAACACAAAACTGTTCCAGAATGACAATTCCTCTGTGCACAAAGCTAACTCTATGAAAAATTGGTGTGTTAAGGTTGGAGAGAAGAAACTCAAGTGACCCTTCACACTTTTGTGAGGACGTGGAACTGGAGCACATACAGTGCCTTGCGAAAGTATTCGGCCCCCTTGAACTTTGCGACCTTTTGCCACATTTCAGGCTTCAAACATAAAGATATGAAACTGTAATTTTTTGTGAAGAATCAACAACAAGTGGGACACAATCATGAAGTGGAACAAATATCCAATTATATATTGGATATTTCAAACTTTTTTAAGAAATAAAAAACGCGAAAAATTGGGTGTGCAAAATTATTCAGCCCCTTTACTTTCAGTGCAGCAAGTTCAGTGAGGATCTCTGAATGATCCAATGTTGACCCAAATGACTAATGATGATAAATAGAATCTACCTGTGTGTAATCAAGTCTCTGTATAAATGCACCTGCACTGTGATAGTCTCAGAGGTCAGTTTAAAGTGCAGAGAGCATCATGAAGAACAAGGAACACACCAGGCAGGTCCGAGATACTGTTGTGGAAAAGTTTAAAGCCGGATTTGGATACAAAAAGATTTCCCAAGCTTTAAACATCCCAAGGAGCACTGTGCAAGTGATAATATTGAAATGGAAGGAGTATCAGACCACTGCAAATCTACCAAGACCTGGCTGTCCCTCTAAACTTTCAGCTCACAAGGAGAAGACTGATCAGAGATGCAGCCCCCAATGATCACTCTGGATGAACTGCAGAGATCTACAGCTGAGGTGGGAGACTCTGTCCATAGGACAACAATCAGTCGTATACTGCACAAATCTGGCCTTTATGGAAGAGTGGCAAGAAGAAAGCCATTTCTTAAAGATATCCATAAACAGTGTCGTTTAAAGTTTGCCACAAGCCACCTGGGAGACACACCAAACATGTGGAAGAAGGTGCTCTGGTCAGATGAAACCAAAATCGAACTTTTTGGCAACAATGCAAAATGTTATGTTTGGCATAAAAGCAACACAGCTCATCACCCTGAAAACACCATCCCCACTGTCAAACATGGTGGTGGCAGCATCATGGTTGGGCCTGCTTTTCTTCAGCAGGGACAGGGAAGATGGTTAAAATTGATGGGAAGATGGATGGAGCCAAATACAGGACCATTCTGGAGATTTGTGTTCCAACAAGACAATGATCCAAAACATAAAGCAAAATCTACAATAGAATGGTTCACAAATAAACATATCCAGGTGTTAGAATGGCCAAGTCAAAGTCCAGACCTGAATCCAATCGAGAATCTGTGGAAAGAACTGAAAACTGCTGTTCACAAATGCTCTCCATTCAACCTCACTGAGCTCAAGCTGTTTTGCAAGGAGGAATTGGCAAAAATGATACAGACATACCCCAAGCGACTTACAGCTGTAATTGCAGCAAAAGGTGGCGCTACAAAGTATTAACTTAAGGGGGCTGAATCATTTTGCATGCCCAATTTTTCAGTTTTTTATTTGTTAAAAAAGTTTGAAATATCCAATAAATTTCGTTCCACTTCATGATTGTGTCCCACTTGTTGTTGATTCTTCACAAAAAAATTACAGTTTTATATCTTTATGTTTGAAGCCTGAAATGTGGCAAAAGGTCGCAAAGTTCAAGGGGGGCGAATACTTTCGCAAGGCACTGTATATGCGATTATTAGAAGTGCACAAACATTAGTCTATATGTTACATATGGTATGTAAAAAAAAAGGAAGTAGGTCCTTCGGGATTCCCACTTGACTGAAGATTAGCATTAGATCGTTTCCGATGTTCTTCGTTGTGGTCTTTCTTAGTGGGCGTGGTGTGTTGACACTTGGGGCAGCTTTGGCAGAAGCGCCGTACTTCCGCCTCCATCCTTGGCCAATGGCTCCTATCTTTTATCCAGCATGTTCCTTGGCCCCAATGTCTCCCCAACGGGTGCATGTGCGCTAGGTGCATCACCAAGCCTGTCTTCATTCTTGGGAGCACCAAAAGATCACAGGCCTTTTCCTGACATTCCATGTGGTAATACAGGAGCCTGTTTATCACTGTAAAGTATAAGTGGGGTAGCGGTTGGTCACTTCTACCCTCCACCTGTACTACTTTGCTCCAGCAATACATCAGGTGGTTGTCTTCTATCTGTTGCCACCTGAAGTTGCCCTCATGGGATGCCTGGCAACATACATTGGACAGAGAATTATTGTATTATTATTAAGATCAGACTTACCCTCTGCTCCAGTGTCCTGTGCTTCCCGCTCACGAGCCATCAATGCTGTATGGGTCTGTTTCCACGCCCGACGTAGCGGTTTCCGACCCCTACTACTTTTCGCCTTCCCCCAAGTGATGAATTGCTGCTTCTGGAACCCTGGCCAGTCTTCGCCTAAGAGTAGAGGTAGGTTAGGAAACAAACTGATGTTACTGTCAGAGTCTAGCAGTGCTTCAGTGATTTTTCCATCCAGCCTCACACTGAGGGTCGGGGTACGCGGCTGTGTAGGCGCGTGCATGGTGCACCCAGCCAGCCATGGTTCTCTAACTAGGGGTGCTGGCCCCGCTCCTGGATTGGTGGGCATGGACTTGTCCCTTGGAACGAGCACCCTGGTGTCAGCACTGCTGGTCCTGCGTCCTTGCCGGTCACTGTTCCAGTCTTGTCGCGCATGTACTTGGCATTGCTGGTAACAGGGCATTTTTTTTCCAGGCTTAACGTAGATAGCCTCTGTCGTTGCTTTCTGTAGGGAAAGGGAGAGACAATTCATGCATTAGTCAGGAGCCTGTGTTCCTCCAACCTGTGTTCCTTTGTGGCTCCATTTTTACTCTTCAGTCTCCTTGATAAGGGTGAAGAGTGGGCGATCTTCTTATTCAGTTCGAGCCGTGCCTTGTAATGCTGCTCCGCCCACCTGCCATGTGCAAAATTTGCCTTGCAAAAATATTTATTTTAAACTGATGTTACATTAAACATTGACATTTGCTCTATAATATTAATAATTTCAATTAAATAATATAAATTCTATATATATTTTTTTATTAAATCCTTATAAACATTTTACTACACATTTGTAATAAAGCCATAAGGGTAGTGTGGCAATCTATGAGCCAGATTAGCATTGTGTAATTGACCCTTTTTGATTTCTGAACTGGGATTGGTCAGAAGGTGTGGATTGATTTTATAGAACAGCAGCTCTTGCATGATAAATAATATTTGCATAATAATAAATCAGAGGTATATATATATATACCTCTGATTTATAAATATATATATTTTAAATATATATATATATTTATATATCTTCCTCTTCTTCTTCTTCTTCTTCTTCTTCTTTCGGCTGCTCCCATTAGGGGTCACCACAGCGGATCATCCGTCTCCATACCGCCCTGTCCTCTACATCTGCCTCTTTCACACCAACTACCTGCATGTCTTCCCTCACCACATCCATGAACCTCCTCCTTGGCCTTCCTTTTTTCCTCCTACCTGGTGGCTTCATCTTTAGCATTTTTCTACCAATATAATTCATGTCCCTTCTCTGCACATGTCCAAACCATCTCAATCTCGCCTCCCTCACCTTGTCACCAAAACATCCTACATGTGCTGTCCCTCTAATAAACTCATTTCTAATCTTGTCCATCCTCGTCACTTCCAATGAAAACCTTAACATCTTCAGCTCTGCTACCTCCAGCTCCACCTCCTGTCTTTTACTCAATGCCACTGTCTCTAATCCATACAACATCGCAGGTCTCACCACAGTCCTATAAACTTTCCCTTTCATTCTTGCAGATACCCTACTATCACAAATCACTCCTGTCACTCTTCTCCACCCACTCCACCCTGCCTGCACTCTTTTCTTTACTTCTCTAACACACTCTCCATTACTTTGCACTGTTGACCCCAGGTACCTGAACTCCTCCACCTTCTCCACCTCTTCTCCCTGCAACCGCATCACTCCACTGCCCTCCTTCTCATTCACACACATGTACTCTGTCTTACTCCTACTGACTTTCATTCGCATATCTCCACCTCTCCAGGCTCTTTTCAACCTGCTCTCTACTTTCACCACAAATCACAATATCATCTGCAAACATCATAGTCCAGGGAGACTCCTGTCTGACCTCGTCCGTCAACCTGTCCATCACCACTGCAAACCAGTCTGTCGTACCTACTGCACACTTCACTGCCGTCACACTGTCCTCATACATGTCCTGCACCACCCTCACATACTTCTCTGACACACCAGACTTCCTCATACAATACCACAACTCCTCTCTCGGCACCCTGTCGTATGCTTTCTCTAAATCCACAAATACACAATGCAGCTCCTTCTGTCCTTCTCTATACTTCTCCATCAACATCCTCAAAGCAAATAAGGCATCTGTGGTGCTCTTCCTCTGCATGAAACCATACTGTTGCTCACAGATGGTCACCTCTTCTCTCAGCCTGGCTTCCACTACTCTTTCCCATAACTTCATGGTGTGACTGATCAACTTAATTCCCCTGTAGTTACTGCAGGTCTGCACATCTCCCTTATGCTTAAAGATCGGTACCAGCACACTCCTTCTCCATTCCTCAGGCATCCTCTCCCCTTCCAGAATCCTGTTAAACAATCTGGTTAAAAACTCCACTGCTATCTCTCCTAAACATCTCCACGCTTCTACCGGTATGTCATCTGGTCCAACCAACTTTCCATTCTTCATCCTCTTAATCGCTGCTCTCACTTCCTCCTTACTAATCCTATCTACATCCTACTTCACCAACTCCACATCCTCCAACCTTCTCTCTCTCTGATTTTCCTCATTCATCAGCTGCTCAAAATACTCCCTCCATCTTTTCAACACACTCTCCTCACTAGTCAACATATTTCCCTCTCCATCCTTTATTGCTCTAACTTGCAGTACATCCTTCCCAGCTCGGTCCCTCTGCCTGGCCAATCGGTATAAATCCTTTTCTCCTTCCTCTTATACAGCTCCTCATATGCATTTTCCTTGGCTTTCGCCACATCCCTTTTTACCTGCTGCCGCATCTCCTTGTACTCCTGCCTACTTTTCTCATCACTCTGTCGATCCCACTTCTGTTTTGCCAACCTCTTTCCCCTAATGCTCTCCTGCACTTCCTCATTCCACCACCACGTCTCCTTGTCTTGCTTTCTATTTCCAGATGTCACACCAAGTACTTTTCTAGCTGCCTCCCTCATCACTCCTGCAGTAATTGCCCAATCATCCGGCACCTCTTCACCACCACCAAGCCCCTGTCTGACCTCTTCCCTGAACCTCACACTACACTCTTCCTCTTTCAGTTTCCACCATCTTATTCTTCTTTCAATCCTTACTTTCCTCCTCTTCTTCTTCGCCTCCAAAACCATCCTACAGACCACCATCCGATGCTGTCTAGCTACACTGCCCTTCCACATTCCTCTCCTTAAAACCATACCTACCCATCACCTCCTCATCACCTCTGTTCCCTTCACCTACATGCCCATTAAAGTCTGCCCCAATCACCAATCGTTCTTTCCTAGGTACACCATCTACCACTTCATCTAATTCACTCCAGAATCTTTCCTTCTTCTCCATCTCACAGCCAACTTGTGGAGCATAGGCACTGAGGACATTTATCATCATCCCTTCAACTTCCACCTTCACGATCATCACCCTATCAGAAACTCTCTTCACCTCCACTACACTCTTACTGTACTCTTCCTTCAGAATCACCCCTACACCATTTCTCTTCCCATCCACACCATGATAAAACAGTTTAAACCCACCTCCAATGTTCCTGGCCTTACTCCCTTTCCACTTGGTCTCCTGAACACACAGCATATCTACCTTTCTCCTCTCCATCATATCAGCTACCTCTCTCCCTTTACCCGTCATAGTACCCACATTTAAAGTACCAACCCGAACCTCTACTCTCCTACACTGCTTCTTTTCCTGCCGTCTCTGTAGACGTCTTCCTCCTCTCCTTCTCCTACTTCGGCCAACAGTAGCCCAATTTCCACCGGTACCCTGTCGGCTAACGATACCTGTGGCGGTCGTTGTTAACCCGGGCCTCGACCGATCCGGTATGAAATTCTCATTTGTGATCCGCATATTTGATTTGGCACATGTTTTACGCTTGATGCCCTTCCTAACGCAACCCTCCCTATTTATCCGGGCTTGTGACTGGCACTAAGAGTGCACTGGCTTGTGCCCCCCTAATGGCTGGGATTATATATATATATATATATATATATATATATATATATATATATATATATATATATATATATATATATATATATATATATATATATATATATATTACATACACACACATCTCAACCTTTACTGCAAACATCAAAAAAGTAGGTTTTTCATGATTTTTATTAGAAATAAAAGTTTGTATTTAGCTGTTCAGCTTTGTAAACTTAACATCTAAAGCAACTTGTGTTGGGTTAAGTCATAAAATACAAAAATTCAACACAATAAACACTTGCTGTACTGCTGGCCCCAATCGATTACCCCACATTGTTTCTAAGCAGGTATGAGCGAACTCCACCATTATAATGCAAGAGTTTCTTGATGTGTTAAATGAAATGACTGCTGCACTGATAGAAGTCTGTGATCATTTGTGTTTTAACTTCCTGTTACATTTTGCTGAAAGCAACACTTGTGATTATGACGTGAAGACGCCAGTGGCTTTCATGCTGAGACATGATTCTAAATATATATTACATTTATTGCATGCTGAAATAAGTAGAACACTAAAGTAGATTAATACTTTAGACTAATTTTAAATAAACAACACACACACACACACACACACACACACACACACACACACACACACACACACACACACACACACACACTTCTGTATTACCCAAAATTTACACTATTCAGTTTATTTTTTCCATGAATTTAATTACTCAATATAATCAATGTCATCAAAAAGTGTATTGCGTTCATTTTATTTATTTTATTTATATATAATATACAATTATTTTCTATATTATTTAATCAAGCATGCATTTTATTTAAAATTCTTTAAAAATGTTGATCACAAATATTAATAATAATAATAAGCAATATAATGTTTTGTATGTTTGTTTCTTCCACTACTATACTAAAATTGTACCGAACCTTGGTATATACCAAACCGTGAATTATGTGTACTGTTACACCCCTAATATATATTTTACTTCAGAATAGAATAAAAATTTTCAAGTTTTTACAGTAGTTGGGGGGAAAGCACAGAATGGTTCCAACAGCAGCAGCAGGAATAATGATATTTTATTTCAAAACAAGATTTCACCAAAACAGGGAAAAGATGCAATGATATTCCATAGGTGCATAGTGGTAAGGAGAAAATCCCAGCAGGCAGTAGAAAAGAGAAAGAGAGAGAGCGAGAGAGAGAGAGAGAGAGAGAGAGAGAGAGAGAGAGAGAGAGAGAGAGAGAGAGAGAGAGAGATGGAAGGCAAGCAAATTCCAAAAAATTCAACAACAATACAGCAACCACAATATATATATATATATATATATATATATATATATATATATATATATATATATATATATATATATATATATATATATATATATATATATAATATTTGGTTTGTTTTTTTGTATTATAATAATATAATTATAATAATCTATTATTATTATTATTATTATTATTATTATTATTATTATTATTATTATTATTATTATTATTATATTATTATTATTATTATTATTATTATTATTATTATTATTATTATTATTATTATTATTATTATTATTTGTCAAGGCAATAGTCAGAAAACAGTGGTACAATTTATGCCACTAAATATTTTTTAACCAACTAAACAGACTATATCCATACTCACTTTCTTATTGCTATATTAGACAATGCCTTTTAAACTTCAGTTTAAAATAATAATACATTTACATTTACATTTACATTTGCGGCATTTAGCAGAGGCCCTTATACAGAGCGACATACAAAAGTGCTTTGAGTCTCTAGTAATGAATAAATGTGATGAGGTCACTGAGGTAAGATGGCGCTGGTCCATTTTTGGCCTTGTAGGCAAGCATCAGTGTTTTAAATCTGATATGTGCAGCTACTGGAAGCCAGTGAAGGGAGCACAGCAGTGGGGTGGTGTGGGAGAACTTGGGCTGATTAAACACAAGTCGTGCAGCTGCATTTTGGATCATTTGCAGTGGACGAATAGCGTTCAGGAGAAGACCTGTTTGAAGTTTTGAAATGACAAGAGACTGAACAAGCACCTGGGCAGCCTGTTTGGACAGAAATAATAATAATAATAATAATAATAATAATAATAATAATAATAATAATAATAATAATAATAAGTAATGGCTACTGAAAACAAGTGTAACTTAAACATAACATGCCAGCTTTTTTTGGGGTGAATCACAAATTCAGTCTGATTCAGGTGGCTTTATTATTTCCCTAGCAACAGCTCAAACATTATTAGTGCTATGCCTTGACAAATAATAAAAAATAAATAAATAAAAAACATGTGACTCTGTCTACCTGAAAAATCCTTGTATTAAATTGAAATATACCTGTCTTTCAGATCTCAGATATAAAATATGATTTACAAGGCCATTACCAATTGGTCTCAGGACACCAGTCTGTGTCGAGACAGTCAAATTGTAATGTCACTGGTTGAAAAAGATTGACAGCTGTGTGTAATGCATTGGCTTTCAACCGAATAAAGAAAAAGCACCTTGTAACATTAATGATGTTTTCATTATTGTTACAGTGAATGTAAAAGTTTTCAGTAAATTGTATTTCTGGTCAAACTACAAAAAAACTGTTTTTCACCAAGTCTGGTGTGTTGTTTAATCCATGTAACAATTAAATCATTATTGCAAAATATTTCCAAATTTTTAAAATAGTTGTTAGTTCAGAATTGCAATGGGTCAGAAGATTTTTTGTTTTCTAACAGCAGCTGACAGTAGTGCAAATCACAAAATGTATATTTAATACACTTGTTTAATACACTCTGTACTTTCCTGTAGTAACATCTTATTCACAGGGACATGTACAGCATACACTTTACATAAATAAGTAGGTGAAAAACTGAAATCCTTGGTATATTGGAGCTTCTTTGAAGTAAGCAGATGTTGAATGATGTTAATGGGGGAATTGGTGGCTCAAACGGATTACTGATCGGAAGTTCAGGGCTCAAATCCCAGCACTGCCAAGTTGCCATTGTTGGGCCTTGAGCAATGTGTCCAGGGGTGTAGTATCATGGCTGACCCTGTGTTCTGACCTCAGCTTCCTAATGAGCTGGTATATGCAAAGAATGAACTTCACCAAATGATGTTGTTACAGGATGCAGAAAAAAAATAGTTAATGGTTATGTTACATCTAGATTAAGCTGTTGTAATGCTTCACTGTCTGGATGTTCTAGTAAGTAGATAAATAAACTTCAATTAGTCCAGAATGCAGCAGCAAGAGTCCTTACCAGAACCAGGAAATATGACCATATCATCCCCGTTGTAAACAGTCTATACTAACTCTTAATCAAATCTCGAATTGATTACAAAACTCTATTGTTATGTATAAAGCAATGAATTATGTATGAGAATCTGCTAGATAATCTGTAAGATTATTATCCACCACACCTATTTCCATCAAATGTTACAGGCTATTTGTTGGTAGTTCAAATAATGAAGACTACAGCAGGGGGCAGAGCTTTCTCTTATAATGCCCCACTTTGGCAGAGGTTCACAAGCAGAGGGCGGAACCGGACGGAATGATCTACACCTGTTGCTGATGAGACTAATTAGTGAGCACTGTTCCAGTCTGGCACCGCCAAAAAAAAGGAGAAAGACACCATCCTCGGGGGAGGGGACACCAAGCAGAGGAGAGCAGAAGTGTTGCCAGACAGTGACTGAGCACGGGGGTGCCGCGAGAAGAAGACATGACATGACATGGGTCTATGACTTTTGTTATAATTGGAAGTATGCAAATAAAAAATTCCGGTTCCAGTTCAACAGTAATTGAATGGTGTAGACGTTATTTTTTCCTTACTTATGTAAAACTTTCCCAGTTATCAAATGCAGGAATTGTCACAGCCAGCAGTTCGGAACTCAGACATAGTTTTAGAGTTTAAGTCTAGGCAGAAAATACATTTGTTTAGTCAAGCCTTTTGTCAGTAGGTTTTTCTTAGGTAAAAGAGCAGATCTGGAAGGATCATGGATATAGAGTATTTTGGTGTACTAGGATTTTTGGATGCTGTTGTCCTCCCACTCTCATGCATCCACTCAGGTTTGTTGATGGTGTGGTAGTCCAGCTCTTATCCCAGAGATCATGTC
This sequence comes from Silurus aristotelis, assembly GCF_946808225.1. Lineage (NCBI taxonomy): Eukaryota > Metazoa > Chordata > Actinopteri > Siluriformes > Siluridae > Silurus > Silurus aristotelis. The sequence continues at coordinate 12,911,384 of NC_139582.1, forward strand.
TGTGTTTCCTTTTAGCTTTTCATTTCAGTTATGCTGCCATATAGTCCCTCCTGAGTCCCTACCTGCACCCTGATCACACTGTACAATTTCTTTAAATGTTTATGTAACAATGAGAAAGTTTAACAATTCTTATTTTCTCTCCAACAGTAACCCCCCCCCCCCCCCCCTCTGTCAAGAAAAACATAATCTAGAGGTACTGTTCTTGTCCTTTTCTTCTCTTCAAATCTGCCTTCCTCCTCCATGTTTCATTGTAAGTATCATGTTCTTTGAACATGTAAACATACAATGCTTCCCACAGAAGTATTTTGGCACATCAATATTTTAAAGAAAACAATTGGTTTAAAACATAATTATATTCCAATAACATTATATGCACAAATGTTTGTAGACACCTAATTATATAATTGCTATGTGCTTTTTGAACATCCTATTCTACGTTTAGACCTCATTTGCTTTAGAATAACCTCCACTCTTCTGGGACGATTTCAAAAGCACTAGATTTTGAAGTGTGCTTCAGAAGATTCTGCCACATGTTAGTTAGTAAAGTCAGGTACTGATGAAGAATGAGGAGGTCTGGAGTAAAGTCTGCATACCAATTTTTTAGAGTTTGGGTTGAGACCAGAACCACTTAAGTTTTGAAGTTTAAGTTTAAAGTATAGGGAAAAAGGAAAAAAAAAACCTAAAGACATCCTATGCATTTGTGTGCCCCCAACTTTATAGAAACAGTATGAGAAAAAATTACAAATGGCTAAAAAGTCACATACTTTTGGCCATAAGGTGTATTTATATTTCTTTTCTAGGGGTGTCAATCATTTTTATTTAATTATTAATTATTATCTGAGTGTGTATAAGCTAAAATTAAAAGAGAAAACCGCTAAAAATAATGTAGAAGAATTGTTCAGACCACCTTTTATTTATTAAGTTTAATATTAAAGTGTAAAGCGAGGCGAGGTGTGGAGTGGGTTGACATTTTTCTCTAGTCACTGTGTACACCGCACATCAACGTGTCAAAATTTTCTCACTTTAGGGCAGTTTGTATGCCAATGTGATCAGCGTGGTGATACATTCCCTGACATTGTGACATGTACTAGTGTTTTGAAATCAGTATGTGTTTGATTTGCCTCCTTTTGTGCCGTGCGTAATGAAACAGACTCGCTCGTGTTTTGGCAGCACTCAATTTTTTTGGGGTGGGAAATTGAGCTTTATGTTTGTTTCGGTGTGTCAAAAGTTAATTACGGTGAAAAAGCACTGAGGGACGAAATTAATGAGAAGAGCGTCGCTTTGTTTTCTGTTAGCTGCCGTTCCCGATTGTTTGTGTCTCCAGTGTTTGGGAAGTTTTGTTATTGAGGGCAGCAGGTTTTGTTGATGTTGATGACTGTTTCCTGTCTTTTGCTCAATAACAGATGAGCTGTTATTTTTTTATATATATTTTTTTCTCGAGCTGCACAGGTGAGATTTACAGATGATGCTCTAATTTTCAGCTCAGACAAACACCTGCACTCGTGAACGATAGGAACATCCATTTTTTTTTTTTACTCTGATCAATGGCATGCCACTCTAAAAGGAAAACAAAGAAACAAAGGATAATGTTGTCTTTATCTAAAATGCCAACATTTGTTCATTGTTAATTGTCTTGCTAAAACAGCAGCCATTTTAGGAAACATTCAGGAAAGTGGTAAAAAAAAAAGAAACTTTCAAATGGACTCATAGGGGCAATAATCTGCATGAACAGATCTGTATAATAATCTGTATGTGTATTTGTGTCAGGGTGCAGACCACGAGCCGGAAGCGGGAGTAGCTCGATCATGTTTATCATGAACACAGAGCACAACACGGAGTCAGGGAGAGTTACAAACCGCTGTCAGGAAAGTTTGGAATGAAGAGTAATCCACGGAACCAGCGGGGAATGCTGGCAGTCTTGAGTTAGGTCGGTGTCCGTAGCCATTGAGTAGGTCCGACACGAGTGAGATGGGAACTGAGGCTTTTATAGGGGATCGGTAATGAAAGACACCTGCCCTCGTTAATGCTGGGAGCGGCAGAACAAGGCAGCATGACTGCTACCGAGGGGGGTGTGGCAGGTGAATCCCTGACAATTTGCAATGCATCACAGTGTTATTATCTGTATTTAACACTGTTTGATACTCAGTGTACACTATATGGACCAACGTATGTGGACACCTGACCATAAAATTTGTTATGTGCTTCCTAAACATCCTATTCCACATTTATTGTAGTCTCTATTTGTTGTTATAACAACCTTCAACTGATTCAATTTTTTTTGCCAAACTTGATGGTCAAATGCAAAAAAACAAACAAAAAAAAACACATTAATGCTGTATCAAATACATACATGCATCATTACAAAACTTGGTAAATATTTTGGAACCATGCTCTGATTATGTTTCATGATTACACCAACTTGGTTTGTCAAGATGTAAAATAACTGTTATTTAGTTTCTGAAATCATTTGAAAAATTTGTGCTAAATACACAGGTCATTTTATTTTTATTTTCAGGAAGTTGTGAATGTGAATACACACCAAAATCCAATATTTGGAATTTGCACTTCCTGCTGACCATCACAGACATTTTAAATTTTAAACTAACGTGAACAAGGAATTGTTTCTATTCCATACAGATTGTATATAATGTGAAAATACATCTAACAGTAAAGATGCCAAACAGGAAGTCAGGCTGTATGTCATTGACTTTGCACACAGAACAAAGATCTGTGGCCAATGACCTGAGGCCAATGACCTGAGGCAAGTAGCAATCACGACCACAGTTCAAAGTAGCAACAGTCCACAATATGGGTCACAGCAGTGGTGGCAGCTGCAGCAGTAATACCACACTGCTGTCTACTGCCGTCTACTGTACATCTATACTTTTTCTCCTACCCTCAGACTGGATCAGTTGACTTTGGAAATCATAATTGCAGCATGAGATAAATGTAAAGACAGAAAATAAATGTATACAAATAAAGATATTTTTTAAATATTGCATCAACAAGCCATTTTCTGCACGGCTTGAATCATCAGCTCTCTGTGATCTCGTTAAACCTGGGGTTTGGATGGTAAAACTTACAAGAGTTTAGTTGCATGGCATCAGATCTGGTGTTACATTCGATACTAAAAGTTGATACTAATGTTAGATTATTATAACATGCCATGTGTTATTAATGTGCATGTTATGCAAAAAAAAAAAAGATTTTGATTTAGCAATAACATGCATCTGAGCATCCTGCTGTGTGTAACAATCAGAGTGAATTGTGTTCAGAGGGTTTTTTTTGCTACTTTTTTCTCTCTTGCATGTGTGTTGTCAGAGGCTGATCTACATCCAGAGACTGCTGAAAAATTTGTGTGTATGTGTGTGTGAAAGAGAGAGAAAGCCACGATGCCAGCTGGCCGTGTGATGGCAGGTAGCAGTGATTCAGACCCCTGCTGATCAGATGCTGAACGGTTTTCGGGGTGATGATTGGGAAAATGCGCCACTTCTGTGCTTTAGCATTCAAGGTCTGCTGCAGCCGCACGGAAATCCATCTCTGAGCACAAATACCACTGCCGCCTTCATTTCAGACACACAGCCTCCGCAAAATCGACTTTTGTAAAGCCGGCTATGTAGTTTTTGTGTGTTTTCGTGTGTGTTTGTGATTGTGTGTGAGATATGCTCTTATGCAAAAAAAAAAACAACAAACCAAAAACAAAAAAAATTTGCACATGGTAGTTCATGTGTAGAAATGCAGACAGAAATGGCCTCTATGTGAAACTAAATTTATCAAAAAAAGAATGAAATCATATAAAGAAATGTGTGAGAAAAGAAAATCTTCTTCTTCTTCTTCTTTCGGCTGCTCCCATTAGGGGTCGCCACAGCGGATCATCCGTCTCCATACCACCCTGTCCTCTATATCTGCCTCTTTTACACCAACTACCTGCATGTCTTCCCTCACCACATCCATGAACCTCCTCCTTGGCCTTCCTCTTTTCCTCCTACCTGGTGGCTCCATCTTCAGCATTTTTCTACCAATATAATTCATGTCCCTTCTCTGCACATGTCCAAACCATCTCAATCTCGCCTCCCTCACCTTGTCACCAAAACATCCTACATGTGCTGTCCCTCTAATAAACTCATTTCTAATCTTGTCCATCCTCGTCACTCCCAACGAAAACCTCAACATCTTCAGCTCCGCTACCTCCAGCTCCACCTCCTGTTTTTTACTCAATGCCACTGTGTCTAATCCATACAACATTACAGGTCTCACCACAGTCCTATAAACTTTCCCTTTCATTCTTGCAGATACTCTTCTATCACAAATCACTCCTGTCACTCTTCTCCACCCACTCCACCCTGCCTACACTCTTTTCTTTACTTCCCTAACACACTCTCCATTACTTTGCACTGTTGACCCCAGGTACCTGAACTCCTCCACCTTCTCCACCTCTTCTCCCTGCAACCGCATCACTCCACTGCCCTCCCTCTCATTCACACACATGTACTCTGTCTTACTCCTACTGACTTTCATTCCCTTTCTCTCCAGCGCATATCCAGTCTGTCGTACCTACTGCACACTTTACTGCCGTCACACTGTCCTCATACATGTCCTGCACCACCCTCACAAACTTCTCTGACACACCTGACTTCCTCATACAATACCACAACTCCTCTCTCGGCACCCTGTCGTACGCTTTCTCTAAATCCACAAATACACAATGCAGCTCCTTCTGTCCTTCTCTATACTTCTCCATCAACATCCTCAAAGCAAATAAGGCATCTGTGGTGCTCTTCCTCGGCATGAAACCATACTGTTGCTCACAGATGGTCACCTCTTCTCTCAGCCTGGCTTCCACTACTCTTTCCCATAACTTCATGGTGTGACTGATCAACTTAATTCCCCTGTAGTTACTGCAGGTCTGCACATCTCCCTTATGCTTAAAGATCGGTACCAGCACACTCCTTCTCCATTCCTCAGGCATCCTCTCCCCTTCCAGAATCCTGTTAAACAATCTGGTTAAAAACTCCACTGCCATCTCTCCTAAACATCTCCACGCTTCTACCGGTATGTCATCTGGTCCAACCGACTTTCCATTCTTCATCCTCTTAATCGCTGCTCTCACTTCCTCCTTACTAATCCTATCTACATCCTGCTTCACCAACTTCACATCCTCCAACCTTCTCTCTCTCTGATTTTCCTCATTCATCAGCTGCTCAAAATACTCCCTCCATCTTCTCAACACACTCTCCTCACTAGTCAACACATTTCCCTCTCCATCCTTTATTGCTCTAACTTGCAGTACATTCTTCCCAGCTCGGTCCCTCTGCTTGGCCAATCGGTATAAATCCTTTTCTCCTTCCTTAGTGTCCAACCTCTTATACAGTTCCTCATATGCCTTTTCCTTGGCTTTTGCCACATCCCTTTTAACCTGCTGCCGCATCTCCTTGTACTCCTGCCTACTCTTCTCATCACTCTGTCGATCCCACTTCTGTTTTGCCAATCTCTTTCCCCTAATGCTCTCCTGCACTTCCTCATTCCACCACCACGTCTCCTTGTCTTGCTTTCTATTTCCAGATGTCACACCAAGTACTTTTCTAGCTGCCTCCCTCATCACTCCTGCAGTAGTTGCCCAATCATCCGCCACCTCTTCACCACCACCAAGCCCCTGTCTGACCTCTTCCCTGAACCTCACACTACACTCTTCCTCCTTCAGTTTTCACCATCTTATTCTTGTTTCAAACCTTACTTTCCTCCTCTTCTTCTTCGCCTCCAAAACCATCCTACAGACCACCAGCCGATGCTGTCTAGCTACACTGTCCCCCGCCAACACCTTACAGTCTCCAATCTCCTTCAGGTTGCATCTCCTACACAGAAGATAATCCACCTGTGTGCACCTTCCTCCACTCTTATACGTCACCCTATGATCCTCCTTCTTCTTAAAATACGTGTTCACCACTGCCATTTCCATCCTTTTAGCAAAATCTACCACCATCTGCCCTTCCACATTCCTCTCCTTAAAACCATACCTACCCATCACCTCCTCATCACCTCTGTTCCCTTCACCTACATGCCCATTAAAGTCTGCCCCAATCACCAATCGTTCTTTCCTAGGTACACCATCTACCACTTCATCTAATTCACTCCAGAATCTTTCTTTCTCCTCCATCTCACAGCCAACTTGTGGAGCATAGGCACTGATGACATTTATCATCATCCCTTCAACTTCCACCTTCACGATCATCACCCTATCAGAAACTCTCTTCACCTCCACTACACTCTTACTGTACGCTTCCTTCAGAATCACCCCTACACCATTTCTCTTTCCATCCACACCATGATAAAACAGTTTAAACCCACCTCCAATGTTCCTGGCCTTACTCCCTTTCCACTTGGTCTCCTGAACACACAACACATCTACCTTTCTCCTCTCCATCATATCAGCTATCTCTCTCCCTTTACCCGTCATAGTACCAACATTTAAAGTACCAACCCGAACCTCTACTCTCCTACACTGCTCCTTTTCCTGCCGTCTCTGTAGACGCCTTCCTCCTCTCCTTCTCCTCCTTCGGCCAACAGTAGCCCAATTTCCACCGGTACCCTGTCGGCTAACGATACCTGTGGCGGTCGTTGTTAACCCGGGCCTCGACCGATCCGGTATGAAATTCTCATTTGTGATCCGCATATTTGATTTGGCACATGTTTTACGCTGGATGCCCTTCCTAACGCAACCCTCCCCATTTACCCGGGCTTGGGACCGGCACTAAGAGTACACTGGCTTGTGCCCCCCTAATGGCTGGGTTGTGTGAGAAAAGAAAATAATTTAGTAAAAAAAGAAATTAACCAGGGAATAATAAATTAGTAAACCAAACATAATACATGATACATGTTGAAATAATAATAAAAAAGGAATCATTAATAAAGTTTAAATTAATAATTCATGTACAAATAAATTCATTGTAAGTAAAATGTGTGTGCTAATGAGTCATTGTCACGCAGGGATCAAGAGACGGAAACCGGAGTAACACTTAAGAGGTTTAATAGACTTTGGGGAACAAACAACAGATTGGAAGCAACAGTACTGTAAAACGTGTATAGTCCTTAGCACGGGTAGTCCAGGATGAACTGTAGAACGGACTGTTAGTGAGTGTGAACATGGGCTTTACGTAGGGAGTGAGATGATGGAAAACAGGTGAAGGTGGTTAATATGTGGGCGAGGTGCTGCCCCAGGTGTCGTGTTTGGGCATCGAGAGCCGCTTCAGGGAACCACCAGCCACGCCTGCCCTGGGGCAGCTCTCGATGCACAAACATAGTGCCTGGGGTGCCCACGGCCCCATGGTGCGGGGCGGTTGGGGTGGGCAGCGTGGTCCTGGTGGCAGTATGACCGTAGGTAGTGTCCCAGTTCCTGAATATTGCGTTCTGTCTGTCTGTTAGTCTGAGGGTGATATCCAGAGGACATATTGACAGTCACCCCAAGGAGCTGGAAGAACGCCCTCCACACGTGAGCTGTAAACTGAGATCCCTGGTCCAACATGATTTCCTCAGGAAGGCCGAAGTTCCGAAAAATGTGGTGGAACAAAGCCTCTGCGGTTTCAAGCGCTGTGGGCAGGCCACGAAGGGGAACCAGCTTACAGGCTTAGGAGAAACAGTCCACTGCCACAAGGATACACAAGGGGACCAGCTTCCCTGCGGGTAGGTGTCGTGGGGTCTTTGACATGGCGCAGGCTGTGCAGCCTTGGATGAACCGAGCGATCTCCCCGCTCATTCCAGCCCACCAGTAGCATGCTCCGGTGACCAGAATTGGGGCTTTCATGGATGAATTTGAGCAAGGCCTGCCGGCATGACTCTGGGCGAACGTCCTTCCCTCCAGGCACCCTGCTGGGAAAGGTTTATACTGGGCCATGGCTCGGATCTCCTCCTCCAACTCCTAGATGATGTTGCAGAGGATGAGCTTGGGAGGTATATTGGGTTTGAGGTCCGTAGATTCGTCAGGACCATAAATCCGGGACAGGGCGTTCACCTTGACGTTCTTCCAGCCCTGACAGTAAGTGATGGTGTAATGAAAGCGGTTAAAGAACAATGTCCATCTTGCCTGCCTGGGGTTCAACTGCTTGGCCTCTTATAGGTACTGGAGGTTCTTATGGTCGGTTATTACCGTGAAGGGGTGCACAGCCCCCTTCAGCCAGTGCCACCACTCTTCGAGTGCTAGTTTGATGGCAAGGAGTTCCCGGTTCCTGATGTTGTAATTCTGCTCCGCAGGGGAAAACTTTCTTGAAAAGAAGGCACAGGGCCGGAGCCGTGATGGGGTACCCAACTGTTAGGACAAGGTGGCCCCTGCACTCCACTATGAATGGGAGCTGGGTATCTGGGTGTTGTAGGAGGGGGGTGACACCAAACTTTCCTTTCAGCTCCTTGAAGGCCTCCTCGGCCTCTGGGGTCCATTTAATGGCCTTGGCCTTCCCTTTTAGCAGAGACCAGATAAAGCCCTGCATTAACTTGCGCTAGAAATTAGCAAACCCCAGGAAGCGTTGACATTCCCTTGGTGGTGCTCGGACAGGGCCAGTCCCCTACTGCCTTACCTTCCCCTCATCCATATGGATTTCCAATGGGCTAATCACATAACCCAGGAACTGCACCTCTGATTGGTGCAACTTACACTTTTGGAGGTTGAGGTAGAATTGATGGTTCCTTAGTCGTTCCAAGACTTGGGTAACGTGTGCGACGTGTTCCTGCGGGTCTCAGGAGAAGACGAGGATGTCATCAATGTAGACAATCATGAATTGGTGGAGGAACGGTCTGAACACCTCATTTGTAAAAGTCTGGAACACCGCAGGGAAGATAGACAGGCCGTACAGCATGACGCAGTATTCTTATTGCCCAGAGGGTGTGATGAATGTCTTCCACTCGTCCCCCTGTCAGATGTGCACCAAATTGTAGGCACTGTGTAGATCCATTTTTGTAAAGATCCGGGCGCCTCGTTAAGTCATCCAGGGCAGCTGGGACCAGAGGGAGCGGATAATCTGAGCATTTAGATTCCCTCCCTCCCTTCTTCTTCACAAAGGTGGTGCGGGGGCAGGCAGGTTGCTGCCTGTTAACTGAACACGTCTGTGAAGAATTTGTACTCTGAAGGAATCTCCTCTTTTGGTGAGCTGGTTGACCCCTCCACAAGTGTGGCTGCCAGGGGGATCGGATTTGGGAGCAGACTGGGTAGGTGCCTTAGACACTGCTCCCTGCACAGGATGACCACCGGAGCACAGTATTTCACCCAGCCACGCCATAAATGTTCCCCTGGATGGTTTGGATGGCCAGCTCCTGTGTCCATCTCTCCTGGCACAGCTGGAGCTGGTCTAGGCAGTCTTGGGAGATGAAGTTACCCATGGAGTAACTAACTAGGGCAGGGACCAAGATGGAGAGCATGGGGGTTACTAGAGTGACTGAGAGCTTAGAGAGATGGGTGATGTCAGAGGTGAAGTCAACCGTACTCACCGCGGGGCATGGGGGTTTGGCTGGACACTGAAAAATGAAGTGGCTGAGATGTTCGCAATACGCTCTCTCTCCTTCCTCAACAGCCGATGAGCTCCGGAGCGGGAAAGATGGTGTGAGGAGGAGCAGCGTCTGGCTCCGGAGACTGCCAGCCACTGGGAGATGTGGATGGCCTGCTGAATAAAAGCCTCCAAACCCAGTACTTCGTCATAAATGGCTATCTGCAATTAAATGTCCAGGTTTAACCCATGGCGAGAAGTGTGGTTTTGTTCCAGCCACTGGTGGCCGCTAAGGTGTGGAAGTGGAGTCTGTAATCCGTCAGGTGAGAAGTTCCCTGGCACAGATTAAACAGCGGACCGCTGTTGTGAGGGCCCCAGTGGCAGTGCAGAATACCTTTGTGAGGTAGCTCATGAAAAGTGCGTAGGATGTGGTTATGGCGCCATTGGCACTCCATATTGCCCTCGCCCAGGCCAACGCCTTCCCAGTGTGCAGAGAAATGAGAAACACCACCTTAGATTGGGGGGGGAACTTGTGAGGCTCCCTCTCAATATAGATATTTACTTGCAGGAAGAAGCCGCATTCCCAGAAAATGAAGCCGGGAGAGCCATCAGGCTGCTGGAGGTGGGTTGCGGAGTCCGACTGGTGGCGGCCAGCACGAAAGCCTCCTGGAGCACAGCGGTGAGCTCCTAAATGGTACAGTATCGGTCCGTTCTTCTGTCATGCGGGGATCAAGTGACGGAAACCAGAGTAACACTTAAGAGGTTTAATAGTCTTTGAGAAACAAACAACAGCTAGGAAGCAAAATGGAGAACGGACCATGAGTGAGTATGAACTTATAAATTTAACTTATAAAACTTATTCATGTGAAAACATGTTAGAAATGAAGTGTAAAATCACACTGAAAAATAAGACAATATAAAAGCATGCTGTATATGTGTAATATGTCATGTGTAAAATGCTCCAATAGAGTTTTGGCTTCTGAATCACTTCCAGAAGATTTTGAAATATTCATTTTAGCCACAACAAATGAAAGAACTGACTAAGTTGTATACAATGTCTCTATTCTATTCTTTTACAGTTTAAAAATATTTTTTGTTTTTTTGTATCCGTTTTAGAACAATTACCTCTATGAAGTTTTGTTTGTGTGGCTAATTGTAAAATGCTGTAAACATGTTATAGGGCAATTGCCTGTTTATCAGTCTATGTACATTAGTGTGAACATTTTGGTAAATATGGTGGGTTTTTTGTTTAGTTTGGCTATGAAAACATTTTCACACAAATTCAATAACCATAAATAAATTCAACAATGTAGACATTCGTTTAACAAATAAGAAATGTTGAGCAATCACATTTTTGTCTTGCCTACCTTTAATTCTGAGTGACTCTGCTTCTGAGCTTGTTTTTGCCCAGTCATGTTACTGACCTGTTGCCAATTAACCTAATTAGTTGCAAAATGCTCCTCCAGTTGTTTCTTTTTAGTAACACTTACCTTTCCAACCTTTTGTTGTCTTGTCCTAAGTTTTTCAAGCCATTACAGCCACAAAATTCTAAATAGATTTTTGTTCTTTTAAAATGCTGTATTTCTTCAATTAAAATTGTTCTATAAAGTTCTAATGTAAACAAAATGTGGGTTCATAAAATTTTCATATTGCAATCTGCTTCAATAGAGTTTTTATACTGTGTCCTAATTTATTTTTTTAACTGGTGGTCTAGTGGTTAGGATGCGGCACTCTCACCACTGCGGCCCGGGTTTGATCCCCGGTCAGGGAACCAACCCCAGCCATTAGTGTTGCACAAGCCTTAGTGCCGGTCCCAAGCCCGGATAAATGGGGAGGGTTGCGTTAGGAAGGGCATCCAGCATAAAAACATGTGCCAAATCAAACATGCGGGTGGTCCGCTGTGGTGACCCCCAATGGGATAAGCTAAAAGAAAGTTAATTGGTATTGTAATGAACTGTGAATTGGATTAATGCATGTGACATGCATATACTGTCAAATATTATTCATATTGCAGGAAAGTAAAGTCAAATCAGTTCAAGTCTCAGATTTTCTGTGTTGTGTTTATGTATTTTATGTCTGCTCTAGGTCAAGCTTGCATTTTTGAAGGATGCATTTTGCATTAAAGTGTTTCAACTACACCGTGATTGACCTGCCTCGGCTGCTAATGCAGTGTAAAGCTAATTTTCACTTACTGCGTTAGAGGGGAACGGAGTGGTAAGAAGTGGGGAAGGGGAGGATGCTGCTTTATGGTCTGTGCCGGCTCCATTTTGCTGGCCCTCATTACGAAAACATTAAATAGTTAAGGTGAACTTATTTAAACTTTTACAAACTAATCCTCATGGCGGGAATCAATTCAAGCGATTGATGGAGCATTCCTCTTTGGCTAAGTGCACTTTCTTGGAGTGCATTCAACTGGATCTTGATTAACAATTGTAATCAATCCAGACACCACACTTCTACACTTCTACACACACACACACACACACACACACACACACACACACACACACACACACACACACACACACAGTGTCCAACTCCCTGTGATTCTATGGCTGTAGATGTTAGTATTAATCCATTGTAGGATTTTTTTCTCTCTCTGGTTATGATCTCTATGTTAAAAGGTGAAGGGAACAAGCACACACACTGCTGTCCCCTTGAACTTCACTTGGTCAGTTAAGTTGTACTTGTGGAAAATGCTAAACCTTTTCAGCAGGTTAAGGATTCATACAGGAATCATTATATTTATTAATTTATAAAGCAAATCTTTTAAGGTTTATATTCAGTATGAGTTACATGGTGTGAGTTATACTGATTCAGAAGCTAGCTAACTAGATAATTAACTAATATTAAATATGTTATCAGCATAAACACATGGCTGATGAGAGATTTAGTATTTCATTATAATTCAGCATAATATGCCTATTGGGTAAATGATCATTAATCCACTGGAATTTTTTAGCTCAGTTTATGCTAAATATAAACATTTACACACAACATAGTAAACAGACAAATGAATGAGGTCCAGTGTTTGTTTTCAGTGTCTACAATTGTCTGTTTAAAAAGTATGTGAAAGCAATTTTATGATGGAGAATATTTCTGTTTTTCCAAACCTTATGTCTGTACCTTCCTATGTCTTGGTGCTATTTTAGGAACGGGGCCATAATCCCAAAATCAAACACCTGGCTGTTTTCTCTTCACCTGCTCAAACTCTGTTCAAGATTTTGTGTGAGCAAATATTTGCAGAATCACACAGGTTTGTTTGCACTGTATTGCACTGGATTGATTCGCATTTTGAATCAAATAAATCCCCTCAGTTTGTGATTGTGTGTTTCTGTAGTACACAAAATCCATGATAAATGCAGGAGGCAGTTTGTGTAATCAACATGATGTCCAGTTGTTCAGTATAGCCCTATTTTCCCGTCAATTTTTTTTCCCCACACAGTCATTATTTCCAGTCTTCAGATTAGCATCTTTCATTTGGTACAACTCAAAAAACTCATATTGTGGGTGATTCATGAGTCGATTGAGAATCAAATCGCTTTTCAGTAGAGTTTAGTTGGATGTAGACCAAGACCATCTCAGACAGTGTGTACTCATCTGCCTGAAAATCTTCATCACGGTTACCTCATTTAGTATGAAGAACTCATCCTTTGACACTTTATAAGTAAAAGGAATACAAATCTGGACTTCCCACCTCCAACCCAGTGGCACTGTCCTGAGCACCATCATTTTTAAACTCACTGTGACTCGTTCAAATGCCAAAATCACTCATCGCTTACAATGACATGTGAGATAAATCCTCCGTCTCTTTTTCTTTCTCCTCCTTAAAAGACCTTGAAGCCCATCCCTTCTTCTGCTGTAAAATAAATGAATAAATATACACTCACACCCTTTTGTTCTCCCGCGCTGCAATTATTGACTTGATTTTCACCCTTTATCATAGCTCGAAGCTGCGGGAAAATGTGAGTGAAATTTTAAGAGCGACGTGAAGGAGAGGGTGACTTGGCCGACACTCTCCGGACGCACTTGGTATGCGAGGCACTCGACATGGCAGTCAGTGGGGCCTTGGCTGCAAATTTACTCACAATGCTCTGAATTCGTTACCGGGATGTGAAAAAAAACCCTCTAACAAAGCAGAAATCCTGATAAATCATAAACAAACATGCATGAGGAATCTGGTGCAAATATGCAATGGGAAAGTGTGAAGGTTAATGTGGCTGTAAAGGGTTTCTATCATGTACTATACAGGAAGCCACTTCAACTGGTTACAATATTATTTCCTTTTGTTTTTCTTTAATTTTTGTATTGTGGACACAATGTGGACACACCACAAGACAACATTTACCTGTTAAAAATACAGGTGGTTTAGAGTTTTGTGAATGTATGCAGTAATTGTTACCTTGACTAACCCTTTGAACTTTGAATTGTATTATTGTCAATTAGTTTTATATGAATGCATTGTCAAGTTTTCATCATTTGATTTATTTAAATACACACTAATCTATTATAAAAGAGTTTTATTTCTGGCATAGATGTTGGTACAAGATTGACTCCTTTATTTATTTTTTTAGAAACTATTGATCAACTGGAATGTTTACATACTCCATTCTCTCGAGTTTACACAGTGAGTGTGAGTGAGCAACAGTTCTATTTTTAATTACGCTTTACAACCGTAATGAGCAGAACCATGTGGTTGATCAGATGAAACAGCAGAAGAAGGAAAAAGTTCCAATCCTGTCAACCAGGTTACCTCAGGAAGTAAAGGCACTGTTATGGCAAGTGTGGATGGGCACAGCTAGGTTGAAGGATGGAGGAGCCAGGAGTGGCCCTAAGGTCAAGGCTGTAGAACCTGACAAAGGTCAGTGGGGTGGACCAGCCACAGTGTTGCAAATGTCTTGGAGAGATGCTCCAGAGGAGCAGGCTTTAGAGGCCACCACACTCTGAGTGGAGTTATATCTGACCCCAAAATGTGCAAGGAGAACAGAGGACTCATAATGAGGATGAGAGAGGGATCCCCTTTTTTAGGGACCCTAGCAGATGAACAGCTGCTCCGGCTTTCTCCACAGTTCCGTTCTGTGGACGTATGTGGATGTAAGCCGGTTAAGCTTCTCCTGGTCAGGGGCCTGAAAAGGAGGAGGATAGAATGTCTGCAGAATGACAGGTCATGGGGGATTCGAGGGCACCTTAAGAACATACCCAGGTCTGGGGTAGAGAAAGGCACTGGCCATGCCAGGAGTAAACTCCAGGAGAGACATAGCCACGGAAATTTTTCACCTTTTGCAAGGGCATGAAGGAAGGCTTAAACAGGGCCTCCAGAAAGACAGCCAGGTCCCACACAGGCACTCTTGGCCACCCAAGGCCTCAGCCTTGAGTCTCCATAACCCTGGGTGTGGGTGAACCAAGGTGCCCCCTGACTGGGAGAGAAGATGCCTCTTTTCAGAACTCTCGGAAGCAGCGCGACAGGGGGAAAGGCGTACAGGTGCAAACTCAGCTGCACCTGTACCATGGCGTCCAGCCAAGCTGGGCTGGGTGAGTGAGGGAAAACCAGAGGGGACAGTGCAATGTCTCTTAAATCACAAACAAGTCCACATGTGCTCCGTAAAACTTTCTCCTTATCAGCTCCACCATGCCTGGGTGGAGCCTTCATTTCCCGAGCCTCAGCCCTTGTATTGAAAGGGCATTTGCTCTCTGGTTAGGCACGCTGGGATATATGCTGCCCTCATGGAGAGCAGCTACTTTTGGGTTCACAGGAGGATCTGGCATGCCAGCCTGTATAGGGGTGAGATTGCAGACCCCCTGATGGTTTATGTAGGAGACCAGGGATGTGTTGTTTGTACAGACCAGCACCTGGTGGCCTCTCAGGTATCAGAGAAAGTGCTTCAGAGTCAGAAGCATGGCTAGAATCTCTAGGCAGTTGATGTGCCAGATGAGATAGGGCCCTCACCACAGACCTTTGGTGGAGCAGCCACTCATGACTGCTCCCCATCTTGGGAGCAAAGCGTCTGTCGTTAGCGTTACATGATGACAAGAAGCTCCCAACACAGAACCCTGAGGCACGAACTAAGGTTCTTTTCACACGTCCAAGGCCCATATGGCTCACTGCGTGACCTTGATTGTGCTGAGTGGGTTGGGATCCGAGCAGGAGACAATGTGCCCACATAACGGGCGAATCCCACACTATGACGAGTTACACTTTGTGAAGGTGTGGGGTAAGAGTGCAAGGCTGAACAGAAGAACCCGATATTGGTACGCTTCGGCCACAAAAGCAAACCTCAGGAACTTCCTGTGTGAGGGAAAAATAGATATGTGTGAGTAAGCGTAATTCAGATCTATCGTGACAAACCCGTCCTCGGATCTGTTTTAGGGTGAGCATCTTGAACCTGAGTCTTAATAGTGAGTAGTTCAGCTAAAGTAGATCCAAAGTAGGACGCTATACCCCATTCTTCTTGGGAACAATGAAGTACCAACTGTAGAACCCGGAGGTTTCTGTCAAGCGGAGAGACTCGATGGCCTCGTTCCTTAAGAGAGTGTGTACTTGCTGTTCCATAGCTAGAACCTGCTCGGGTCCCACCAAAGTGGGACACACCCCATTGAACCGGGGGGGAAAAAGACCTGAACTGAATCGAGTAGCCCCTCTCAGTGCGCAGGAACCATTGAGACACATCCGGCAGGCATTTTCAGGCAGCTAGATAGTTTCTTAAGGAAACCAGTCTCTTGAGACTGATCTCTGGTATGCCTAGAGTGTCTGGGGCGAGTGGGGCGACATTCTGAGAGGCAGCAAGCCTCCCCCATTCACTACGTTCCTGGGCGGAAGCTATGGGAGACACTCGCTGGAGATCGCTGTGCCCTGAAACACTATATGTGGCAGGGTTAACGAGACAACCTCCAAGGGGGGGGTCGAGGAGAGATGGACACCGTATACTGAGGTGCATGCCACCACCCTCCCCCAGTGGAGACCCCTGACCCATCAGGGTTTCTGGGCCTTAGTCCTCATATTGAAGATGATGGTCCTCAGATCTGCCATCTCCTTGCCTTGGCCTTGGATCGGTGAGGGAGGTAGCGCTGGAACGCCACCGACTGCTTTTTTGCCTTCTGAAACCTGTTGACGATCGTACTTACGGCGTCACCGAACAGCCAGAGATGCCTCTCAGGGCTGACATAGACTGGCCAATTGCCCTAGTGGTCTTTTTAGTAACCCTGAAAGACAGGTCAGTAGCACGACAAAGCTCTTGGACATCATCAGTGCCTGTACTAGCACCTTAGTGTGCAGGTCTGGGAAAAAAGGCAGACCCAAGCACGGAGATAGTGACATACATCTCAAAAAGTGCTCATCCAGCTTGCTCAGCGGACTTTTTGTTTTTCATCTGGCCAAGCAATATCTAGCTTGGCGACATCATGAGTTACCACCTCCATGCTTGCTTTCCATGTTATTATTTTTATTTATTTTTTTCCACATAAACATACACAGAGTGCTTCCTGAACAAACAGAAGCTAGCGCTGTCTCCACCGCATGTGCTTTTTATATCTTCCTGGTCATGACATCACCCCACCGGTAAAGCTGGACAGATTATAAAAGTGATTCACCAGTGTGGACACATGAAAGCGTTCCCAAGGCATTGTTTACACAGCTCGAGTTCCTGAAAGGTAACTACCACCATGGAATTATTTGCCTATATGATGAGGCACATGATAATCAGAGTTTTACAGACACAAACAGTCATATATTTAAAATGTTTAAAAATGTAAACATGTCCTGGCAACATGCAGCCAATCACAAGCCACCGAACTAATCAAAAATATCAAGTCAGCCTGTAAAATGGTGATTGCCCAATTTCCTGGCTCCTGTGACACACCGAGACAGACGAGGTGGTTAATTTAGGCCATGACAGCAGCCTCCTGACGGACTATATTACATTATCCTCTCCCGCTTTACTCCAGATTCCAATTTTCAGCCTGTCCTCTTTAAATATCACTGACGGGTTGCTGGGAGGACTGACAGTGATGGAAAAGTCAGAAAGTTAAAGGTTCAAAGCAGTAATAACACCGGGTCAGTATCTGAAAGGCTTCACCACTTCAGGCTCATAATATGGAAGAATCACTCTGTGTTAAGTGGAGTTACTCCCACAATCGTGTTGATTATTTTACTACAACAGCACAATACTAAGTGGTTCTTCCATTTATTCCATAATAGCCCCAAAGAACATTTCAGTGATGGACTGTAAGTATCTAAATGTAATTAGTTACTGTACTCAATTTTTTTCACGTATCTGTATTTCCATTTGGGGAGACTTCTAATTTAACTTCATTACATTTAAAATTCTCATATCTTATATTTTAATTAACTACATTTTGTTGAATCAGTTGTTCTTTTTTTACTAGTGGAAAAAACGTAACTGGTCAAACACACATCAAGCCATCAATCAGAATAGAGCACGCACTCTGTTTTAAACGTGTTTTGATTGTCGCCTGGTGGTATCAACAACAGCAAGCAGAACATGTTGAGAGTAAACAATTATGAACGAAACTGCCTGCCACCACACCTGTGGCCTGACAAGATTTAAGAATTTTTTTTTAAGTAGTTGGAAAAAATGTTAATAATAATATACTAATTAATATAGATTGGTGTGCTAAGAGAAACATTGGAGTCTTTCTACATAATCTGAGTTGATTAAAAAAGATTCTTGTGTTAAAAATGCTAGGACTTAAAAAATAGGAAATTATAGCCATAATAAACCATAGCACTTTTTTATACTTCAGTACATGTGAAGGAGAATACTTTTGTACTTAAAATATAGTTCATAGGGAGCACTTTTACTTTTACTTGTAGTAATATTTTAGCGAGTGTATCTCTACTTGAATTCAAGTACATGGTTTGTATACTTAATCCACAACTGGATCATTTAGAGAAACAATTGTGAGTGGCAAATACAGCAGTTACAATTTTGCAAAAGTCTTGGAAGAGCATTACCGCGAGAAATCATGATATGTTTGTATATTTGTATTTAAAGGTGGGTTAGTCTTTTTTAACTTATTAACATGCACTAACACAGATGATTCTAATTTGTATACTGTAGCTAGGAAGTACAGTAGAACTAATTTATGAAATAAGCTGCTGCCTTGCCTAGCCTAGGTGTGCTGCCTTTTCTTAGTGTGTTCAATAATATTTGTTCCTTTGTCATTCCATTTTATTTAATATAATTTTAAATATAACTTTTTAAGGATAGTGTTATGGTATTTTTGTCCATGTAGATTTCGAAGTTGATGCCAGTGTCTGGTGAAAATTTCATGTGACTTGTTATATTTTCACTGCATGTTGTTAGATAGTTATTTACTTATACAAAAGGCTTCACTGTATAAGAAATTGCACAAGTTTCGATGTAAAACATCTGCAGAAAGAATATTCAAATTTAATTTTAATGTCACATGGAATTTGATATTTTGTGGAACAACACTGAGGGCACTATCAAAATAAAATATTTTTAAGCATGCTAGATTCAGTAATAAAATATTTTATTTTAATACTTTCTTTCGGCTTCTCCCGTTAGGGGTCGCCACAGCGGATCCTCCGCATGTTTGATTTGGCACATGTTTTTATGCTGGATGCCCTTCCTAACGCAACCCTCCCCAACCTAACTGAGAGTGGCTGGGGTTGGTTCCCTGACCGGGGATCGAACCCGGTCCGCAGCGATGAGAGCGCCGCATCCTAAACACTAGATCACCTTTTATTTTAATTTTAATTTAAGCTATTTTAGTCATTTTTTTTATAAAAGTATATAAGTATATAGAAAACTTAAAATAAATAACCAAACCAAATTAAATCAAAATATATTAAAATAGCCATTATGTAACATACTGCCTTAACTTATAATTCACTATTAGCGGATAAAAGGAAGAGTGAAATGTAACAAAATTAACCTATCCATTCTCTGACCTGCTACTTCTCATTGTTTCTCCTGAAGTACTTTGCATGTTCTGTTTTGCCTACTGTCCCTTTGCTGCTAAATATGTTGCATTAGCAGATACATGCTTCTTGTCCTTGCATTGTGTAATGTTCAGGTTATGTTATGCTCAGAAATGTTGCTTGTGCAGAAAAAGAGCTTGAGTGCTGCAGGGCCAGTGCACTGTACAACTCTGTAATGAATTTATTCATCATATTACATGGAGAAGAACATCCACACTGCTTATATTCTCCAACACTGAAAATTGAAAAGTCAAGATACTCTAATATATTATGCATACTGTAATATGCATATAAGATAAGTGTACTGTATATGTAATGCCCATTGAGTAGTATATATTTTACAGAGTATTTTACATTGTGCAGACATGGTTTAAACAATTAGTCACACAGTCAAATTGCTTGTAGATTTCAATGCTTGTGGCCAGAAAAGTGTATAGAAAAAAGTAGTACTATATTAGCAGAACTCAATAGCAAAACACTTACAGATGCTAAAATGCAGAAAAAAAAAAAAAAAAAAAAAAAAAAAAATATATATATATATATATATATATATATATATATATATATATATATAAAAAAATATTTTAGATATTTATGTTTTAGATCATTATTTTTGCATTTACTTGTGATTGTGTGCTTGCTGCAAGGAAATTACAAATGATAATATAAACCTAATTATTTACTGTATGCTATATATCTTAGCTGTAAACGCTGGTGTGTTGCTCATTATACATATTAATATAGTACATGCTAATGTAACTACAGCACATTTAAAATATGATTAATGCATCCATTGCATACACTTTAGTAGTACTATGCAAAATACTTTTTTATTTAAAATTATTTTTATGGCCATTATATACAGTGCATCTGGAAAGTATTCACAGTGCTTCACTTTTTCCATATATTATGTTAGTCTTATTTCAAAATGGAATAAATTAATTATTTTCCTCAAAATTCTACAAACAATACCCAATAATGACAATGTGAAAAAAAGTTTGTTGGCAAATGTACTAAAATAATAAATAAATGTACATACATATTTATAGCCTTGTGCCATGACACAAGTGGACTCATTGGAGTCCACTAGTGGACCACCCGCTCTTTTCATTTCCAAAAATCAACAATCACAATGCTATGAACATTAGTCCTAAAAATGATGTGAGAAAAACAATATTATATCCCACAACTCTGCTAAGTTCTGGATTCCATTTGGTCAGAGATTTTGATTAATTATTTGTATAAGATAAATTAAAGGTTTAAATTATGCACTTGTTTGGAGATACTATGTTTTTGTTTCCATAGTAATAGCTCTTTCACAAGGACATTTACAGTGGACTTATGCTCCAGAAAAACAGACTGACTTCCCGAATGTTGTTGGAAGGATTCTCCAGTGTCAATGCTTTTGATAACAGCTAAATTTGTAACTTAGCAGTTTCTCAGTAGCAGGGCAAGCTTCTCAAATTCTGTTACCACAATGTCTCAGTACTTGTCTTCATGTAGTAGTAGTAAAACCTATTTTTCAATCCCACAATCTCACAACCCAGCAATGTTTTTTTAACTTCAACATACGGAGATGTTTTATTTTCCACTCATTACAGTGTAACCTTCTCAGTAACTGTAAATACTTACCAAACAATTAGAAAAAATTAATCTCTGTCATATTTGAACAACTTTCAAAACAAATATTGCCAAATGGACCCAAATGTTGCATGACATCTGGTTATAATTACCTATTTAATTCTCACTGAAAGCTATTATCCGATTTTAAAGACCAATCTGTCTGTGACACTGTCCAAAGCCAAAGCCATTTAGAAAATGATGTGGAACAGCCTTCATGCATATTATACCAAATTTGCCAAGTTACATAAGACGGTGGTATGAAGTTATTAAGGACTCTTTCTTTGCTCGTGTTATTCTACAATCTACATCAATATAAGTTATAAACACGAGTTTAAAGTGAATATGTGATTAAGGGCACACTTTCAGACACAGCCTCTGTCTTTTTTGTCTCTTTGTGAAAGGTAGCTATTTTTCTTTAAAGAAAAGCGAATATGGGCTTTTCAGTCACATCCTCTTAAATATAAAGCACCCTTGATGGTCCTTTATGGTGAAAAAGAAAAGCTTCACATTAAAGGCTAGGTTTCCCTTCTGAGAACTGTTTGAAACAAATTCCATAGAGCCTTAGGATGTTTGTCCTTATTGGTGGGCTAGTAATCAAACAATGGAAGTAAACAGGAAGTAGTAATGGGTGAACAGACTAATCACTGGAGAGATATAGGACATGCAGGTGTTTCTGGTACAGTATATAGCATGTCCTTCCTCTTTTTATTTTAAGTCAGGTGTATGAGATATCAAATATAATGTAGATGCAATGGATAATTTTTTCTTTCTTTCTTTCTTTCTTTCTTTCTTTCTTTCTTTCTTTCTTTCTTTCTTTCTTTCTTTCTTTCTTTCTTTCTTTCTTTCTTTCTTTTACAACTAAAAGAAAGAAAGTTTTTTGTATGCAATTATTTTTTTTAAAGAAAGACAATTTTTTTTTCTTTTTTTAGTTTTCAGTATTTTTTTTATTAATCTCAGCGGAAATGTTAAGGGTTAAGAGCAGTAAGGGCAACAAAGAAGCAAAAAATTCTAACAAATTTATTTTTTGTTTAATATTATGAATATAAAATACATAAAAAATATTTAAGAAATTAAATATGTGATTAGAATATTTATTTATCATATTATAAAAAATCAAAAAAAGTTTTTTTCTGCATTTATTTTAGTATTCACAGTGCAGTATTTCTGTGTTAAAAATTATCAATATGACCCAAGCTTAGTAAGGACGAGTTGTGACATGACATCATCATGTAAATTAATCTAATCACACCCTTGTTAGAACTGAGGCTTTTCAGGTCCGTTAATGGATTTCTGCTCTTTTTTAGATCCTGGCAAGAATAATTTCAAACTTACTGCACTTTTTTATTTTTTATTATGCCAAAAAGAAAAAAAAAAAACTCGGTTGCATTCCAAACGAACTAATTATTTCAAACGAACTAATTAACCTCCAAGCTTCATTATTTTACTGTAGTGTAACATTAGTTGGGTTTGATTTATCACCATTTGAGTGGTTTTACACAGTCTCAGGCAGGGAATGGCATTAATTCCATTAATTTGATGAAATTTATGAGTCATTAGTATGAGTATAAGAATGTGAGATGAGCACGAGCGAGCGTAAAATTCAAACGGAGGCAGACGGCTAAAAAAAAAAAAACAGTCCTTAGGTTATTCAATTTTCGTTTCTTCTGATTTTTTGTTCTTTTTTTTTTTTTTACATACCACTTGTATCATCCTGTATGTACCTCTGTGACATTTCTTCTCAAAGTCTGACTGGAGGTACGTTGGCAGTCTTTCAACATAAAAAAGCAGACAAAGCAGTTATTTGAAATAAATAACACAGATATAATATATAACAGATAATAATGGTGTTGTGTCTTTTTTTTTTTTTTTTTTTTTTTTTTTACCAGTTGATGAAAAAATGGCACAGAATTGTTAGTTGTCTCAAACTGTGTAGTATTAAGTGTAACTAGCATGTTTTATCAAATGTAATGCATTAATTAAAACCATATCATTTCTTAAAACTCTAGCATCAATCTTGCAATGTCCAAATTGACTAGTTACTAGGATTTGTGCTAACTTGAATTTAGATTACATGGTAATATTTGCTAAATCGCCACTAGCGATTAGTGCTAGTTCCCTGTCAAAAGCTATATTTTGTGCTGCGTTTCATAACGCTATGGGAACATTCTTTGTTCGACTGGTTGTAAAGCATGTGTCAACCACACCAAGAATTTAACTTAAATAACCTCAATGGTGAAGTCATCTGAATGCGCGCACCTGCAAGCCATTAAATAGACGTGACACAGACACACTTTCAGGTTTCTTTGTCTTCAACACCGCATTGTGTGTGTGCTGTGTGTTTAGTGTGTACTGTTAACAAAAAAAAAATACAATGTGTATATATATATATATATATATATGTATATATATATATATATATATATAATAATGTCTAGCATGTCACAATGTGTGCAGCTCAACTTGGACAATGACATACATGATTTTTGCTTAAAGTGTTTTTGCTTAGGAAAATAACATGCAGTTTGTGCCCTCTCCATTTTTCTTGCTGCCTCTGAGCGCTCCCCACATAATGAGAAAGCGTTTAGGAAGTACTCAACGTAGTGACTTCTGCGGTGTCCAGGCTTAATGCTAGAAAACCCCAAACACTTCAAGCTGGATGGCAGATTACTAATGGCCAGGGAGTGGGACCCTAAAATTGGCCCCTCCCATTCCCCCCCTGATATCTATACTGAGATATTACACTCATAAAGTAAGCCATATTCCTCTCTTGTCTTTGTACCCACAATTGCAATTTATCATGGGTGCAAGGGTGCAGGGTTATACAATGATGTCCCAGGTGAAAAAGACGTTAGTACTCCATGAAATACTCCCTTCAGCACCCAAGATGCAACCTTATCCTAGTGCAGATGGACAACTGCAGTAGCCTCTTACCAAATCACCAAAGTGGACTGCATTTGACAGGCTAAAGCAGAGACAGGACATGTTCCTGTCCCTCAGAGCGATTTACATTTTGCAAGAAGAATATGGGAGCAGATTTGTGGTCCAGACAAGCTGTGACATATGGGGAATGGAAACTCTACCCCAAAATAGACAGTCAGTTCTGGGAAAGATATTATGAGGCAGAGGCAGACCTCTGTGCTTCACAGGAGATAGCTCTAGACCCCTGTGCTTTTATGACTTTTCTGTCTTCCCCAGGTATGGACACAATGACCCATACCTGGCCTAGCCATTGTTTTCACGCATTTCCCCAATCATTCTGCTCCCTGAAGCATTATGAAACCATGCGGTACCAGTTCACTGCCAAGTTGTTTAAGTGCTGGATTTTCTGCAAGGAAAATAATTATTTGCAGGTACAGGTCCGGCTACTCTCAGGGTTTATGTGGCCACCATTGTAACTTGCCATGGTCTGATTATAGGGGTCTCTGTAGGCAAGCACCCGCTGGTTGTCACCAGAGTGACTAAGCAGATCACCAGAGGGATGGTCCCTGCATGGGACTTTGCTGTAGTGGTTGAGGCTCTGTTTGGGACCCTTTTTTCAAACTAGAGTCAGCACCTGTTAAGTCTCTGACTCCAAAGGTGGGTTTTCGTATGGCAATTACTTCTCGATAGAGAAATGTGGATTTGCAGGCTCTGTCAGTCTTGTCATTCTTGTCAATCTCATATTTGGTCTTTTTTTAAGCTTTCTACGCTCCCCAGTGAGAGAAACTTCACTTAATGTGTCCACAACATGCTTTTCACTTGTGTCCATTGCACTAGCTAGTGGCAAAAGTTAAAACAGCTTTTCATATGCTTAACAATTTCACATTGGATGTGGGACGCCATTGCCATAGGAGCCTCTAGGAGTTAAAGTTCAGTAAACCAGGGGTTGCCTCCTCCAAGGCTCTAGCAGGAGGTGTCCCAGTGCAGCATGTATGCGATATGGCAGGTTGTTTCCCCTGCACACATTTATCAGGTATTATAGTTGGATGTCCATGCTACTTCACACTCGTATGCCCTTGAGTCAACATCCTGAAGCCATGTCTGACCTCTTAAATGTTTGTGCACACATACTACACAACTTTTAATGGTCCAGACACTTCAACTGTGATGGCATTGGTTTTCTCCATTCCATAGTGTTATGAAATGCAGAAATCAGTGTAGCTTTTGATAGGGAATGTCTTGGGTTACTTGAGTGTAACCCTGTTCCCTGAACCAGCAGGAATGAGATGCTGCGCATCATTGCCACAATGTAGGTGACACCAGTCACAGAAGTACCAAAGACCTGTCCAAGTACCAAAGGTCTTCTCTCTCTCTCTCTCTCTCTCTCTCTCTCATATATATATATATATATATATATATATATATATATATATATATATATATATATATATATATATATATATAAATAATATAACCTACTGTAAAAATTGTAGACTGTTTATTTCTCAGTAAGGGAGTAAACTTAAAAAATTAGCAGTGAATCAAATAATTATTTCCCCCACTGCATGTTATATTATATTAACCCTAGTTCCCTGAGGAAATGAGACGCTGCATTGAAACGCTTTGGGAATGACGGGTGCCTCTTTATCGAGACGAGGACAGCCATGGACCGCCCTAGCTGTCTCTTTGTTGGCTCTGAGGGTAGCCTGAAACACCTTATAGAACCGCCATGGTGTGCAGGGATGCAGAGGCTTGACCTGCCAAAGCGTAAGCCTTACCCACGAGCGCCGATGTATTACCCAGGGTTTTCGCGTGGGTAATGTCGCGGTCTTGAGGAAGGAGAGAGATAGCTTGCAGGCATCTTTTCAACCCGTGGCATCGTTCCATATCCGTGTACTTTCTGCCCCATGACGTGTGACTACAACGTTCATGGGCTGAAAGGGGCTTCGCCCATGACACCTCAGTGTGCAGGTCTGGAAAGAACGGGAGATCCCGACATGAAGGTTGCGACCCAGTGTCAGAGAGTGCCCTTTCAGCTTACTGGACGGAGGGACTTTCTCCTCATGAGCTGGCCAAGTTATGTAGCTTGGCTAAGGTGCAGGTCACAACCCTAAAAAAAGGCTAATGCTTATTATCGTCATTATTATTATTATTATTTATTTTATTATTATTATTATTATTATTATTATTATTATTATTATTATTATTATTATTATTATTATTATTATTATTTATTGTATATATTTGAGAATAATTGACATACAATTCAACACATACACACAGAGTGCTTCATAAACAAACAGAAGCTGCCACTGCCGCTGCCGCACTCGATATGCGTTTTACAATTCCTGGTCATGACGTCATTCCCCCGGTGATAGAAAGCGTCCAATTTTTAATTGATTACAAACATTATTTCACAGTGTGAACACTCTGAGCATGTGAACACTCTGAGCATGTGAACACCCAGAGCGCGTTTCCAAAGCACTTCGACGCAGCTCGAGTTCCTGAAAGGGAATAAGATTTTTAATGCAGCAAAATTTTCTCATCTGCTCATTTCCGAATAACTGATCTTGTTATTGTTAGAATGTTGTCTTGAGTTATCTTCTCTTCTTCTCATGGCCATGAGTTTATTATATGAGCCATGTGTGGGTATTTGATCAGTAGACTATGGCAATATCTGTTATTATTTGGAACATGTGCTATCAACATAACCAACAAGTTAAAAGCAAAATGTTTCTAGAAGCCATTTTGGGTCTTCTAATTTTGCAGATATTGCTGCACTACAAACATTAAAATGTTTAAAAACATACATAATGCTCAGTTATGTTTTTAGGGATATTTTACTTAATGATTTTACTTCCAGATTTGCAAAATTACTTTTCAGTGCAAGTGAATTTTGCCAATGTTTGCTTATTATTCAGTGCCATGCTTACCCGAAGTTCCGTTTTTAGAACTTTTTTTTTCTTCTAGTTTTGATGTGGCGGTGTCAGTGAGTCAAGTGGTGAATAAAACAAAGTGGATGTACTGTAGATGTAAATATTTTTTTTCTTAGATTTGATCCAGTCTCTTCTACACCATTCGACATGTGGTATCAAGGAGTCAAGTGTTGGAAAAAAGTAAATTGAAATGGCAAATTTTGTTTATTCATCTACTAATGTATGTACTTGAAAACCAGTTAAGCCAATTCAACAAATCAGCTATAAAGGACAATGCTGGAAATGTTTTATTTCAGTTTCACTTTGGTTACATGAAATGTAGATCGTTATTTTCTTGGGGCAATTACGACATTTGATGAGGTTTGTTGCCGTTTGACAAAAATACTAAAAATAAAAATAAATCAGTGGCTGTTGTTTATCCATATTTCCAAAATCAACAGTTTCAGATTTTGTCCACTAGGAGTTTTGGAAAGTGTGTAAATAGTGCAACTTTATACACATTTACTGTTTGCACATTTGTAATGTGTATCTGTTAAAAGAAGTGCAGTTTGAACTTTTTATTGCAACTCAACAGCAAAAATATATATACGCATCCTGAATAAGGTTTTGTTTTGACTACAGGACAAACAACCATAAAAATAAAATTTCTCTAGCAATGTCTCTATATTTGAATCACTGTTAATTTATTGACAATTCTTCTAACCTCAGCCAGAATAATCATCAATATACAGATTAGCATAAATCCATATCAGACGTTTATTTCTTACTCCTAACTATGATAGAAGGCAGTCAATTGAACTTGATGAAATCCTTAAAAACCCTTCTTTTCCACCTGCTAATCTCTTACTAAACTTCATCGCTAGTAATCAATTATGAGCCGAAGAGCCCGAGGCGTATCTAAAGGCTTCCCCACCAAATAAGATGCAAAGCTGTGATCCTGAAAGACTCCATATCTCAGAAATAATGCGACTCCAAGCATCTCAAGCGAGACACAGATAATTTCAACACATAAGCAGATTCTCCGAGCGTTTTAATCAATGCCGGTGGCACGTTTGAGCCGAGGGAGAAATAACGAGGCAATAAAAAGATAATGCGGATGGAACCTGCAGGGATTTGGTTCAGGAGAAACATGGAACGATGGAACCCTCAAGGTTCAGAGCTACAAAACTCCTATAAGGAAGTAAAAAAAAAAAAGTCATAATACAGATTTTTAATCCATTTATATAAGAACACCAATATATAGATGAATGTCATTTTTATAAAAAATAGGAAACTTTTATAATATATATATATATATATATATATATATATATATATATATATATATATATATATATATATATATATATATATATATATATATATATATATATTAATATTTATTAATATATTATTATTATTATTATTATTATTATTATTATTATTATTATTATTATTGAGTATAAAGTCAATAATAGTGTAAAGCCTTTAATAAGTCTATGTAATAATTAAGATAATATCAACTCAGTCTAATTTTTGGCACCTTTACTGAAAAAACAAACAAACAAACAAAAAACAAACATTAACAAATTAAAAGCATTAACAAATTGGGATACTGTATATGTATTTTTAAAGGCTATGTTGCTGTTATAAAAGTATTAAAGGATAAAAGTTTTAAAAAACTTTTTGTTTCAAGCCGGAAAAACAATAACACAAAAAGCATGCAACAGTTTGTTGATGTCAGTGAGTCATAATCTTGATGCAGTTACTTTAAGAAAGATACGCAACCATCTTAGTCTATACAATTGCTTCTTTTGCTGACAAGGAGTGTGGTCTGACACCAAATGTCAAGTGCTCTAAACAGTTTAACAACTCAAGATAATTCAAATTTATTGGCTCATGTTCGTCTTTTCATTTTAAACACAGTTTGTTTTTTGAGCCATTTGTTATAATATTCTAATAATCTTTTAATAAACATGTTACTGTGTGTATTTGTTTGTGCAGTAATTTTTTCCTGTTATTTTGATGAATGCCAATCATTTTGAAGTACAAGTGTAAACTAACACTAAGGTAGAGTGATGTGCAATTTATTAATTGTTATACCTTTTTTTTAAATAGATTTAATGATAAAAAAAACATCTAGAGGTCATGAGTGTGTTGTGTTCTAAACCTAGCAGCCCGGTGCAAACAAGCCTGATTGATTTCCTCCACCGCAGCTTGATTGAGAACTTAGTGGCCGTATTTTTCCTGGCATGAGGACTAACGCTGAGGATTGATGAGCAGCAGCACTGAGTGAAACATATGATTATGAACAATTAAGACAGCTGACTTGACAGCAGACATTTTTATCCTTTCCGCCACGCAATGGCCTGTCTATTGATAATGTTTACCATAAAACTCCTTTAAACCAGGCGTCGCCTCTGAAACTTGCCATCACACTGATATATGAAACCATTTCCCCAAACTAAACATACTTCAAAACATTATTAGCGCCATCGCTGCGATGTATTAAGGTGAGAAGCGCTGAAGGCAGTCTGCTGCGGCGCCTTTTTTCCTTTTTCCTCGTGATAAAGTGTCTTTCGGTTCAGGCCTCTCTCTGACACATGCAGCGAAATAGGAGAAATTTATCACCCTTCATTCCATCTCTTGTTCACTCTTTTTTTTTAAGTTAGAGAAAGAGAGGTGAGTCTTGCTGACGGCTTTAGCGCACGCTCAGGCAAGCGGCCGGTTCATATCCATGTAAATCAGGCCATTGAAAACAGGAAAGCAAAGAGATGTGCGGTTGAAATAATGGGCCAATTTTTTGTCAGGTCTATTGAGCACAAGATTTAAGCATTACGAGAAATGTCATTGCTCAATGTGCTCGTGACAGCCTTTCATTTCAAGCTCGGTGGAATGAACACGCGTGTTTGTGGCGCTTTTAAATTTATCCAAATCATGGCACAGCTGAGGCCCTGCCATGACAAGTCGAGAGGGGAAATAACTTCTTTAGTGATAATGATGGATCGCCCTCTTACCTGCTTGTTATGGAGTCAAAGGTGCAGTTAGAGTGTTTACCTTCAGCATGTTCTCGTTTCCGAGATCTTCATTTCACTCGGCACGAGTGGAAGTTTTCTGTTTGTTAAGAAGGTGACATATTTCATGACACTGAAAAGCTTGAATATGATTGAACATTTAAATCATAAAAGCATAAAAAGAGTAAGAAACTCATGCAATTTTTTTACTCCAAAACCATGCATCCTGTGGAAGCTGTGCTGTATCTTAAGGCTTCCCATTACTAATATATCTTCAATTTTAAATCAATCTATCTTTGCTGAGAGCGTTTCTTTTTTTTCTTTTTCTTCTTCTTTTTCACCTTAGATTTTATAGAGTTCCATGCTGACCTTCACAGCTCCTCTCATAGAGTTGTAGAGGTGCTTTTCTACCTCACACACACAGCCATTTTTTAATAATCACAGCAGGGTCAAAGCCTCGGGCAGCGGCACTGTAATTAGGAATCTCTCCTAAACGGAGGCAGCAGGTCCTGGCTGAGAATCACGGTCGCATGTTTTCTTGTCTCATTATCGCCATTGCCGAGCCAAGCTGCTCGAGAATCTCCACTTTGATCACTCTGTGCTCGGAGATACTGCCAATTCCCAGGAGGACGAATTTAACCGGTGGCACATCAACAAGTGTGCAAACGAGTTTGCGTTAGCTTCATTGGCTAGAGTGGTAAGAACTATGATTAGGGTTTTTCACAGGCGGCGAGTGAGCCGAGCTCAGACACAGATAATTTATTGCTCCGTCTTGCGCAAAAAAAGGATGACTGCTCACTGATACACACACTTACAAGGCTACAAGTCGTTTCAGCCCTGGCATTTCACACACTCTTTACAGTCTTACAGGGGATTTTTCTTTTGGAGACAGGATTTACAGTGTGGCCAGGAAGAGCAGGATTTTTGAGACTTTTGCTGACATTATTACAGTTTTCATTAACATAAATTTACGCATCAGAACAGCAATGTATGTTTGTAAACAAATTCAAACAATTCCTAGTCGAAATATTCCTTTATTTTAATTTAATCTGAATTTCTTTTAATTTCTATGGTATGACCAATGCCGAGCTCACAGTGCGCAATTTTATATAGTCCTTTGCGATTGTTGCTTGTCAGACTGTATGAACATATAGTCATAATGTCTAACTGAACAACATTCAGAAACTGACACACGGAAGAAAAAGACTCATCTGAAGATTTTGACATCAATCTGTGACACGTTTAGACCCACATTCTCTCGCTAATGGAACAGTAGCTATTAGGAAATAATATATATTTGCCTTAATCATAAAAAAAAACATCATACAAACACTCCTTTTCCATCCATAACTCAATAAGTCCACCTGACTAATTTTTACGTTTTTCCTGATGTGGTTTGAAGTCACACTGCAGGAATATTTCTAAAATCTTCTGATACTGGCAGGATTTCATAAAAAAATAAAAATAAATTGTAATAGCCATTAATCGGCTGTTGGTGAACATGTCAAACCAGCGATCAAAGAGTGCAGATTTTAGCCTAGGATTATAGAAATCTTTTAGGATGTTAAAAATGTGTCTCAGACATCCGAATTGTGGCCAAAATCCCACAGAGCATTTGTTATTATTTTGAGCCATTTTTAGATCATAGAGGTGTTTGAATCATTACAATGATTTTATTATTTATATCATTAGGATGATACAGTTTAGAGCCAGTTTGTTACCTTGTACGATTGGTCTTAATCAAAATGATATTTTTCCGATTTGTTTTGTTTTCTGATACAATTGAGAGCCACATCAGCTTCTGGAAAGGAGAAGCGCTGCGGGGATGCAGGGAGTATGGCACGTTGAGGCAGCTCTCGTTTCCTCAGGTAACTAGGGTTACCTACGTAACCTAGTGACGTTCCCTTTCAGGAACTTGAGCTGCATCGAAAACGCTTTGGGAACGAGTGTCCAATCACGCCATACTGACCAATCCCTGCCTAGTGTGTCTGAGCACAACCTGCATGCAGGACAGAGGAGCTGGGAGTGGCTCTGATGTCAAAGTCGAAGAACCTGAAAAAGGTCAGCGGGGTGGACCAACCCGCAGCATTACAAATGTCCTGGAGGGACACTCCAGCGGACCAGGCCGTAGAGGCCCTAACTCCGAAACGAGTGGGAAGACCAGAAGACTCATAACACAGACAAATAGCATCCACAATCCATCTACTGAGGGTCAGGTTATTAGCCCGGAAACCTTTGCTGTGAGGGCCATAGCAGAAGAACAGCTACTCCGACTTCCTCCCCATGGACTTGTACTGTGGAGTTATGTGTCCAGGGCTCACATTTTGCTCTGTCGATTTAGCTTTTAGCTAGTAAAGGAGGAGCGCAGAATGCCTGCAAAACGAATGAAGAATGGAATGAAGAATGGTCTCTACTTCCTCAGTAGACAGACCAGCTGCTAGGAACTGCATCCCCTCAGGGGGCACAGCTTCCTTAAATCTGGGTGGCGGTGAACCAGGGTTCCCCCTGTCTGTGAGAGGAGATCTCTCCTGGGAGGAATTTTCCAAGAAGGTCCCTCAAGGAAGGACAGCATGTCCACAAACCAAGGTCTGCCCGGCCACCGAGGTGCCACCAGCAAGAGACAAGCAACCTCTTGGTGGATTCTTTTCAGAACTCCTGGGAGCAGCACAATAGGGGGAAAGGCGTACAGATGTAGCCAGGCCACGTCTGCACTATGGCGTTCAGCCATGGTGAGAGAGAGAGAGAATTAGAGGGGACAGTGCTAATTCTCCCGAGTCACGAACAGATCCACCTGGGCTCTGTAATATCTCTTCATATCTGCTCCACCACGTCGGGGTGGAGCCTCCTTTCCCAGGGCCTCGGCTCTTGTCTGCAAAAGGGCATCTGATCTCCGGTTCAACTGGCCCAGGATTTAAACTGCTCTTAATGAGAGGAGTTTTCCCTGGGACCATAGAAGGATCTGCCATGCCAGCCTGTACAAGGGGTGAGATTGGAGACAACCTTGGCGGTTGATGTATGAGACCACAGTACGGACCAACACGTGGCGACCTCTCAGGTCTCGGTGGAAGTGTTCCAGTGCCAAGAACACGGCCATCATCTCCAAGTAGTTTATGTGCGATGAAAGATGTGACTTGTCCCACCGACTCGGCCACTCATGACCACTACCCACCCCATGAGGGATGCATCCATCGTTAGAGTCACGTGATGACAAGGAGCTCCCAGGACAGGGCTTTGAGACAGGAAGGTAGGTTCTCTCCATACTTCTAAGGCAAGACTTTGATAGTATGGAACGGATTGCCATTTCAGGAGAACCCTCTGCCTCTGAGTCACCACTGGAGGGGTCTCAAACGGAGGATGTAAAGTGGGATCACACTGGCCACTGCTGCCATAATACCGAGCTGCCTCTGGAACTGCCACACAGTCAGTGACTGGACTACAAAAGCAAACCTGTAAAAAGGAAGGATGGCTATGTGGAAATAAGTGTTCCTTAGATCTATTAAGACAGACCAGTACTTGGACTTTATCTGAGACATGATCTCTATGAGAGTGAGCATCTTGAACATCTTGAGTAAGCGGTTCAAAGAGCGTAGATCTAGAATCGGACATATTCCACCATCCTTATTCGGAACAACAAAGTACTGGATGTAGTAGCCTGACTCTCTGACCAAGGGAGGAATAGAGGGAGCCCACGGGAGGGGAGACTGCACTCTGAAGCACTTTTCGGCGTGGCCTGAGCCACGAGGGAGCTCACTTTCCTCAAAGAGAACTGGTTTAATACAATAATTCGAAGCCTTGAGATATGATCCAGATCATTTTCCGTCATTCAAAGCAGTTTGCTATTGCATCATCCTGAACCACATTTATATGATTTAAATTTAATGCTTTTTTGATAATATTGGGAGCTGTTTCCATGCAACGTGATAAGTAAACTTATGAAAACGATTCAGGGCACATTTCAGGAATTCTAGTAATGTGAATTGGTGAGGAGGTGTACCATGAACACACAAATAATTGGACATTTATTTACACCCACAGGAAATTTGGCATTGCCAATCCAATTATGAACAGTTTTATATAGTGAAAAAAAGATCTGGAGGCTGTGGAAGAAAACTCACATGAGAAACATTCATAAAGGTGATGACCTAATATAGGGATTTAATTCTAAAACCCTGGTGCTATGGTACAAGATCATATCCATACCAGCCTCTATTTTACCCAATCTTAAGGGCTCCTTTCATAAGAAAAATAAAAGAAACATAACTTTTCAGAAGTTTAAGAAACATTCGGTTAGATAGCCTCACCCACCTAGCATAAATCTTTAATTGACGACTGCCACATTAGCCTTTCCCTCGTAATTACTCTTTATTAATAGTACATGATTTATCTATGGATGACATAAAGAATTGGCTTTGGGCAGTGCAATTACTGGTGTTAACCAGAGCCCCAGGTTCAAATAAGTCTGAAAAGAAAAAGACTAATTATGGCTTAATTAAGCTTTGCAATCTCAGACCTCACGAAATTTGACCAAAGCTGCCGGTCTTCGGTACTTGGCATTCTTTATCTACTTCATGTCATTGGCTCTTTTTTTTTTCCAAATAATTATTATTTTTTTAGATCTCAACCTGTGATGATTACACAATTAATTAATCAGTCATTATGCTCAATTTATCAAAGGCATGTGGAGTAATCAGCGCACGGACGCTCCTGAGGGAGCACAGATATGTCTTAATGATGGATTCATCCTGAGAAAGCCAGTCAACATCCCACTACACACCGCAGGAGGCACAAATATTAAATACACCTCTTATTTCTTTTATTTATATATTTATTTTTTGCAGTCAGACATATTTCCTTGGAGAGTTTCCATGTGGTGTTCATAGCTAAGGTTAAGAATACAATAATAATAATAATAATAATAATAAAAAAGAAGTGAAGTCAGTCTCAGGGCTTTATCCGTCTGGCAATAAGCTGAAAGTGACATTTTGCCGATAGAAAATGCCACAGCGACGATCATTAGGTTTGCGCTTATAGTGGTCAGCTGAACAGCGCAAAGGTCACCAAAACAAGAGACTTGCTTAACGTCAAATATAAATCACTCCCATGAAACTGTGGGATTTTATTTCCTCATATGTTCTCCATTCTTGGAATGTACGATTCCAAAATTGAAAAACTAAAACAAATTAAGCCAACAATATTAATGCAAATACTGTTCCCCATTACTAAGATATTCCTCTGGTAATTCATTAAAAATTAATATGCAAAAAAAAATTATTACCTGCATATGATATTGTATATTTTACACGATATCACATTGCAGAGCAGTTTGGGTATGATACAACTCAGGCATACTGATAAGATAAATGGTATTTCAGAGATGTCCTTAAATGATGTGTGTCAGGGAACCACCAGCCATGCCCCCCTCTAACGAGCAACACTCCCGCTCAGCCTCTCCCTCCTATTAATCACCATCTGTTTTCCCCTTCATTAGCACCCTTTAAAACATCCTTCTCTCCTTTAACTCATGGTCCGATCTCCTGTATACCTACCATAGATCATCAGGAACATACTGCTCCTGTGTTCTCCTGCGTTCTCCGGAGTTCCCTGTGTTACCCTTCTCGTGCAGCTTGTGACAGCTACGTTTAGCATTTCCCACACTCCCTTTTCTGATTCTCCTGTGTTTGGTTTGTTCCAAGATCAATAAACTTCACCTTGTTTTACTCCCGGTTTCTGATGCCTGGTATTCCGTGACAATGTGCATCAGGACCTTTGTGAAACCTTTGTGATATCAAATATCACCTTTTGAAGAGATGTATGTATTTGAGACATTTCTATATTACATGTTTCAGCAGTGTACTGATATAATTAGAAATTGCTTCAAATCTTAAGTTTTATAGCCCTATTGATAACATGCAATTTAACGATCTGATTGATATGATCTGATTAAGGGCTGTATTGATACGATACAAACAAGAGGCATTTTTTAATTATAGGATTCACAGCCATTTTGACTTCCCGTGGGTTTACCACCTGCAGGAGGGACCGTAAGGGACGGTGCTGTGTGGATTGGGCAGCAGTCGAAGGCGGGGGCCTGCTTGGACTGCTACCCCCGCGACCCGAATTACGGATAAGTGGGAGAAAATGAATGAATGAATGATGACAGCCATTTTGATAGGATGTGATTCAAAACCATTATCATACTACAATCAGGTATAAAATTATAACATTATGACAGGTGAAGTGAATTACACCGATTATCTCTTCATCTGTGTGTGGGTGGAATATACAGTATCTCAAAAAAGTGAGTATACTAAAACGACCATTTTAGTATCTTTAGTATCTTCCTAAGGGACAATAATATATAAATAAAACCTGGATGTATTTTAGAAAAGTCAATGTGCAGCTTGTATAGTAGTGCAGATTAATTGTCCTCCAATAAAAACTAAAACATACAGCCCTTATTGTCAAAATAGCTGGCAACAAAAGTGACTACACCTTCAGTGAACATGTCAAAACTGTGTTTAAATTGTCAATATTTTGTGTGGGCACCAGCACACCACAGGTGCTTAATAGGGTTCAGGTCTGGAGACATAGGTGGCTGGCAGCACTCTGAGCATGCTGAGCACGCTGAGCACGAGGACCCAACTTCTTTGATCAACCCTTGCAACCCTCTAGCAAAAGCAATATATCAATATTAACCTCATAATATGACCATCACTAGGTTATGGATGTAACTCTAGTTCCATGAGGGAACGAGTGCTGCATCAAAACGCTTTGGAAAACCTCTGCGTTGTTCAGGCAAGTGCTGCAGGGATGCAGGGAGTGTGGCACATTGACACAGCTCTCTTTACTTTAGGGAACTAGGAATACATACGTAACGTAGTGATGTTCCCTCGAAAGAAAGTCCCGCTGCAGCAAAAGCTTTCCCCAGGAAACAGGAGCTTGGCCCAGCAGGAGAGGTTGGAAAGAACTCATCCATCTCCATGCCTTCTGCTATGTCGGCCTGCTAGCCCCATGACCATCGGCCCCGCTTCACCTCGGCGAGAGCGGGGCCTGAGCCGCGAGGGAGCTCACTCTCCTCGAAGAGTGATCTCTGTGATCAGAGCGTGCGAATGGCCATATGGTTACAGCACGGACAATCGTCTCTCTCCAGAGCCGATTGAGCATGCTCCACTTCCAAACACACAACACAAAGCTCATGTGTCCCCCCCCAGTAATGAAACGGGGGCAAGGAGGTACACACAAGCGATAGTTTGTTTGATTCTTAGCCATGCTGCACAGATTCACACACAAAGCGCTTACCTGAACAACAGAATCTTATGTCGCTCTCATTTTGTAGCTTCCTGGCTTGCGCGACGTCACCCGGCAATGACGTCACGACTGCCTATTGGCCAGATTTTACACATGATTCAGAACATGAACAAGGTGGAGGCGTTCCCAAAGCAGTGTTGAAAATGTTTTTTTTAACATTTTCCAGATCATTACAGTTTACAGGAATGTGAAATTAATTAATATTGTGTGTTTTTGTGCATATTCTACATGAAATAAAACTATAACTGGTTCATAAAAATGTTTAACAACTGTTTTGCAGCACCTCTTCTCACAATGTCCAGCTTTTCTTAAAAAAACACATTTAAAAAATGTCCTTGTAAATATAACTGCCACCAAATTTATTTCTTCTCCTCTTCTCCTTCTTTTTAAATGCATACAAATATATTGAGCTTGTGCAGTTTGCCACACATTTCTGGCTCTAACTTGTGTGCTCTCTGACAATCCAATCAAATAATGTGAAAATGCTGCCGTTGCAACTTGGAATCTTATTGGTTCAACCAACAGCCTTCAAGCAACATGTATTTTTCAATACAGGTGCCTGCACTGTTGATTCTGACAGCCTTTCAGCAGATTTCTTTGAACATGGCAACATGTGATGTGATAGCAAAAAACTAAAATGAAGACAGTCGACTAAAGAGAACAATTGTAAACATATTTATGAGAAAAAAAGAACAAGGCAGTCACCCATCATAGTGTTTAGACCAGCAGAGAAGGTCTAGCTACCTGCAGCCCCTGTTTCAGTTTTGTTTCAGATTCTTCTTCAGAATGGCTTACCCTGGAATAAGAGACAAAAAAAATAATCTTTTAAGGCCAATGAAGTCCTGCGAAATTGGCACTCTGAAAATAGTGGATCCATCTTATAACCTGAGAAAGTGTGATTTTGAAAACCTTGGGGGTTTTGAACAACAAAAATGTTCAGATTTCCACTCGGGGCACATCTCCTCCGGGCAGAGCAGCATGAAATCATCTACTCTATGTGGAAATGAATCCTACGGCTGTCAGGAATCGACGTAAGGAAAGCATGCATAGACTCTGTCTTCAAATGATTTGCAGGCCCAATCCAGAAATCTGTACAGGCCTCACTTTGAGTTTATCCCCCATTTTTTGAGCAACATTATTTAAATTCAAGCGGACCTGATTAAAACTATATAGTTTGAATATAAAATAGCAGAAAATTTCAAAACTTAGGTTAGGCCATGTCTAAAAGTGTAATACAAAGAAATGTTATTTCAGCCAATTATCTTAAACCAGTGCTTATTTACATCATCCATGCTTATCAACTAGATTCTTACTATTATCAACTTTTCCCATGTTTTGAACCTCGTGGCTTAAACAACGAAGCGGCTAATTTATGGATTTTTCCTGGGGTTTTCCCGGTTTCACAAACTTTAAGCCATAAAACTGAGCGACATAACATTAGACTAATGAAATTTATGAATGGAAACGGAAAAACGCACCTCACCTGTGTTCTGAGCTGCACGGCATCGGGAGAAAAAAACTTCCACCGGTGTTGATTTTTAAACGCACGACGATGCCAAAAGATAAACTCCCAAGATAAATACAGTGGTACCTTGACCTACGAGTTTAATTTGTTCCGTGGACGAGCTCGTATCTCAATTTGCTCGCACATCAAATCAGTTTTCCATATTGATACTTAAAATGGCATTCATCTGTTTCAACCCTCAAAATGACACCCCGTTTTTATGTTTCATGTTATTAAATTGAAAAATACATTTCTAAATAACAAATCTTGTATAAAAACATAATAGAAAGAGTATGTAAAGATATAATAAGGTTTTATTCAGTGTATTTTCGTTGGAGATGAGATGACTTGAGCTAACGAAAATGCCAGTGGGGTGTGTGTGTGTGTGTGTGTGTGTGTGTGTGTGCGTGTGTGTGTGTGTGTGTGTGTGTGTGTGTGGAGGGGGGGTAGAGGCGATAAGCGGAGGCGGAGGGAAAATTAGTTTTTTACTATCACTCCTGTACACTACGTATCCCTAAACTTTAAATTTTTTACTTTTTCTTCTTTGTTTATCTTAATTTTCGTCACAATCTTCGCTTTCTGGCTTCGCGTCGCCATCTAGCAGCGGCGTCTCAAGCTCGTACCTCAATTTTTTGCTCGCGTAACAAGGCAAAAATAAACAAATGAGCGCTTGTACTGCGGAAAACTCGTACATTAATGCACTCGTAGGTCAAGGTACCACTGTAGTTGTGAAAGTAAGGAGGAAGACAGTGAACAATGATTTTCTTGGTCGGCTACTCTTTAGATACAAGCCGTTGTAACGCGTTGAGTCTGGGTGAATCAGCTGCAGGTGTTTCTAACCACTTGTTCCACCCGCGATAAACGAAAAACCACAATAAACGGACGCCACCCCAAAAATGCTTTTTTATGTATACAGTACTGTACTGTTAACAGTTTACTTAATTTTATAAGTAATGATTATATTTTTTTCATTAATATATTTTATTATTTTAACATAGACAAAACATCCCTGTAAGTTTTTTGGTCTATCGTGCTATCTGCGAGAGACCGGGAAAATCAGCCAAGCAAATTAGTTATGTGGCATATGCAATTCCGCCATAAACCGAAGGCGCAAGATTCGATCCATGGTAAAGTGGTGAATTACTGTATCTTATATACACAGTCATACCAATTTATGATTTAGGACCTTTTACATGTTCTACAAGGTAGAACAATGCCATTTATGTCAACAAATCTATTTCACTATGAAACTATTTTGAAATACTTGAAATGTATGAATTTTTTTTAAGGTTGATTAAATATCTTATGTATTCAAAGCTGATATGTAAAAAAGATCAACATGATGCAATTCCGAATTATTTGGATGTAATAGGATAGGTTTCAGAACCATATTGAAGTTATTCGAGTAAACCATTTCAATACGACACGATACATAGTCATGTTGATATGATGTAATGTGATTTTCGGTCAGATAAGATGTAGAGGCATTGCAACATTCACAACTGATTCACAACTTTTTCTTTTGGAAACAATTAAAAAGCATTCAGATATTATATTATTTGGAAACCACATTCCAATCTGACAGAATCCACAGCTTTTTTTTAATTTAAATCGATTCTCAGCAATTCTAATACAATATAATTCAATTTATAGTCATTTTCTATGATTTAACTGGGTGTAACAGTCAACTAGTTAATAAACTTGAAAAGAAATCTAAGAAAAGTATTATATAAAAAAACTTTAATCGAGTGTCAGAAAAAAACATTCAATTTTTGTTTTGTCTGAAACATGAGAATGATTGTTTATTGCTGCAATAACAGAACTGAGAACAGAAACTTCCTTGTTTTACGGACGTTCCACAACATTAAATGTAACAATAAATGGATAATGGATAGATTGGAACATGCTGTTACAAGGAAAAAATAAACTCAGGGGTGGTACAAGTTTGTTGTGAAATAAACCCGGCTCTTGCTTGTGAACTCTGAAGTTCTGCCAACTGTATGATGTTTTTGGTCTGCAGTAAATCTAAGTTTACACCCACATCATAAATAAAAGAAAACAAGAAACAAAAATTGCCTGACAAACAAAACAAACGTTTTAATGTACAGTTCTACAAACAACCAAGTCTAAATGCTTTTTACAGGCTGAGAATCAGAATGAAGCAAATTGTTTAATCGTGTGTGTGTTTGTGTGTGCACTTGTGTGTTTGTTCTCCGAGCTTGTATCGCTTTCATGATCAGAAAGCATTCTGGAAATGAGAATGTGCACAGCAGCTCCCATTATTTTGTCCCATTTCGGCGTGTTTTTGTTTGATTCCCTCTTCACAGCAGCGAGTACACAGCAGCTAATGCGATTCAAACTCGAAAGCTTTGGCGACGAGCCAAAAAAAGTGCTGGGTGCTGCCTAATGACAGACATGAGAGCTGATTTGAATGGGAGACAGATAAAAGGGGCGTTTTTTACTCCACGCTGAACGTCTGGGAACGAATGGAAATGTGATGCATTACCACTCCTATTTCACTACAGATCACACTTTATCGCCATCACCAAGAACAAAAAAACTCAAAATCCACTAACTTTTTTCTTTCCATTTTCAGTTAAAATCGAACTGTAAATATCATACTTGAAAATACTACACTTAATATATTAATGTAACAGTGATTTATTTATTTTTTATTTTTTTCGTTAGAATTAATATAAACCATTTTGAAAAGTGGAAAAGTAATGAGGCTTTCAACACAAAGCAAGCATTTTACTCCACTCCACTAGTATACATCATGCACTTACCCCATTCCAGTTTTCAGTACCAATAAAAAAAATGTTTTTGGTTTTTTTGTTTAGGTTTTTTTTTTAGTTCTTGATTTGATGAACGAAAGATAAAGTGATTAAATAAAGATAAAGTGATTAGCCAGATAAAGTGATTAAAAGCTGTATAAACTAGATTTGTGCTTACTAAAATTGCTAGAACTAGAAGTGTTTGCTTACTTATTCACAGTAACAAATACTACTGCTACTACTACTACTTATAATAATAATAATAATAATAATAATAATAATAATAATTATTATTATTATTATTATTATTATTATTATTATTATTATTAACAACAACAACAACAATAATAATAATAATAATAATAATAATAATAATAATAATGAGAAGAAGAAGAAGAAGAAGAAGAAGAAGAAGAAGAAGAAGAAGAAGAAGAAGAAGAAGAAGAATCACAAAAATAATAATAATAATAATAAAAATTGTCAGGTCCAACTTTTCCCATCAAACACCTTCCCACACACTGCAGCACACACCAATACACTGAATGAACACAATCACAATCTCTGTCTCACACACACACACACACACACACACACACACACACACACACACACACACACACACACACACACACACACACACACACACACACGTCACAAAGAGATTCTGGCCCATGATCAAACAGTTGTTGTACCACCTGTTTTAGTGTCAAACTGGTAACTGGACCTCCTCATGTTTACATCACTGACTCCCTCCGTCTCATCTATGTTAACCCCAGACTTCTTGTTGCTTTCTGCATTGCTCATTGTTATCTTAACGTAAACAAGCCTATGTCTGTGGTGTGTGAGAGCCAGGAAATAAGTCAGCAGTGGTAGATTGAAAAAGCCATGCAGTGACAAGAAATAGGTTGATCGGATAAAACGGGGCACAATGAGACAAATAAATATCAATCGTCACCAAATAGATGAAAACTAAAGTACCGAGCCTGGTTTAAAAATGTAAGAAGTAGAATGTACAAATATTTTTGTAAAATACTGATAAAAAAATCTATTTAAGTATTGTAACAAAGTATTTGTTCTTCATTACTTCTCACCTCACGCCATGCCTAAACCCATCTAGCTCAGGTTACACAGGTGTCTGAACGTGAACAAATGCACTACGTGCTTTTATTGCTTGAAACACGTGATGTGTGACATTTGACCAAATAAACATGAAATAATCCGGATATGTATAAGTAAAAACTGTCAGGAATCACGGGACATGGTGCACATCCAGATTATTCTGTTAGAGATCTTGCGGGTGTGACTAGGTGAGTAAAGACTGGGTAGGAGGGAAGGACCCAAATGCAGGATGCCACAGGGGTATAGAGAAAACAGGC
Source organism: Silurus aristotelis (assembly GCF_946808225.1). Classification (NCBI taxonomy): domain Eukaryota; kingdom Metazoa; phylum Chordata; class Actinopteri; order Siluriformes; family Siluridae; genus Silurus; species Silurus aristotelis. The sequence goes on from NC_139582.1 coordinate 12,954,248, forward strand.
CTTAATAAAGACAGAAAACTGAGCAATGGGGCAAAGCAAAAACACAGTCCAAAAACAATAAAAAAAATCAAAGCAAACAGAGCAATAGGGGCAGTGAGAGAAAACCAAATCCAAAAACAGTCCAAGATTCAGAGAGTCGGCAAACAGAGCAACATTGCCAGAGCAAAAAAACAAAACCTAAAAACAGTCCAGAGTTCAAGCCAAAAGCAGAGCAGAACAGGAACAGGAATCCAGAGCAGACAGAGTGGCAAAAATAATCGTCGGTGCTAGGGAGCTGGTAAAATAATCTGGTCCTGAGCTAAAGGCTTAGGTGTCCTTCAATACTGGGAGGCACGGGAAAAACGGCAAGGTGGCCGCCGACCCGGAAGTGCGCACCACGAAACTGGAAGATCCTGACAAAAACAGAGCAATGGTATTCTACAATGGAGCAAAAAATATTGAACAAGTCACATGTGAAGAAAAGAAAATACAAACATTAAAACTAGCTGCGAAACATTAAAATGCAAAAGAGAAATCAAGCACAAATACTGCAAATCCCTTTCACAGCAGGTCTTTTTGCCAGGCAGGTTTCAATATCTCACAAGATTACAGACGTGAGCGTGGATTTTTAATAAACAGGTGCACTCATATCCACGAACGTCTCGTGTGCCGAGCACCTGCCCCTCAAACGCAGTCATCTGCTACTCCAAAAGAAAAAGAAGTTTAGATGAAGTTATATTTCGGTCTGAGACACACCTGCAAACGCTCAAGCATGTAAAATTCCTGCAAAGCCACCGAAACAGCTCAGAAACACATCGTTATGATGTCAGAGTTAATTATAGTGATTTGCCGAAAAGCTGTGAAAGATAGCAAGCTTTGTTTTTGCAAACCCCCCCCCCCCCCCCCCCCCCCCACACACACACACACACACACACACATACATTCTATTTTCTTTAGGGCCAAACTTCTCACCAGGACAATCAAATGTAATTCAATATTCCACGAAAGCAATGCTAAACCATTTATTATTATTGTTATTTATCATTTCATCATATTGAGATCTACTTCATAAATCATAGTAGCACTGATATATCCACTAACGGCAAACGTTAAAATCTTTAATAAAGAAATCAAGGTAATTATGCAAATTGAAATCAGTTTCTTTTGGGAAATAAGGAAATATAAGTAACTTTGAATCACAGGAAACTTCTGACTACGCTAATAATAATAATAATAATAATAATAATAATAATAATAATAATAATAATAACAATAATAATAATAATAATAATAATAATAATAATAATAACAATAATAATAATAATAATAATAATAATAATAATAATAATAATAACCTACATGCAGCATTTTTAGGGACCAAAAACCTTGAGTAAGAGACACTTTCACAGATGCACTCCAGTTGTGCACAGGAAAGCAGCACCATAACTTGAGTGATTTCCCTCATGATGGGTAGCCAAGATAATTGTAAACTTAACTTAAAACTAATTCAGTGTGTCACATTTTTTGACCACATTTGGCACCCAAACTTTTTGGACACATTAGGGTGAGGTCCTGAAGATCAAGTCTATGTGATATAAAAGTCTATGAGCAAAATACAATATATCTACGATACTGGCTAATGTATTTGCCAGTCCATTGTGTGACAATTTTATACAAAATTTTGTTTCAACACGTCTCAAAGCAACTAGAGTTAAATCTGCTGATGATTATTGTTATTGTAAATTTGACAAGAAATAAATAAAGATTTTAGTAATGGTTTGTGCCCATGCTGAGTTTTAACTTCACATCCTGCTTGGTGACTTCACAATTAGATTTGTTAGTTTATAACAGGCAAACTGTTTATTGAAACTCAAATTTATTTAAAATGATTTTCATTTTGTATATATTTTTTATTTTAGTTTCTCTAAAGATGATGTGTGCCAAATGTTTTTGTTTGCACGTAATTTATGGGGATGAGTAGCAATTTTATTTTATTTTTTATTTGATGTGATGGAAAATAAATTAGTTGGAAACTGATACAGGAAGTAAAATTGAGATCATTAAACTTCCTAAACTAGAGATTGCAGGGATGCCTGATGTTTTTCATGAAGAAAAAGATGGTGACAAAAAAAAAAGTTATTGACCTAATTGATTCATTTAATTTAATACGATAATTATCTAGTTATTATAAATATATAAATAAAGTTCACATTGATTTAAGCAAAAAATCTTAAGCCTATAATAAATAAACAGTATTTAACAGGTATTTTTATTTTACTGAATAAACAAATGTATTGTAGCTAATATAAAATCCAGCCAGGCAAATTCAATCTTTTTGCCCACCTCTGTTCTCACGCACTTTTGACTTTTCTTACACTTGATTCAAACAGTCAATTTGCTTGGCTGTTTTTTTCCCAAAAAAATATCCACCTTCTTCTGTCTGCTCTGTTAGATGGCAAGCTGTCACATGCCTATTGTTCCTTGTGTTGTTTTTCCAGCGTTGTATAAAACATCCTGAGTGTCTGTCGCTTAACGGCAATGGAACGGCACGTGGCCTCTGAAAATAAACTGCTTGAAAACATGGACGTACAGTTGAGAGGTGTGAATATTAATGAGCACAATGGCAGGCCTCCAGAGCTTTGGTTGAAATGTACTTAGAAAATCCAGGAAGTGTTTAAATCATTTTAACTTTATCTGCCAGCTTCAAAAAGCTGAAGTTCTGCTGATGCTACATTCTACATGCCACTTTGAACATTCTTTTTCTTTTATCTGTCGTTAAAAAAAAGAACACTACTGCCGGGTTTAACCCTACACTGAAACAAAAAGAAAACAGAGAAACAAAAAAAAAAACAAAAGAAAAGAAATCAGAGCACAGTGTTTGCACAGATGACAGATGTAACTGTGTCAGGGATCCCCCTGCCACGCCTCCCTCGGCCGCTGTCAGAGATTCACCCTACCACGCCCCCCTCAGTAGCTGTCACGGTGCCTCGTTATCCTTTGCCTCCCAGGATCACCGACAGCTGTGGCTCTTTAAGGACTAGACTATATAAACTCACGTTCTCGAGTCACAGGATGTCGGTTCTTGAATTGTCATGCTGGTGATACCTGTGGCTCCTCGACCGCCAGCATTCCCCGCTGGTTCCGTATCCTGGTTCTGTTCCTTATGGATTACTCTTCTTCCCGCTGGAGTTTACTTTTGTTTCAGGTTATGCTTTCCGTTGGACTTTCCCTCTTTCAGTTCATGAATCTTCGTTTTCTGAGTGAGTGCATTTGTTAGAGTTGTTAATAAAGACTATGATTGACTTGCTTCCGCGTCCTGTCCATCAGCCTGACAAACTGTAAGAGATTAAACATTATCTTTGATTATTTTAATGATGTTGTCCATGAAGAAGTATGAGCTTGGGGGGGCTGCACAATTATCTAACATGTAAATTAAGTATATCTGTCACTGGCTTCTTCAATACAACCTTCAAAAAAGTAAATGCTTTAATGTGTCACAGAAGTCCAATAAATTATTATTATTATTATTATTATTATTATTATTATTATTATTATTATTATTATTATTATTTGGGTTTTTTCGTTTTGTTTTGTTTTTAGCTCTATGCTGCATAGTAGCTAAAAAAACAAAGCACACTGCTACAGCTGGAAAGAACTGTTTAAAATAACAATGCTGCATACTATTAATTTAATTTTACTTAAATGGTTAATTACACTCAATTATAAATTATTTATGTTAATTTTCTTAATACTATCTAAAAGGCAAAAAAGAAAACAGAATCTCACTTTTTTTCTATAACAATACATAAATAAAAAACGTGACTTTTTCAATTTGTAAACCAAAGACAATGAATAAAATATTTTGAGACATTTGGTTATAGGACAATAATCCACTTTAGGTGTAAACAGATAATCTGTTCATTGTACTTTATAAATAGCCCATCTGATCAGTCATTAACACTGTATGCTCTCTAATGATGAAGAACAAAACTTCTCCTCATGGGAGATAACTTACGAATGAATGTCATCATGTCATGCTTAGTGGCTTGGACCGTCTCAGCTTAACCAAGTGAAACCAAACATCTGGCACACACACACACACACACACACACACACACACACACACACACACACACACACACTTTTTTCTTTTCTTTATATAATAAGCAAACTAATTACATGTGTGACGTGTCCCCGGTCATGTCTCAAGTGTGGATATGACAGTGAAATTATCTAATACATGTACAGTACATCAGTGAGCATAAGACTGAATGGAACAGATGTAGATTTCCACAGGATTCACAGCACAGACGGAGTGTGTGTGTGTGTGTGTGTGTGTGTGTGTGTGTGTGTGTGTGTGTGTGTTTGTGTGTGTGTGTGTGTGTGTGTGTGTGTGTGTGTGAGAATAAATGTGTGTTTGGAAAGGAAACATGTTCATGTAAAGTAAAACATAATGCTGTGTGCAGTAATAAAAACAAACATTATTAAGAACATTATTAAATTAAATTAATTTAACAGTTTGTATCAAATCAAATTTTATTTATACTTATACATTTATTTATTTTAACTTATACATTCATACTGAGTACGGCATGTAGTGAAATACTTTATATGACTGCCCAACCTGTAAACATCATAATAATAATAATAATAATAATAATAATAATAATAAATGTAAAAAAATAAATGAAAAAAGAATTAGAATTGTTGATGGTCTCGGCTATAAGTCTAGGCAATAAGAACATCAGTAACACACTAAAACTGATTTACAGTACAGTGGGGGCACCGACGGCTGCTCCAGCCATTTGTTTAAAGGAGGCCGGTCTGTTAGCCCTGCCACAGGATGTGCTTTAGGGCACAGCCTCCCTCCAACAGGTGTCTACCTCTACTTCTGCCTCAAAAATCTATGTGGATGGAGGAGACCCGCCGCTTCCCAGGAGGCACCGTCGGCTGCAAAAAGTTGCTTCAGCCGTTCCGGGACAAGATGCCAGTCTGTTAGCCCTGCCACAAGGTGTGCTTTAGGGTGCAGCCTCCCTCCAGCGGGTGTCTCCCTCCACTTCCACCCCGAAACTCGCTGTGGATGGGGGAGACCCGCCGCCTCTCAGGAGGCACCAACGGCTGCAGGGCATTTCTCCAGCCATTCAGGTACAGCTGTTGTCCCTGCCACAGGATGTGCTTCAGGGTGCAGCCTACCTCCAGCAAGTGTCTCCCTCTATTTCTGCCCCAAAGGTCGCTGCGGATGGGAGAGACCCGCCGCCTCTCACGACTGCAGGGCAATGCTCTAGCCACTCTGGGAGGGTCAGAGGCCAGCCTCGAGAAGCTGGTTCCTTAAGAGACTTTCTGTCAGTGTGGGGAAGGCTGCCAGATGTGTCTTAGTGGGTCCTGCGTACTATAGAGCGGGGCTATAGAGTTCAATTCAATTCAGGTACCCTTTCTTACTGGATTAACTGGATGTGTCCCACCATGGTGGAACCCAAGTAGGTTCTGGTGCTGAAACAGGAAGTGCATGCTCTGTTGAGGAAAGGGGCCATTAAGGTGATTCCCCCCCTTGGGCAGAGAGTCAGGCTACTACAGCCCGTACTTCGTTGTTCCGACTAGATCTGCGCTCCTTAAACCGCTCACTCATGAGACTCAGGTTCAGGATGCTCCCTCTCAAAGAGGTTGTGTCTCAGATCAAGTCAGAGACTGGTTTGTCATGATATATCTGAAGAATGCATACTTCTACACAGCCATCCTTCCCACAATCAACCTTCCTAAGGTTAGCTTTCGGGGGCAAAGCTTACCAATATCGAGTCCTCCTGTTTGGCCTGGCACCTTTATTAAATGCATGAATTCAGGCTTCGGGGCATCTGCATTCTGAACAATATCAACGACTGGTTGATATAAGCTCGATCAGAGCTTCAGGCGGCCCGTCATCGAGGTTGCTCGTTCTCGCCTGCATAAAGGACCTGGGGTTAAGACTGAACGCCGGGAAGCGTCTGCTTTCGCCACGGCAGAGAAACACATTCCTGGGCGTGATGTGTGACTTGACCATGCTGCGAGCACGATTGTCTATCGTGCTGCTCCCGGAAGTTCTGGAGAGAGTTCGCAGGGAAGGAGCCCGTCTCCTCCTGGTAGCACCTCGTTGGTTGGGCAGACCATGGTTTGTGAACCTGGTGTCCCTCCTTTAGGGCCCTCCTTGGCAAATTCCTCGGGGGGAACCCTGGTTCATCCCTGCCCAGAGTTATGGAGGCTATAGCTGTGGCACAGTTTTTAGTGGCTGGTCTGTCTACTGAGGTAGTGGAGACCATACTCCATTCCAGAGATCTCTCCACGAGGTCATATGCCGCGTGGTGGCATCTGTTCACTACGTGGTGTGAGCACCACCAGTTGGACCCAGTTGACTGCAGTTGGTTTAGTCCTGGAGTAGGAGCAGGACGAGTTTGCCACAGTGTTGGCTCCTTTAACCCTAAAGGTTTACGTGTCCAGTATCACCACTTATAGTACCCCGCCTACGGTGCAGTTGCTAGGTAGGCACCCTCTTGTGACACGTTTCCTCAGCGAAGCCTGGAGGTCAATGTGTCCCCGGGCCACATTTCCTGCATCCCTGTGGCGCTTACCTTCTCTTTTGCAGAAGCTAAATGTCGCTAACACCGCAGAGCCATTTTGTAGCTCCTGGTTGTCACGACGTCACCTGCCAATGATGTCACGACTTTCCTATTGGCCAGATTTCATTTTGATTTTGTGGGTCAAAATGTGGCCAACGCGAAGCGTTCCCAGAGTGTTGCAACGCAGTGTATGTAACCCTAGTTTCCCTCTGGAAACTAGGGTTACATACATAACCCAGAGACGTTACAGCCTTAGATGAAATCAACTGAATTAAAACAGGATGATTAAACACCTCCAAAAACAGAATTACCAGCACATTTATTATAGTTTGACTTTATTTCTGTCAAATTTCTACAAAACATTCTTCGAGACTTAACGGGGGGTTTACATTTCATAGAAAATGTTTCGTTTGACCTCACCATTTTTGAGATCAGTGGTTGCTTTAGTTGGGCTTTTTTACCCTCGACTCGTTAACATTGTTTTTTCCTCTGGCTGTTGTAACTGTGTTATAAAGCACATTTTTATGACAGAAAAGGTCAAGACAAATATAAATTTGATGGTTTGGTTATATAATCAGCACCTAATTAACTTATTTTTTTATGGGTGTTTATTTTTCTTTTCTTTTTGATAGTAATATGACTTTAAAGTAACTTAAACTATTAAGTAGTTAAAGAACATTTTATGCACAAAATATTTAGCGCTAGAGCACCATTTAGATGGAGACATCAAGAATCATCAAATGAAACGAATAGTGAATGGTGATAATTAACAATTATTTTGATCTTATTTGATTTGTTATGACTTTTTACTAGACTGTTTGATAAGAGTTGTTCTGTTTTGTTTTGTCTTTTTTCCAAAAACTAATTTAAAAAGGTCAAGGTTAAAGAACAACACTGATCTCCATAATGGTGACATCAAATGAAAGTACACCGAAACACCTAAAATCTCAATTAGAGCTTTTAATAAGTGAAGCTGGTAATGCTGTTTTAAATTTTAAGAGATTTAAAGTATTTTATTTTTAGTTGATTTCATCCTTGGCTTTGGCTGTAAGTTGCGTTTCTCTGCTCTTTTTTCTCTTTCTTTCAGTGATCCTGCTTGTTTACAGGTGTCCATCAAAGTTCAATCCTCATTTTGTCACTTTATTATTTCATTCACTTCAGCACTCTGTTGTGTGGACACACAAGTGCTATTCTAAAACTGAGGATGTTGCTGTGGGATTAATGGGTTTAAATGTGTGAATTAAAAAAAAAAAAAAAAAAAAACATTATGAAATGAAAAACATATGAATATGAAAAAAGTAATATACAGTAAATAATTTTAATTTATGGAAGCAAACTGTAAAAAAAAAAAAAAAAGTGTTAAATCGAGCTGACAATATTTTACTGTTAATTTACAGGACATTTTTTTACAATGTAAAATACCAATTTAACCACAGCTGCCAGTGTTTTACTGTAAATATTACAGGATTTTTTTTTTTTTTACAGTGTAGGATATATAAAGAAATAATTATTCTGTTCTATAATGCATATGCAAAAAGCCAACCAGGCTAAGTCATAGATAAATACTGTAAAAAAAAAAAATAAAATAATAAGAATTTCTTTTTTTGCTCACAGCAAATGCTTAAAAGCAGCTAATATATATTACACTCTTATAGAGGGGGCACTGAGTAATTGCTCACTGTTTAAACTGCTTGCATTTTACTTTTGCAGTGATGAGATTTTAATCAAGTATAAGCCCAGGGTTGCCAGGTCTTGCCCTTGGACTCCTGCTTCCTGTCTTTTTCTTTTTTGCGTTCTTAGTTTGTGGTTTTTCAGCAGCCAATTGAAATAAAATCATGGGCTTCAATAATTGTAGAGCTGTAACTCTATTTTTAGACGACACTTAATGTTTTCTGTAAGCAGTATAGGATTGACTATTTACAAGTAAAGACACTCAGTGCCTAGTTTCCTTTTAGCATTTCCCCCAGAGGATTGTACACTTGCATCATTTATGCTGTTTAGCCTTAATTAGTCGTAATACCATTTCCTTATTTTCCATCAACTTTAACGCAGTGGATTCTTATGGAGCAAGCACGCAAATTAAGTCCATTTTTCAGTACAATTAGTGCACAAATCTCCAGAGGAAAGCGACCAAAAAGCACTGCAATTTTTTGCTTTAATCTTCATTATCTAAGGCTCACGTGGATTGTGGAGAGGCCGGCGTGGGCAGAAACTGCTTGTTGATGCCATGCTAATCAGTGGCGAAGGCGCTTCTAGGTATAACCTACTTCAGTGGCAAATGAATATGCTAACCCACTTACACCATAATGAGGAACATAACATTTAACTGTGCTGTTTACAGCCAAAGCATGAAACCGAGGGAGGCCCTTCACTCTTTTAATTCAGGCTTACAAAGCGCGGCAGAGCTTGGATCCAGCCTCCTGTGACATGATTAACCCTGACTGAATCACAACACTGAGCTCCGTTTTCCAGCTCTCGCATGTATCAGATATTGCCATTTTGAGTCTTGGCTATGCACACGCACACGCACACACACACACACACACACACACACACACACACACACACACACACAGAGCCACAGCTGAGGTCAAACTGTACTGTGCCAGATCTTTATTCCTGTTGGTCTTTACCATATGGCTCAGGAACACACACATAGCCACATAGCTCTATAGTTATAGAGAAAAGTAGGCATGACCTCAGTTCTCTAAACTGGTAGTTTATGTAAATTGGGTGTCACCTTTGTGTACGACAAAACTGTTAAGAAGGTGTTCTCTAAACATATAGTTTAATTGAATTCATGGCCACTTTGTACAGTTTTACTAAAGGAATGAAGGCGTTGTGGCTTTGTTTCTTTTAACCTATAGGTTCAGCAAAAGAGGCATTGGTTCTTTTCATTCATTAGCATTAAAGTCGGTGTAGTAGTTTAAATAGTTTCATCACAAAAATAAAAAATTAAATAAAAAAAACTGAATCTGCTAAGAAGGTATGGTGTCTGTGCCTGCAGCCTCATAAAATGAGAAAAATAAAAATGCAGACAGTGTGGATACAAATCCAGCAAAGGAGGAGTGGCCTCTGTACCTCAAGTCCCTATCAATATGTAACACAGACCTAGTCTCTGTCTACTGTTCAAGAACATGTGAAGGTGCATAGTCTCTGACCAACTGATCAGTTAAACAAAACATGGCCCTGTAATCCGTCATTGTGATTGTATATAGATATATAGTGTGGCCTCTTTGCTAGTTGAGTCAGTTAAAGAGGTATCGGTTGCAGCCCAAGGTTAGAGTGGAAAAAGACAAAGACATGACTTTGGTAAAGAAGGCGTGGCTTGTGTGCAGAGTAAAGAAGGTGGGACCTCTGCTTACAGTCCTAGCAATTATGTTGGAATAGTTGTGGCCTCTTATTACTATAAGTGTAAAAGACATGTTTTTTGTGCCTACAGTAAGAGTGGAGGAGTAAAAGGTATTGTGACAACTGTTCTCTGTTTAAATGGGTTCCGCACTTTCATACAGTACCTACTGAAAATCTCTTCCTTCCTGTAAAGAACTGAAAGATGAATTGATTCTTATTGTTATTGGCTGCTTCAGAAGTGTTTTTTATAGATTAGATAGCTATGTTAATTATTACACCACATATATTTTTATAAACTGCAGAGTTTTCTGTCTATTTCTGTCAATTTTTTTCCCATTACAAATCACACTCCTCCTCCCAGACTGAGAACGCTCCTGTATGAATCAAGTGACAGTTTGAAAATGCCCATTTCATTTTTCCCCTATCAGACTCTGCTTTATTATCCAGCTTGTCCCGTTACACATCTCTCTGTACACAGAGGCAGCAACAGGCCGTAGAACGAAGGCTAAATGAAGATAAATGATTGCTGGCTTGTCATCCGGTGACACTTGCTCTCATGTTCTAAACCTTCGCACCTCTATTTCTGGCCTGACCAGGTGTCTCCGTTCTCCATGAGGTCAGGAGCGGAAAGGTTCTTGTGTCCACCTGCTGTGTTTGATGACCAGTGGAGGAGATTATTTTTAGGAGTGTGTGTGACCATCAGCTCGATTACACTGCAGTGTAAAGGTCTGGCACACAGGATCAGAGGCTTAATTGGATAGAGAATTAGATAAGTAAGGAATAAAACGTTAGTCGTATCCTGTTAAGCAACAGTTATTAATTCTTAGTTACATTTTTAATTTAATTGTTGAATATGCAACAGCATGTCCAAGTATAAGTCTTTTGATTCTCAAAAAAATAATGTGCCAATCTGTTGCTATCTTGTCACCCTTGTGTATGCAGTCAATAGGCCTAATGAACCAACATGGCTTCTTTTCCTATACTTTAACACCATGTAACTCATATTAAAAGTAGGCCAAACAAGTCTTTCAAAAAAGACAAAGAAATAAAGCTATCTATTAAACAGGTCTCTTGAATAAATAAATAGATTTAGAAGATAGAGGCAAGATAGTAATGTTACTTTGTGACATTAAACTAAATCTATTTATTTATTCAATAGACCTATATATCCTAATATGGCAACCTAATATGTATATGGTACAGTATACAGAATACCAGCATATCTTAAAGCTTTATAAATCATCCCGACACTCTTATAACCCTTTTCTCTGCTCTTAAACACTTTCAATATTCTTAAACCAAATTAATTCTAACATACAAAAATTATATATGGGTATTTACCAGTGAAAATACAACTTGAATGATGATGATGTTTATTAAATGAATGTAATATACACCCAATACGAGTATTGCAGCTATTCTGAAAGCTTTTTTTAGGCTAGAAAATGCTTATTTTAACACAAAAAAAATAAAGATAACTTTTGACACAGAAAAATAAACATGAAAGCTGAACTGTGATATGGCGAGGAATTACTGTAGTTACATTCCAGACTAGTCATTATTACCTAATATCTGATGTTGTTATTAGCTAATTGGCTAAGTTGATGATAAAGCAATGATACAATTGCAAATATTATACCAGGTTTTGAAGTGCAACACTTTTATCTCCACAAGGCATCACTTCAAAATATTCCCACTTGAAAAAATCTCTTCATGTTTACGTTCATTTGATTTTGTCACTGTAGTTTGGGATTAAACCTGAGCTCTTCATGACTGGAGGATTTAATTACTGCACAACTATCATCACGGCTTAACTAATGTGTTTTCTGCTCTCTCTTATCTTTACCCTACTGTTCCATCCCTATAAATAAACTAGAAAAGGAGAATGTGAAACAGGTGCATAGATTTTAACATGGAGAGGTGCAAGAAGCGTAATCACTGTCCGGGAGAGCCAATGTTGTCACCATGTTCAGATTTTCATGCTAACATCAGACATAATCATTTTTAATATATTATTTTAGATCTTTAGTACACCAGAATCTTTTGGAAAATAGAACAGGCGGTCTTCCTTTTTTTCCCTGTTGTTTAACTATACTTTCATTATTTCAACTCTCATTGTGAAAGGATCACTTTTACATTGATGCAGTAATCATAGTACTTTTACTATTTAATGAACAAACAATTAGTATAGTAAATATACTGCTTTTTTTTTTTTTTACTAAGGTCCAAAAATATATTAAACAACAAAAATCCTATTTACGTCATTGTCATTTTCCAGACAACTTAAATTTGCAAGCCATCTTAATTAATTTTAAGTATAAACAAATAAATAAAGAAATAACTGCATTTTCTTTTGAAGAACAAATAAAATAAGGATTAAATATGGACAAATACATGTAAAAAAAAAATAATAAAAAAAAATTTTTTATATATATATATATATATATATATATATATATATATATATATATATATATATATATATACATATATATATATATATATATATATATATATATATATATATATATATATATATATATATATATATATTTCAATAATTATGTTGTCAAAAACAAAAATTTCTACAAAACCTGTTTAGTGATAAAAGTTTAAAATCGTATAGTATTATAATGAAAATATATCATAATATTTTCCATGTCTCACTATTTCAATGTCTCAAGGTTTTTGCAGCTCGGCAAATAAATGCTTATTTAACTGCTGTAAGACTTTTTTTTTAAAGTTTAATGATTTACCCTTGACTGAAGTCAAGAACGATGAACTATACAGTAAACCTTCATATAAAAAAGGAAAGAAAAAGAAAACACTACAGAACACTGCAGGTGGGTGACCACTTCAAATAACTCCCATTCTTGTTAAATATCCTCTTATTATGCATATTTTCTTCCCTCCTCCACTTCACAAACTCCCACATCATTGTCCTTCTTTTTTTCCAGGTCATGTAGATGTTGCAAATTTTTTTTCTTGTGTGCATGTGTTTTTTTTTTTATATATATATTTTTGGTAACTGCCATCATGTCCTGCTGTAGGAGTTGCTTGTGTGTCAAACTCACACACTGAAAACACAAGCGCACTTTAGAGACAGCAAAACCAGCACTGGAAGACAGCTAATGCATGCAGTGTGACCGAAGTTGAAGCCAAATGAAGCTCACACACAGCAGGGTTCTTCAAGCTCGGCTAATTGCCTCCAGGTGAGCTCACTGTAACGAGCCAAACTCACTGAGAGCTTCCAAACACCAGGCTTCACTCCCTCTGGTGCGACAAAATACATCCGTAAGCGCTCAGAAAATTACAACAAATAGCAAAACGTACTAAGTTTTAAAAAATGAATTAAAATAGTGCTGTTCCATTAAAAAAATTCTGGGATTGCTTATCTATCTATCTATCTATCTATCTATCTATCTATCTATCTATCTATCTATCTATCTATCTATCTATCTATCTATCTATCTATCTATCTATCTATCTCATCTCTTAATATAATACTATAACATGTTACAGATATTTCTTACAAAATAAATAATTAGAGCAAAATAAATCTTTAATTGTATTATAGTTCAATTCCTTATCATGATTTGTTATGAGATACTGTACAAATGGTGTAAATGCAACAAATCATATCCCTTTTTTAAACAATACATGTACATGTAATGGAAATAAAACCTTTTTTATTTTTTTTTCATATTGTGGATTTCTATTCCTGATTTCATAAAAAGAAGAGCCCCTAACAGGAAGTATGGACACTTTGATTTTCTGTGGCTATTCTCTGAAATTTACCTCACTGAAGAATATCTTAAGCTGCTTTTGATCTCACAGGCAGCTGAAAAAAAGGCTAATTTAGATCCTTTCAGGAAACAAACTTTCTTTTTTCCCTCTGTTTTTTTCTTTGATGTTCACTTGTAACGTATCAAAGCCTTAATCTTTAATATCTCAAAAAGAATTAAATTGCTCCCCTTGTGTTGTAGTCGCAGAGAAATCTAATCCTTTTGGACTGTGACCTTTAATCCTGAGAAATCATGGATAGATATTAAAAAATATATAAATAAAGGAAGTCCAACACTTCTGCTAGGAACATTAAACGGTTGTCAATTTTGAATTGAATTTATGAGTTATTAAGTTATACCCTATATTGGCAAATTTTGTGGACACCTTACCATTAGATTTATGTGTGCTTTTAAAAAACATCTCATTTCACATTTAGTCCTAATTTGCTGTTATACAAGGTGGAATCAAAAAGTTTTGATACTATTAGTGCTGACTGGTGCTAATCTGACAATGTGCGGTTACCACGATCTGCAATTTCATCATGGACAGCAAGTTCGAACAAAGAGCAAATGTGAAATTGCACATGAAACTGGGCAAATCCACCACATTTGGCATGCCATGCGTTTGACATACAGTGATGCTGCAATAAGCCGTTCGAGGTGTTTTAAGTGGCAATAAAAGAACTTCACTGGAAGAGGACAAGAGCTTAGGAAGACCTTAAATGAGCTCAACCCCCCAAAATGTCTAAGCCATTCGGCAACTTGTGCTTGATGAACGCTGAAGAACAATCCACATGATTTATCTTCCGCATCCACGCTTCTAGCCAGATATGGCTCCTGCAGACTTTGCCCTCTTCCTGGAGATGAAAAAGAAAAAAAAAATCGAGGATATATTCCAAAATGGAAGAAATGCTGGGAGCGCTTCATTGCTGTGCAAGGGGACTATTTTAAAGGTGATAGCTAGAAAACGTGGGTAAATTAATTATTTTCCTTTCAGGAACTCGAGCTGTGCCAAAACGCCTTTCGGTGGACTCTCCCCCGTGTGACGAGCACATGCAGCTCAGCCTCTCTTCATCCGAGGGACAGGGCTTACTGCTGGATGCCTCACTAACTTCTTCTGGACTCTTCAGTGATTCCATTAACACGGTGGTCAAGAGGTTTCAGAAAAAAAGGAACAGGCGGCGGCATTCCAGCGGTACCTCCCATGCCGCTCACATGGGGCTGATTGTCGGGCGCAACCCCTTTCGCAACCCTCCACCTCCCATCAGGAGGTACAGAGATGTAGTGTCAGGATTTGCACTCCTGCTGTGAGGGATCCTGTGCGGCGCTCGTGGCCCCCTCCTTCCTAGAGTTTACCTTAGTTATGTCCAGTGCCTTCCTGTAGCCCCGAACGGGTTACATCCCCAAGGTGCCCTCAGTTGTCCCACGACCTGTAATGTTACAGGCATTCTATCCTCCTCCGTTCCAGGCCCCAGACCAGGAAAAACCGAACTGGCAGTGTCTGGTAAGGGCTCTAGACACTTACGTCCACCAGACGGGTCTTTGGAGGAACACTGATCAGCTTCTTGTCTACTACCGTCCTTCCAGGAGTGGACTCCCTGATAATTAGTAGACTCTGAGCAGATGGATCGTTGATGCCATCGCATCTTCATACGAGTCCTCTGGCCTCCTCGCTTCTTTCAGGGTTTTGCCTCAAAAGCTTGGTCCTTTGGAGTACCCTTCCAAGACATTTACAGTGCTGTGGGTTAGTCCACCCTGCTGACCTTAGTGCGGTTCTATAACCTGGACCTCAGTGCCATTCCTGTCTCTTCCTGTCTCTTTGATACCACCTCATAATAACCTGCACGCTTCAGGGAAGATGTTTTACTAGATTTTAGAGTTTAGTTTAGTGGTTAGTTTGGGGTCAGTATTCTGTTGGAAAACTACCATTCGGCCCAGTTTCTGCTTCAGAATGTTACAGTACATATTGGAATCCATGTTTCCTTTAATAAACCATAGCTCTTCAGTATCAGCAGCACTCATGCAACACCAGACCATGATGCTAGGTAAGGTTGAATTTGATTTCTTGGTACTCCTCACCAGGGCATCGACACACATGCTGTACACCATCTGATCTTAATCTTTTCAGACCACAGGACATGGTTCCAGTAATGTATGCTCTTTTGAACAGGTCGTCTTCAGCAAACTGTTTGCGAGCTTTCTTGTGAGCCAGCTTCAGAAAAGGCTCCACCAACTTGTTGCATTGTGCACCATCTGAGCACTGACAAGCGGACTTTCCGCTTCTGCAACCCCTAAAGCACTCATGCGTCTGTTTTTTGAAGCCAGCTTCTGCACCTGAGTCAACTTCTTTGATCGACCTTTGGGAGGCCTGTTCCTAGTGGAACCCTTCTTTAAAAAACCTTATAACCTCAGCCACTGTACTATAACTCAGTTTCAGGGTGTTACTGATGTTCTTATAGCTGAGGCCATGTTTGTGGAGAGCAACAATTCGAATGATCAAATCCTCCGAGAGGTATTTGCCATAAGGTGCCGTGTTGAACATCCAGTGGTCAGTATGAAAGAACTGTACTCAAAGCACAAATATTAACCGCTCTAATACAAATTACAAATTTGCATGGTCCTGTCAAGCAGACAAAATATGAACATGAAGAAAAGTACATGTCACTTTGCATGGTTTCATGATGTATATCTGTTATCACTTAGAATGTAATCACTTTTGTTGCCAGCTATTTTAACTGTATTTTGAGTTATTTTCAGAGGAGAGTAAATCTGAACTGCTATACAAGCTAAACATTGATTACTCTAAAATGAATCCAATATCCACATCTATAGTATTGTCCCTTTAGAAATACTAAAATTGTTGCTGAAATATGAGGGTGTACTCACTTTTGTGAGACTCTGTACAAATTCTTTCATAATCTCAAATTACTACATAAAGATCATATTTGTTAAAAAGGGCTTGATATATGATTTAGAGCACTGAGATCTGATTACTGAATTATAAGACATGCAGAAAAAGGGAAACAACCTTTGTAATGCTGAATCAAATTTGTATATTGTAGCTATTTATATGCAACACCTTTAGGTATTTTATGTACTGGTAAGACACTATTTGATGGCACCTATCTTCAACATCAGCTGGAAATGTCATGGTCATAAATACTGGCATTTTCCAGTGCATCAAAAAAAAAAGAAAAAAAAGAAAAAGCAAAGTCCAGGAATTTCTGTGGTATGTAAGCTTCACTGAATGGTTTCATTATTTCCCAGACTGACATGTCGCGAATAGCTGAAGCTGCAAATCTGCCACGTCCTGTCCCCTTGTTAATATGTGGATTTCAGCTGATGTGGTTTGTCGAGTAAACCTGGGCTCCGGAGTGACACGGCAGCCGTCAGAAAAGTGACGGTGAGAAATCAACTCTGGAGGGTGACAGGTCATAAATCCCAACAGAATGCCACTGGGGAAAAACAGAGCTGAAGGAGAAGGAGATTTTTAGCTCATGCATAGAAAGTGTGTGTGTGTGTGTGTGTGTGTGTGTGTGTGTGTGTGTGTGTGTGTGTGTGTGTGTGTGTGTGTGTGTGTGTGTGTGTGTGTGTGAGAGAGGGAGAGAAAGAAAGAGAGAGAGAGAGAGAGAGAGAGAGAGAGAGAGAGAGAGAGAGAGAGAGAGAGAGAGAGAGAGAGAGAGAGAGAGGGAGCAGCTCTCTGCCACTCAAACCCCTCCCTCAAGGGATGATCCAACAGGCTGCATGCAAAGCAACCCACTTTCTCTGGGTTGAAAAAAAAAGAATGGAGGAGAGAGTGTCTATAAAAAAACAACAACAAATTAATAAAATAAAAATCTCTTTATAAATAGTTTTTTTCCTATTACTTGGATGATCCTGAATGCCAATTACTCTGTGTTCTGTGGGGAGCAGCCTGTCAGTCAGATTGTGAGTGGCAAAAGCTGCAGCATGGTGGAAAGTCACCGTTTAGTACAAGATTCATGAAGGATTCAACAGGGATTGTAATACTCACCAGTCATGCCATCCATGGTGGTCTGGAACTCCTGGTTATAATGCTGCATGCAAAATACCTTATGTTACAACTAAGGCCACAGCTTTTCCTTCAGTTCGTCTTGAGACTCTGATCCGCTCTCTAAGATTAGGGGTGATGATTTGTTACCTCTCCTGCAGGGCAGAGACTGAAACTTTGTTCTTCTACTTATGAACAGAATAGAAAGTTAGCTACTATGGTCATATGGCAGTGTAACACATTATGGTAAGGAATTTTGGTTGAGTTGGTTGATTATTTAGTGTAATGAATTGTAACACAGTTTGGGAAAGAACAACGTTTTAAATGGTTACTGGAACATAAATAGGACAAATTGAATGGGGGACCTACCTAATCTGTTACTTATATTTTAAACAGTGAATGTGCTTCTATTGGCAATAGAAAACATTTTGAATAGGATGTTATGTTCCTGTTATATGATTGGTTCCTGTAACACACTTCGGTTTGATAGATGATTAGTATCTCTGTAATGCTTTTTACGAGCAACATTAGTTACAGTGAGGTTAAAGCTGGACATACTGAGAATATGCAGTCAAAACCATCAGGTTACTTTAATGGACAGCTTTAAACCAGAAAAATGGGGTTTTAGCTTTCCTGATTCTTAGCATATTTTCGGCCCCTTGTGTTGAATATTGAATCCTGATCATCTGAGCTCTTTATCCATTTTGTAGATGGTCTCTTGATCATAGTAATGCATATTAAACCTCACTTTCAGTTAGAGTTAAGATAATTAAATTATAAAATGCTTTTGGCTATCTTTATTAGAGACAGAAAAACCTGTTTGATTATCGGGGAAAAAAATCTTCATAGATGCAGAGCTTGGAAGTAACGAAGTACAAATAAAAATACAAGATTTTTCTGGTATTAGTACTTTACTGTTTATTTTTTTGACAACTTTGAACTTACTTTTACTTAATACATTTTTTACACAAATATCCATACTCTCTACTTCTTTCATTTTCAAAACAGACTCGTTACTTCAGTTTTAATCTATTTATTGACGTAATTATTTATTTATTTTTTGCCGCAACGTCCAGCAAACTGTTTCTTGCCATTGAGCAGCTTATTCAACCAAACACTGGTGTATTATTTACTAGCTATCACGCACCACAGATGTACAGTAGCCTATGAAGCTAACAACAAGCGTGGCAGAAGGCAGTAAGAAGTCTGTGGCTAACGTAAATGAGACAGACGGAGTCAGCGATGTAAACATTACTAAGAACAGAAACATTTCTGATCACCCGATCAACATCATCTTTTCTCTGCTTGTGTTCTATATGGTGATTGTTCAGCCTGAATACATTCATTAGGTAACAAAATTAAAAATTATTTTGTATTAATATGGTAACATGATGTAAGATCCAGTTACCGGTGTGAAACCAAAACACAGTAGCAATGGCTTCTTTTTACTTAAGTACATGCCAAATTTATTTACTTTGAATTGAGTGAAAAAGTGTAGTCAGTACTTCAACTTTTACCAGCGTCTTTCAAAACATAAACATCTGTACCTTTACTAGAGTGAGGGATGTGTGTACCTTTGCCATCTCTGCATAGATGCTTTTTTCTGTGTGGCCATATGCTCTTCACATCCCTACAATATGGGAAATGTGTTTACATATAAGAAATTAGGTTGCCATTTTCAATAGTAAAATTCATGTCCTTTGCCTGTCAAAGTAATTCAACCAAAAGAAACATGTTGAACATGTGGATGTGCACGCACTTACAAAGACAGTGACTTTCCATTTTCCAGTTGTTTCTTTCAAATTGTTTGATGCAAAGTGGCGAGAGGAAAGTTGGATGCACACAGGGAGAGTAAGGTAGCAAAGAGACCAATAGCTGTGCTTTTGCATCCACTTGGATGGCCAGTGTCTTGTCAGTTTGCCCATCTTCCTATTTCTCTTAAAATCATATGTCATTCCATATCAGCCATCCTGAAAAGTAAATTCAGGTGAGATTTTCTTTGGCGTTGCTGTCTTGTCTATATTGTCATCCAGCTTATCCTCCTTTGATGAAAACATACAAGATGAATGTGGAAGTACCTGTGTTTGCCAGAGTCTGATTTTCATCAGATGTGAGCGCAATGATAAGATGCAAAGCACCTGTGGGCTGAGGCGTCTTCTGAATAAAAATCTCCAACATGTCTGACCAAAACAAAAGAGACAAGCATAGAGGGAAAGTGAGCAAAACCGAACGGGACAGCATATATCTCTGTAATCTAAGAAAGATATGTTTTAGAGCCTGAGCTTTGACTTAGACCAAGAAGTGTTTTGGAAATGTATTTCTCCTGTCAGAGCCTATTGATCATTTTAAGCTGTTTCATTAAGGGCATGAGCCAGGGTTTAAGTCACACTCTGACATTTTAGGACTTGTGGAAAGACAGATTTAAAATGCTTTAAAATATTTTGCCCTTAAAATTCATGATGTCTTTAGTTACCTCAACTTCACTCGGATTTATACTGTCACATTCTTACAAAAAATCGTACCGTTGAACAATTTGCACTTTTCATTTGTTGTAAGTTACTGAAACTTGGAAAAGGTATAAAGATTTAAAATGTCCACTATATTATAACCTAGTTTACATATATCATGACAATAATATAATACAATTGACTAATATTTGTTTTCTTTTGGATTAGATTTTCATAAATGTATGTTATGCATTGTTGTCAATTGATGTGTAGTAATTCTGATCAATTCCCTTTGGGATAAATGTTTTCTGTATAAATCTGTATGCTCTATGCAACAACAGATGGATATCTTCAATATATCAGCATGCCCACCATGCAGAAATTCAATGCATACATTACGACATACATGCACTCAAATTGTTATAATTTATTTATTTTTTCATTAATTAGATTTTATATTTATTATAAGTCGTAATTGGTGTAAGCTGTGCTTAATTTATTATTACATGACCACAGCATGTATAAATTATTTTATAAAAACTTATCCAAAACGGAACATTCTTCCACAAAGTGTTACCACAAAATTGGAGGCACACAATTGTATAGGACTTTGCATGTGGTAGCATTTTCCCAAACCTGTTCCAGCATTAAATTTGTGAGTCTTGAATAAATGGTGAAGAAATAGTTTTAATGCGTTAGAATCGAAGATCTTAAGTGACCTGCTAGAGAGCTCTGACCTCAAGCCTACGAATTGGAACTGTTGGAATTGCTAACTGCATTCCATGCATTATCACCTCCACACCTGATTTTACTAACATCTTTGTGGCTGAATAAGCACAATTGACAAATCCAAAAACATCGCATTTTTATCCATATACTGTATACCGATCAGCCATAACATTATCACCACCTGCTTAATATTGTGTTGTTCCCCCTTTTAATCCCAAAACAGTCCTGACCCATAGAGCATTAACAGCATTAACTTCTTTAGCAGTTTGAGCTACAGAAGCTGTTGGATCCAACTACACTAGCCAGTCTTCACTCCCCACGTGTCTAAATAAGCCTCGGCCACCCGTGACCCTGTCGCTGCTTTACCACTGTTCATTCCTTGGACTTTTAATAGATGCTGTCCACTGCAGACCAAAGCTGCAGTTATGGAGATGTGCTGACCCAATTGTCTAGCCATCACAATTTGGCCTTTGTCAGACTCACTCACATCCTTCTACTTGCCCATTTTTCCTGCTTCTAAAACATCATCTTTGAGGACAAAATGTTCTGCCTCATATATATCCCAAGTACTAACAGGTGCTATGATAAAAAATCAGTGTTATTCACTTTACCATAATAGAAAAGAGCATGCACTATTTTAAATTAATGGGCTTCTTGGTTTTGTAAAAATTGAACACCAGTCATTTCAGGGAGTCCATCAGTCAGTCAGTATGTCATTCAGGAACACTGGCTTTGCATTCGTTTGTCTATTAAAATGAACATGACATATTGAATTGCTCCTGACTGAAAACATTGTCCTCCATGTCACTGAAGTCCACCTTGTAGCAAGGTGTCACAGAATGGCGGTCAAGAATGCTCAAGACAGACCAATCTGATCTTATTTGATTGTGACAGAAACAGAAAGGTAGACCTTTTCACTTTGATTTCTTTACAAATAACCACCAGAGACAGAGCCACACTGACAGTAGTTGTGTGACAGACTGTTTATGACTACAGGCTAAATGCTGGCTCATGAATGCATATAGTCTACTTTTCGGGTTTTTAGCTAATGTATGACTAACCAGCAAGTGCCGCTTTACAAGTGGACTAAAACACACAATCAGTGGTATTTATATAATGTTTATAATTTTTTATTGCTTATTGTACTGTTTTATTTTTGACTACCTTTTCTCCCTCTAGCTCCTTTTCTATGACCTTTATATTCTTTATTTAGTCTCAAAAGCTGTTATCTTTTTCTTATCAATGTTTTTTTCCAATTTAGGAGAGGTGTTAAGAGAAAGCCTGACAGTCTAATTTTGACTTATCACTGTTCAATATTATTGTTGTGCTTCATAGTGCTGCATTTTATGAATTCCACCAAAGTCTGAAAAATAATGGCTTGAAAATAGTGCTATCAATCCATCTGTTTTGGCCCCTCGAACTGGACCGTCTGAATTATTACCGTCCCATTTTTCCTTCAGGACGCTGATGGGTATGCTGGACCTGAAGGTCGCGTATGTCTGCTCATCTGTAGCTCATTGCATCTGATGGCTTTCTACTACTGTCTAGACGATGATTAATGGACGATGTCGACTTGAATTTGCAGGAGAAAAGCTGCGTCAAGAATGAAAAACTGGAAAGCTAATGAGGGCTTGTGCTGAAATAAAATGAAGTGCCTTTTGTATTTTGTATGCAGTGTTGACAACTGAATCACTTTATCTCTGGAAAAAAAATATTTTTTAAGCAGACATCTATACTGCACTTTGGTTTTCTCTCAGCCAACAGCTTCAGGTTATATTAGTTAAAGCTCTAACACTTAACAATCAATCACTGATCTTCATTGTTCGCAACAATCAATCACATCTCCATTGTTCTCAAAAACATATGGCTGAACTTTATTGTTGTTAACAATCAATCATTGATGTTCACTGATCCCAGCAACAATTTACTGATCTCAATTGTTTTTAACAACCAACCACTGATCAACATATTTTTTAACAACCAATTACAGACCACCACTGATTGCAGCAACCAATAAATCCTCAACATTGTTTGTGAACTTTGTACTACCCATTTTTTTTCTTTTATTTTGGTGATATTTACAGTAAAAAAAATATATATATATATATAAATAATACAAACCTGATTCCAAAAAAGTTGGGACACTGTACAAATTGTGAATAAAAAAGGAATGCAATAATTTACAAATCTCAATTTTTATTTCATTAACAATAGAATATAGATTTCATATCAAATGTTGAAAGTGAGACATTTTGAAATGTTTTGAAATATTAGCTCATTTTGGATTTTATGAGAGCTACACATTCCAAAAAAGTTGGGACAGGTAGCAATAAGAGGCCGGAAAAGTTAAATGTACATGTAAGGAACAGCTGGAGGATGCAGTGGCGAAAAATAGTGGAGCAATATCAGAAAGGAGTTTCTCAGAAAAATTGCAAAGAGTTTGAAGTTATCATCATCTACAGTGCAGAATATCATCCAAAGATTCAGAGAATCTGGAACAATCTCTGTGTGTAAGGGTCAAAGCCAGAAAACTATACTGGATGCCCGTGATCTTCGGGCCCTTAGACGGCACTGCATCACATACAGGAATGCTACTGTAATGGAAATCACAACATTGGCTCAGAAATACTTCCAGAAAACATTGTCGGTGAACACAATTCACTGTGCCATTCGCTGTTGCCGGCTAAAACTCTATAGGTCAAAAAAATAAGCCATATCTAAACATGATCCAGAAGCACAGGCATTTCTATGGGCCAAGGCTCATTTAAAATGGACTGTGGCAATGTGGAAAACTGTTCTGTGGTCAGACGAATTAAAATTTGAAGTTGTTTTTGGAAAACTGGGACGCCATGTTATCCGGGCTAAAGAGGACAAGGTCAACCCAAGTTGTTGTCAGCGCTCAGTTCAGTAGCCCTCATCTCTGATGATATGGGGTTAAATGAGTGCATGTGGCATGGGCAGCTTACACATCTGGAAAGGCACCATCAATGCTGAAAGGTATATCCAAGTTCTAGAACAACATATGCTCCCTTCCAGACGTCGTCTCTTTCAGGGAAGACCTTGCATTTTCCAACATGACAATAGCAGACCACATACTGCATTAATTACAACATCATGGCTGCATAGAAGAAAGATCCGGGTACTGAAATGGCCAGCCTGCAGTCCAGATCTTTCACCCATAGAAAACATTTGCTGCATCATAAAGAAGAAGATGCGACAAAGACCTAAGACAGTTGAGCAACTAGAAGCCTGTATTAGACAGGAAAGGGACAACATTCCTGTTCCTAAACTTGAGCAACTTGTCTCCTCAGTCCCCAGATGTTTACAGACTGTTATAAAAAGAAAAGGGAATGCCACACAGTGGTAAACATGGCCTTGTCCCAACTTTTTTGAGATGTGTTGATGCCATGAAATTTAAAATCAACTTATTTTTCCCTTAAAAGTATCAATTTTCTCAGTTTAAACATTTGATATGTCATCTATGTTGTATTCTGAATAAAATATTGAAATTTGAAACTTCCACATCATTGCATTTATTTTACAATTTGATCAGTGTCCCAACTTTTTTGGAATCGGATTTGTAAATTCAAATACTTACTACCCTTGCTTATTTTTTCTGCATTCTTGACATAAATTTTAAATAGATAATAGGTTGAAATAGGAAATACTAAACTATCTTCATTATGTATATCCACGAGATGCAACACATTTTGAAGTGCAAGTGACCATGAAGAATCACAAATATGCAAATGAATTTGTCACAATCTGGCAACTTTAAGCTACTTCTTAATTTTGTGTTAGCTTACCCCTAAAATGAACTGGCACCACTGTTAATACATAATAAGCAGACTTCTAGAATTGTAAACATAGAATCCTGAAGCTCGTCTGCTATTCAGTGCAGGTTAAATGATTTTCCCAGCTGTGTGTGATGTGAAAGACAGACGTGTTTTCAGCTTTCTTGGCTGTTTTACAAAGCTCCTTTGAAGCATCTGCCATGCCCTCCTCAGGATAAATGTCACGTGTGGAAAATCTCCAGCAGCAGGTGGGCCAGAAATCAGCTTCATCACCCTCTCATCTCTCTCTCTCGCTCTCTTTCTCACTCTCTCTTTCTCTCTCATCTTGTTCTCATTTATTCATTCATTTACTCCCAACACCTCAGACGGGACACGCCGGGTCCAACCGATTGGATCTCGCCAACCATTTTTCAATATTAATCAAAAGCACACAGGGGTTCGCTGCCCACTGATGCCTGCTCCATGGTCGATGTTTGGCCATCTACTGAGTTTAATTTGTGCCCTTGTTCTGCATCAATAAACCCAACTGGCTCAAACTGGGCCTCTGCATAGATAGAACTCATTTCATCTGAAGGTGTTTCTATAACAGCAACTTTGACAGCCAATCACAGGTTTATATTAATGCAAATCCTAATATATGTTATTGTTTTTATGGGCTATGTTTGTACAGTGGATGCACTCCACATACTTTGATCTGAAATGTGATCATCTTTTATATCAATTATTTGTTCATTTTAGGGAAGGAGTCACCATTATCAGCTTAAAAAGAGAGTGAGAGAGAAAGATTGAAGCTAGTGGTAGAGTATATATATACATACACACACACACACACACACACACACACACACACACACACACACACACACACACACACACACACAGGTGCATCTCAATAAATTAGTATATCATTAAAAAGTTGATTCATTTTTAGTAATTCCATACAAAAAGTGAAATGTGTATATTATATAGATTCATCACACACAGATTTTTTTAAGTGTTTATTTCTTTATATTTTAATGATTTTGGCTCACATTTAACTAAAACCATCAAAGAATTTGAATATTTCATAAGACCAATCAAAAAAAAACATTTTTAGTGAATTGTCCTTCTGTAAATTATGTTCATTTAGTGTAGATTCTCTATGGGATTCAGGTCAGGTAAATTTGCTGGCCAGCACACCAACAGCATAGTCATTTAACCAACTTTTGCTGCTTTTGGCAGAGTGTGCAGGTGCCGAATCCTGCTGGAAAATGAAATCAGCATCACCATAAAGCTGGTCAGCAGAGGAAAGCATGAAGTGCTCTAAAACCTCTTGGTAGACGGCTGTGCTGACCTTGGACTTGATAAAACACAGTGTACCAACACCAGCAAATGACATGACTCCCCAACCACCACTGACTGTGCAAACTTTACACTGGACCTCAAACAACTTGGATTCTGTGCCTCTCCTCTCTTCTTCCAGACTCTGCGACCTTGATTTCCAAAGGAAATGCAAAATATTCTTTCCTTTCATCTGGAAAGACGACTTTGGCCCACTGAACAACAGCCAAGTCCTTTTTGTCCTTTGCCAATGTAAGAAACCTCTGATGTTGTCTTTGGTTTAGGAGTGGCTTGACACAAGGAATGCGTCAGTAGTAGCCCATGGATACATTTGTGTGTGGAGGCTCTTGAAGCACTGATTCCAGCTGCAGTTCCCTCGTTGTGAATCTTTCCACAAAAAAATTGACTTGGTTTCACCATTTTCTACCACATTTTTCCCTTCCATTCAACTTTCCATTAATGTGCTTGGATACATACTCTGTGAACAGCAGCTTCTTTAGCGATGACCTTTTGTGTTTTACCCTCCATGTGCAGGGTGTCAATAATCATCTTTGGACAACTGATAAGTCAGCAGTCTCCCCCCATGATTGTGGAGCCTGAACCAGACTGAGACATCAATTAAAGATTCAGGAAACCTTAGTAGGTGTTTGGATTTAATTCGCTGATTAGAGTGTGACACCACGAGTCTCCAATATTGAACTTTTTTACAATATTAAACGTTTTTGAGATACTGAATTTTGGGGTTTTATTAGCTGTAAGCCATAATCATTAAAATTAAAAGAAACAAACACTTGAAATATATCAGTCGATGTGTGATGGATATATATTATATACAAGTTTCATATTTTGTATTGACAAAAATAAATCAACTTTTTAATGATATTCTAATTTATTAAGATGCACCTGCATATATAAAACTGCTTATATTTTCTGTAGCTAATGATCTTTAATAAAGAGATTGTTATGTGCCACAAAAGCATGTATGTGTGGGTTTCTTTTTTTTTTTTTTATAGGAATCTTCCACACTTCTATTTGAAGCGGACGTCACCAAAAAGGTGGGGGCTTTGACGAATAAAGCTATGCCGCAGAGGCAGAAAATGGGGGCAGATACCAAGAGAAGCAAGAACCCGAAAACTTTGGTGCTGAAAATAAAGCAACATTAGACTGAACTTGCTTATTTAGAAAAGCAGCATGATGTATAGAATATTGTAAAATATTGTAATATGTTTGTGATTATTGTGATATGAATAATTTGGGCATTATGACCATTTTAAGTGTTTTAATTAGAATCTCATTAAAATTAAATTTTTTCTAATTTTGTTTCTTTGACTGTTGCTCTAAAATAAACTATACAAATAAAAGGCACAGAGTCCTTTAGAGGAACAAAAAGAGAAATGTTTCCTCCATTTAATTCTCACCAGCTTTATTCTTCATGGGTCTCAAGGTTGTCAACACGTACTATAGCTCTTCTATTGCTGCCTTTGTTTTGGCGGATAAATCTTTCACATTTCGACTTTATTGAGTTTGCTGGCATGAAATGTTGTCCTCCAAGGTCTTTCTTCTCACAGCTCTGCCTCTCAGAAACACAGGTGTATACAGTCCACTATGGCCATGACTGTCATCTTGATATGATTAAAGGACTCGGAATGGATAATTGGCACTAAAAAAAGGATGGACAAAAAATAAAGGAAAAAAGAGGGACAGCGGGGAATCTGAAGCTCTCCATCCAATATTACACTGAGTTGCCCGTTGCTTATGGGACTTTGCACAGGAATTAATCTGGCCTGCACTTCTCACGAGATTTAGGCTGCTTTGTCCTTTGTAAAGTAAACACACTGAAGAGGCTGGTGGATTTGTCAGTTTATGAGGTTTACTGCATTTCCTGGATGTCTCATAAAATATAGATGCGAATGATGCATTAAAAAACATGAGAGGAGTCTGATTTATAGGCAGCCTTGCACCGTTTTAGCATCTTTTGCTGCATTAGCATCTGTTCTAGTTGTTTCCCCAAAAAAAATCCCTGCTGACTCATAATTCACAGGAACTACTTGACTTTCATAACATCGTCAGTTTTATACAAAGCGTCCAATCTTACCATAAAGCCTAAGAGTGCCACTTGAACCTCAGACCTTTTGGTCAGTAGAAGAGGATCTTAACTGCTGGTATACCATCGTTACATGATGCACTTCATTTTAAAACCAGGGTATTGTTTCATATTTTGATTAAGACATCCACTAGATGTCATGTCAGAGTCAAAACTTCTCTGATCATTTGACTTGCAAATTTGAAATGAATAGTGAATTCAAGATAAAAACCATAGAAGGAAAATGTTATTTTCTGCTTAAAAAAAAAAAAAAAAAAAAAAAAAAAGTTAAAGGTATTTATCTCAAAACGACTGCAAAGCAGGCATTTCAGCAATACACAAAATGTAAAATGAACCACTTAACTGTAATATAAAAACAAGTCATTGTTAGTGCACAGTGTCCCATGGTGCTATACTGACTTACACACGTAATCTTTTATAACCTACAAAAGCAATGCACCCAATGACCATGACCATGGTTGGCCTTCTTCCTGCTTAACTGTGTTTTTAAAAGCAAATCTAATCCAGGCTTAATGTTAAATGTTTTCCTAGCATGCATTTTTGTATCTGATATTTATTTGCTTGCAAAAAAAAAAAACTATAATGGAAATGTTAACCTCCTAAATGTAACCATAATAAGTCCATGATGCTGGACCTTCTTTATTCTTTGTAACATATACAAAAAAAAAAAAACAAATTGACAAACTACAACAACAACAAAAAAGTCTATATGTAAATCTAATGTCAAAAGCTTGTATATACAATAGCATGTGATAGCATAAACAGGCAGCAATAAATCATTGATCTTATACTAGAAGCAGGTTACTTGTCTTGATGTCTACTTTATTCAGGGTTGTTTACATATAAAGCATTTGGCAGAGGCGCTTATGCCCCAAAGCAACTTACAAATATCTAATCTGAGAAGTCGAGGGCCTTGCTCAAAGGTCCTAGCAGTGATAGTGCTAGCATTTGGAAGCGTGTTTGTTATGGGAAGAAGTTGCTCAGTGGATAAGATGTTGGATTTCTGATAATGCTGCAAATGTAATTTTTTTTTTCCATATGCAAACTATCAGCATTTAAGAATGAAACTGATTAGGCCAAATGTATTGAATAGATGTATTGCAGGTGTACAAATTGTGCGAAATAATTAATAAACAACAAACAAAAAAAATAGTTATTGCTTATTAATGGATACATTTAGAAAGTATTCATGGAAATAAGTCTCTAATGCCGACTCTTTGTAACTGCAATTTGAAATAGTATATTCTGTTTTCCATGTGTGTTTTTTTGGGGTTTTTTTTGGCTTTTTAGATTTTTTGTGAAAGAGAGTAGCTTGGAATAGTTTGCTGCTTTAAGAAATGCAAACACGGGAACTAGATGTTACGCAACATAAAATGTAACTATAAATGTTTAAAAAGCACGAGTCATTCTTTAATAGTTATATTGTTTGTCAAATGCTGTTGGGATGAAAATTTATACCAGTTGTGGATAAGCTGTTTTAGAAAAAAAAAAATTCAAGGAGTTAACACTAACCCTGCTTTCTAACACAACACCATCACTGATTGGACTATATGACCATAACAGCAATTCACACAGCAACGCATATTTTATTCCTCGTTGCATAGGAAAATATGTTCCAACACATTCGTCACACATGCAGATTTAATTTAGCATTTAGCTTCTTTGATAGGTTTCTTTAGAAAAGCTATTACATGTTTATTTTTCAAGGATTTCTTCTACGCGCTTCTCCCCAGTTCTCTTTCACTCTGACAGTTCAAAGCTCCAGTACAGTAAGGGATAAAAGAAACCCATTACATCTCTGTGATTTCCGCTGTCTCAGAAGGCTAAGATGTTGAGGGTGGACATCTCAGAACAGAGACTTCTATTGAGGACTCGAGAGCACAGATGGAAAGAAATGAAGAACAGGCTTGAACAGAGAAAATGGCTGCTGTTCAAACCTCGGTCCAACTTCTCAGTCAGCGAAAGTCTGAAAGTCAGCGCCGAGCTGTTTTAGTGGTAAACAATGACAAGCTTCTAATAAACAATCTGCCACGGTTCACTCCATATTAATAACCGACTTTCGTCCCCTGTCAATCTTCATAGAGAAGACCAATTATTCAGGCTTCAGTCAGCTGGAAAGAAATTGGCTTTTCTGATTTACTCGAGAACTCTGGGAAATCTAGCACAAAGTGATGAATAGTCTCAATCTGCAGCTCTGTATTAAACGTGTATGGGTTTAGAATTCATTAGAAATACAAGAGTTATTCAGTTCATCTGCATTAGGAAAATTAATTTAATGCTGAAGATGATGAAGTGACAGTTGATCTGAGTTCATCTGAACATTATAGACTCAAGCAATGTCTAGAATTGTGTTCTTCTTGAAGCAATGGCTGATCAGAATAAAGCACTGTGTATAGTATCGTAATCCACATCAGACTATGGTGATGTAGTTGAGATAATGATACTTAAATGAGGCTAATAATTTTTCTATTTCAGCAAACTAAAGCGGTATATTCATTATATAACGTACCAATCTGCCAATGATTGCATTGTTTTTTATAATATTAACTAAGGATTGTCATGTTCGTGTTTACAATTTGTAACTTTTTTTTTACAATTACATGTTAATGTTGAGCAATAAACTTTAAATCCTTGCTTTAACAAGTCAGCTATCTGTACTATTTCCTACTCATACAATCTGGCCATTTGTGCATGAATTTATATAATAAAAAATAAAAAAACATATTTTAAAAATTATAAATCATGCAACAGAAACAGACCGGCGTCCCGGGGATATTTTTCTCCATCTTCTCAAGACGCGACCTTTTCACAACTCTGTCCAATTTAAACCTCCAGGTCTTTTTTCTGCACTCAAGGTCAGTAGAAGTGGAGCTTCTCAGCCTCGGGATGGGCTGAGCCGACTCCACGCACCGCACAACAGCCGCCTATTTATTTATTTATTATCTCCTGAGATGGCTGGATGTCAGAGAGGTTTTGGATGAAGTTCCTTAGGGGGGAGACGCAATGGACGAGTTTTCAGTCAAGACAGTTCCAGGTCTGAGGAGGTCATGCATAGATAGGGGCTACTTCCTGTCCCTGAAACCTCCCTCAGAGAGCACCGTATGCCCTTTTCAAGCCTCCCTTGGGGGTATGAAGGTTTGTTATTTAGCACACACTTTCACCTCGATGAACAGTGATGGTGCTTAGACACACACCAGCAGTCAGCCTTATGGTTAAAACAGGTCTTGGACCATCAGCACAGGGTTTTTGATACAATTTTAAATCTTCAAAAAGAAATCAAACCAGCTGGGTAGAAAAGCCAAAGGCTCAGAACTATTTATTCAATATTTAGCAAGAACTCATTCTAAGAATACAAAATTTAAACTGACATGCAGCTAATTTGAAGACATTTATATTTGTTTGAATATGTACTATAGGTGGCATATTTTTGGCTGTCCATCTCACTGTATGGCCATCTAATATTTTTCGCATGATATCTGTTAGCAAGGATAATAAGTTGAACAACTGTTTTTTGGAATTGTATAAATGCATGATATTTATATGATATGATGTTTTTTCTTGCCACCACAGTGGATTGGACTTATTTGCATTTGTATTCAGCCTTTGGTTTCACTTAATATGGTCTGTCTCTTCACTAAGAGTTTTTAATAAATAAATTAGTTTGTTTTTTGTTTTACACAATCTTTTTTTGCAAAGATTTAATTTCAATCCTTGGAAAATTTGCTAAATATAGGCACAATGCACAAATGAAAATTACAAGTTTACATAAAAGCTTGCTTTCCAAAAGTATTTAATGTTTTTCGGGTCATGAGCCTGACTAAATCTCAGCTAGTCATGGTCTTGGAATCAGGACCATCACTTCCATTGTCCATATGCCCACCCGTCTTTCATCTACAATAAATGTATTTAAAAAATATATATTGTATCAGACAGTATAGCATATGATTTACACTGCTAACTGTAAAAGTGTATACAGTACGTATTGAATATAAATTCTGGCTTTGTGCTAGTTCCCATGTTCCACATGATGCTATTAGACAAACATATTCAATGCAAAGGTATTGTAGTATAACAGCAAGATCTCAAACTCGATTATTTTTATAGAACACAATATCCTGAAGTGTTTTATTCCCTTATTACTGCCACACTGATTAACAACACATGCACAAATACACATCAAAGGGGGCACCTGCCTTTTTTTTGCTACGTTTTTTTTTTTTTTAAATGAATAAAATACATTATATATATATATATATATATATATATATATATATATATATATATATATATATGTGTGTGTGTGTGTGTGTGTGTGTGTGTGTGTGTGTGTGTGTGTGTGTGTGTGTGTCAATATATATATATATATATATATATATATATATATATATATATATAAACTATAAACTAAACCACAATGTGCATTTTTTTCATGTTTCGAGTGTATAATTCTTCTATTTCTATTTAGTCAGCCACCAATTGTGCAAGTTCTCCCACTTAAAAAGATGAGAGAGGCCTGTAATTTTCATCATAGGTACACTTCAACTATGAGAGACAAAATGAAAAAAATAAAAAAATCCAGAAAATCACAATGTCTGATTTTTAAAGAATGTATTTCCAAATTATGGTGGAGAATAAGTATTTGGTCACCTACAAAAAAGCAAGTTTTCTGGCTCTCACAGACTTGTAACTTATTCTTTAAAAGGCTCCTCTATCCTCCACTTGTTACCTGTATTAATGACATCTGTTTGAACTTGTTATCAGTATAAAAGACACCTGTCCACAACCTTAAACAGTCAGACTCCAAACTCCACTTTGGCCAAGACCAAAGAGCTGTCAAAGGACACCAGAAACAAAATTGTAGACCTGCACCAGGCTGGGAAGACTGAATCTGCAATAGCAAAGCAGCTTGGTGTTAAGAAATCAACTGTGGGAGCAATTATAAGAAAATGGAAGACATACAAGACCACTGATAATCTCCCTCGATCTGGGGCTC
The DNA here is from genome assembly GCF_946808225.1 of Silurus aristotelis. NCBI lineage: Eukaryota > Metazoa > Chordata > Actinopteri > Siluriformes > Siluridae > Silurus > Silurus aristotelis. The sequence goes on from NC_139582.1 coordinate 12,987,346, forward strand.
CACGCACAAGCTCATCCTGTGCAGTCAAAATGATCACAAGAACGGTGAGCAAAGATCTCAGAACCACACGGGGGACCCAGTGAATGATCTGCAGAGAGCTGGGAACAAAGTAACAAAGGCTACCATCAGTAACACACTACGCCGCCAGGGACTCAAATCCTGCAGTGCCAGACGTGTCCCCCTGCTTAAGCCAGTACATGTCCGGGCCCGTCTGAAGTTTCCTAGAGAGCATTTGGATGATCCAGGAGAGGATTGGGAGAATGTCATATGGTCAGATAAAACCAAAATGGTAAAGATTTAACTTGTCGTGTTTGGAGGAGAAAGAATGCTGAGTTTCATCCAAAGAACACCATACCTACTGTGAATCATGGGAGTGGAAACATCATGCTTTGGAGCTGTTTTTCTGCAAAGGGACCAGGACGACTGATCCGCGTAAAGGAAAAAGTGAATGGGGCCATGTATTGTGAGATTTGAGTGAAAACCTCCTTCCATCAGCAAGGGCATTGAAGATGAAACGTGGCTGGGTCTTTAAGCATGACAATGATCCCAAGCACACCGCCCAGCCAACGAAGGAGTGGCTTCGTAAGAAGCATTTCAAGGTCCTGGAGTGGACTAGCCAGTCTCCAGATCTCAACCCCTTAGAAAATCTTTGGAGGGAGTTGAAAATCTGTGTTGCCCAGTGACAGCCCCAAAACATCACTGCTCTAGAGAAGATTTGCATTGAGGAATGTTCCAAACTACCAGCAACAGTGTGTAAAAACCTTGTGGAGACTTACAGAAAACGTTTGATCTCTGCCATTGCCAACAAAGTGTATATAACAAAGTATTGAGATGAACTTTTTTTATTGACCAAACATTTATTTTCCACCATAATTTGCAACTAAATCCTTTGAAAATCAGACAATGTGATTTTCTGGATTTTTTTTTTTTTCTCATCTTGTCTCTCATAGTTGAAGTGTACCCATGATGAAAATTACAGGCCTTTCACATCTTTTTAAGTGGGAGAACTTGCACAATTGGTGGCTGACTAAATACTTTTTTGCCCCACTGTGTGTGTATATATATTAAATACACTCGAAACATGAAAAAAATGCACATTGTGGTTTAGTTTCCGTTGTTGCCTGTTTTTCTGATAACAATAGTGAATGCTAAAAAAGACCATGGTCTCTTTGTGAACTGATTATTTTGTAGACATCGGTTGAAAAATGTAACAACATGAAAGAAATGGGTCAATGTGGGGGAATTAAAATAAATTGGTAAGTAAGTTAGAGTTTTATTAATATATTTAACATTTTGTTTAGAAAAAAAAAAAAATCAAATTTGAGCAGTGCCAATTGAGTGTAATGTGTAACATCCATGAAAACGACTTAATTCCTGTTCTCATTTGTTGTACAGCAATGTTATAATCAGTGTTTCCCTAACCAGCCTGTCTTTATTCTCTCTTGAAATTAACATAGGAAAACCCATACAACTTGTAATGCTACTGAGAAACCACAAAGAAATGTAAATGCCTTTGTCCTGAAGATATCAGGAAATATTTAAGTTACAGCTTTTAAATAAATACAAATATGTTTTGATAGAAAACTTCACATCAGGGTTTTTTTGTTTTTTGTGTTGATTATTCACCTGTGAATGAGCTTTAAATAAAAATTTTATAATAAAAAATAATAATAATATTTTGTATTAAAACCAGCATATTAATATACAGTAAACATTGTTATACAGAACAACTAATTCAACAGATTCTGACCTACCCCCTTTCAGCATTGTGTTATAAAATAAAACAGTACACCACATTCATGCCACAGGTCTGAAGATTATATTTACCATCATTATTTTCAGTTGTACATGAAGATCATCAATCGTGGTGCATTGTAGAGGAATAGAGATACTCATATCCTCTCTCTCATCCACTCCAGTGCTTTCAGCCTCCCCATATCAGAGGGAAAAGTGGGGAGAGAAATGAGAACAGGAGGAAATTATGCACATTGGGGATATCTATTTCCCGTTTTTCTTCCCAGATAACGGCTTGTTGTTCCAGGCTTTGTTATCTGCCGTGTTTGCCTGTGGGATGATTAGTATAACAAAGGATGCAGGGTGCAAACCTGCTCACACTTCAAAACAACTTCGGCTACACTTTGAAGATGAAAACTCACTTCACTTTTTTCGGAAAAAAAAAAAAAAAGCACAGCAGTGTAGACATCCACACGCGTGCCGAAATGAAGCCCTGTGACCGGCCTGATTTGTTTTTTCAGTAACAGGCTTGCAATTGGGTTGAAAAATGCGAGTGGGAAGCAAAGTAAAGCCACTGGCTTTTTATTTACACCCCCCCCATCACACACACACACCTTTTTTTTATACCAGAAGCCGTGTTTAACGCAGATATTTGATCCATTGTACATTGTTTGTGTCTGCTGCAGATGCCGAAAGAATAATAAATATTGCATTCACCTCAGGTCTTCTAATTCAGTCTCCCAGACAAGTTCATAACTTTCTCAACGGGGAAGCGAAAGATCTCCTGCAGCTTCTACGCCTTCTCCTCAGCGCTGATTTCTCTTTATCGCAGCAAATCCATGGAGAGACACTCGACTCAATGTGATATCCGATCATTAAAATAACTGCAAATAACCAAAGAAAGTGCTCTTTGTTTTTTACACAATCAGTGCTGCTGATTTCCATATCTCAAATGCTTAAATAAATCTCAACTTTATGTTTAATGCTAAAAAACTGAGGGATATAAGGAATAAACCAACATGCATAATGCCGTTACAGTACAAAAATCAACAAAATAGTGGTGAGATAAAGCAGAATTGCTGTTACCAACTTGAAATTGATTACTTTTAAAATAGCAGCATGCCCCCGAGTGTTTTATTCCTTTTACACAACAACAATCGTCTTTTTTTTTTTTTTCATTTGCTAGTTACATGTAATGTACAACATCTAAGTAATTAAGATGCTAAAATGATGTGCACCCCAGTCCATCACACCCATATTTAGATCATTTTCAAACTGTTTTCATTAAAAAAATTGGAACCACACAACACCTGAATATATTGTTTTATAAAACCATCAGTGCCTGATATCTCTAATGCTGTTTTAACTATATAAACATAAACCTCTGCAGTCAAGTTTCATAATATAAAGGAAAGCTTTCCCTGAAGAGTGGAGGTTATTCGAACAGTAAAAGGGGAATAAATCTGGAATATTACGTTCAACCAAACATTCTGCCATTTACTGCATTTGTACATTGTGACAAGTAGCTAAGCAGAAAGCTGGAGGCAGAACCAGATCTCTAATAAACAATTCGGAGATAAGACTGTGGATGAAAAAAACCTCCCGGACAGCACTAAAGTTAAAATGTACAATATTATACTATATAACTATTATGGGGCTCATCATTTCAAAACTGGTAAGTTCATTATTAAATATTCATTAAAGTGTCACCGTTTGGTTTGCTTTTTTGTGAGCTGAGAAACTTTAAAGCTGGAGGATTTGCTTGTTTACAGTCCACTGTCCTGAAGATGGACCTGATATTTACTCAGCTGTATTAGATAAGTAAAAATGTAATTCTGCTGTGCAAATATGTGTGAAATTAAATATACACACACAGAAAAAAGGGTAACAGCTATAGACCTCCTGGATTTATCCTGACCATATTTATTTTTTTTTAGCATGTGATGCCAAACAGCATGGAAGGGAAAGCGTTGTCATCGCACCAGTGGCTGCATATTTAGTTAAAGAGCTTGCTTGGAGGAATGGAGTTCATTTTGGTGGTTGCTTGACCAGTAAGAAGATTTAAATCTCTCCACTGGAGTCTTCTGAGAGATACCTCTTCTGTGATTCGAGCTTAAAATCATTCTGTAGGTGGTCCCAGATTTAAGGTAGAAGTAGCTGGTTAGCACTGCACTGTGATTAGCATTGAAAATTGTAAAAAAGACGGAAGTTAAATTGTTAATGAGCAAAGTAATATTGTACCTAATATTAAATATATAAATCATAATATTTGGCTGAAAAAGCTCACTCTGTGTGTGTGTGTGTGTGTGTGTGTGTGTGTGTGTGTGTGTGTGTGTGTGTGTGTGTGTGTGTGTGTGTGTTTAAAGTTTTAAGATAAAAAAAGAAAAATGGAATTAATAAGCATAGTTTTCAGCTGTATATGAATTAATTCTATATAGAGGATATAGGAAAAAATAGGGCCCCCTAAATATATAATATTTTTTATTAAACCATTATATATATATATATATATATATATATATATATATATATATATATATATATATATATATATATATATATATATATATATATATATATAAAATGAGCATAATAATGCTTCATAAATGAAATGCATGTCATAAATGAAAGACCATCTAATGCAATACATTATAACAGAAAGCTAGTCCAATATAATGTCATAATGAAAACCCCTTCTAATATTATATCACAACCAAAAGCACCATAACCACTTCCCCAGCACACTGTCATTATTGAAACACTGTCTAAGACAATATATCAAAATTGAAACCCTGTCTAATACAATGTAATTTCTAAACCCATTTTCCAATACATGGTCTGAACCCCATCGCAATACAATATTCCAATATTCCCTCTCATAAAAACATTCTAACTATAATTCAAGTGCAATGTTATAACCAAAGCTATAAGTATTTCAATTTTTCATAATTATAACACCCCAAATAATGTCAGGACTGAAACTCCATGACACTAAATCATGACTCCATATGCACTAGGTAACATTACATTTTTCTTATGCTTTATAACTGAACCCCTTTTACAATCTTTAGGCACAACCCTTCAGACAATAATACTATGATCAATATCCAATACCAGAAACTTTTCCAATATAAGTATAAGTATATCCCTATGCTTATTTCTGTATATGCTTACACACACACACACACACACACACACACACACACACACACACACACACACACACACACACACACACACACACACACACACATATGAGTGCAAAAAATGTAAAATGTCCTGAAATTTTTTTATGACATCATGGATTTCTAACCTTTCATGAACACCACAATACATTTCTTAGGATACATAAATAGGACATAAAATTTAGAACTGCATTTAAGATCAAATTTTTAAGTCCTAGAAAGTGCAAAATATGATTACACAACTAACAATTTTCTTTAGTCACTGGCATCAAACTAAATAAAAAAACATTGAAGCTATGTAACTATTAAACTATGTATTTACCCAAATGTATTTATATTTGACTAATAAAGCTGTGTATTCTATTCGCTGATGCTAAAAACATTTAAACCATAAACCTTAGCCACTTTCTAACTACATGATTCTTGTCTTTTCTTACTCAATCAGCTACCACTAAACTACATTCATCTATTTATATAGTAACATATTTTTGTTATAGGAAAAGATTTTGGTGTAGTTAAAAAAAGATGAATAAAAAAAAAAACACAAGTGCATAAACACTACAAGCACAGATAAAAATGAGCAACCCAGTGTCTTCTAAAATAAGACATCACAGAGTCTCTACTTCCATGCTGTCAGATTCCACTTGAAATCAGACAATAAACCAACATAAAGTCTACTGCCCTTAAATGAAAGAGTTAAGGCTTTAATTGTGCGGTCAGGTACATCAAGCATGCTGGGAGAAAGAAAAAAAAAAAAAAAAAAAAAACATCCACACATGTTCTGATGTATGAGTGATGTGTGAATGGTGTGAAAACATTTATCTGTGCAAATTTAGTGTATAGTATATTCATTGTCCTCTACTAATACTGGCACACTTAATAAATATGACCAAAAAACTTTTAAATGATTTATTATTAGTTTGTTTAAAATATTATAGTTTATTTTATATAAACAACTGCATTTCTGTGCATTCTTTCTGTACATTAAGGTTTTTCTGTTTGTGGTTTTGTGCTCATTCTACATGAAAAAAAAAAGCTAATGTATAAATCCTTCATGAAAAAGCTTACCAACATTTTTGGACTGTTTTAGCTGACCTTTCCTCATGATGTCTAGCTGTTGTTGAAAAGTCTGTCTTGTAAATGTCCTAGTAAGTGTATCTGTCACCAAATTAATTTCTTCTCCCCTGTCGGCCATTGTGGAATGAAGAAAACAGCTATCAAATCAACATAATTATATTTGAGCTTATGCGGTTTGTAGCAGATGTGGTTTGCGAGCTCTGACTAGTGCTCTCTCTGACCATCCAATTAAAGGACAAACAAATGCAAGTGATTTTACACCTGCTAGATGGCCCTGGTGACTCCAATTTGAAATCTGATTGGTTGAAGCAATAGCTTCATTGTTATGTATTTTATGCTACCACCTGATTTCTGAAGGCCTTACGGCAGATACCTTTGACCCCGGCAACATGTGATGTGACAACTGAAATCTGTTTGGATAGAAACTACAATGTATAGTGACAATCAACCAAAAGAAACACTTTGAAATAAAAGGAATATACTATTGGGAATAATTTCATACATATTCATTGACAAATATATTAAGGCATAAGTCAGAAATTCTTATTTAAAAGCCAGCAGAGAAAACAGCCCTGGCAGCACACCACTGCTGGAACTTCAAATAGGATCAGGTTCTATAATTAGATAAAACCAAACTGGAGGTTAGATGAAACCAGAGATGGGTTTGGTGCACACAGAGAGGTAGCTATAAAAAAGTTAAACTCATGGCTACAGTTAAAGTATGTGGTGGCTCTTTTGAATGTTTTTCTGCCAGAGGAGCTGGAAATTTTATTAGGATACTTGGCACATGGACTCCATCAAATATCAAAAGACATTAAATGACCACCCGATTAACTCTGCACTTTAAGAAAGTTTAAAATCAGCCTTAGTTTGATCTTCCAGAGGAAAATTATTTAAATCAGAAGTCATAACCAAATCAAGGCAAATAATTGTTTCTTTTTCTGCACCTCAGTTCCTATGCTTTCATGCATAGATAAGTCGCTTAACCTTATTTCTATGTTGGAGGTATGGCTTTTCTGGCCAGATTTCTTCAGACAGTAGATGGGTGTTCCTGGTCCAACCGTTTTTCTGCAAGTTCTTGGCTAATGGCACTGCTGGACATCTTCCAGTGTCAAAGGGAAGACAGCATGAAGTGTCTTCATCTGCTGCATTACGTTTCCTTGACTGACCACCTTGTCTACAGTACTCAACATTGACTGTTTAGTTGTACATTTTCAAAATATCTTGAAAAGCAAATTCCAGTCTTCTTGAAAAAAAATTGGTTAATCATACACCTTAATCTGGTCCTCCCAAATCTCTGTCTTTGTACAAGTGTAAAAAGTGTGCAACGGTATTTGATTTAAATGTATCTTTTGTTCGTTTACTTTTCATTTTGTTAATGCATAAAAAAAGACTATTTAATGCTTTTCTTTTTTAAAGCATTGTCAATTTAAAACATTTTTACATGTGTCTTAAACCTTTGCATGGTACTGTATATACAGGACAGTATAAAGACGCACAAACACATCTGTTAAACAACTGTTCAAGCTGCTATTATAGAAAATTTATCAACACCTACTGACCAGTCAGGATCAAGGATAGTCTTTAATTCAGTAATGCTGTGTACACATTAGCTGTGGTGAACTATTTTTGTTTAAATAGCAAAATATGAATCAATAAAGATATATATATATATATATATATATATATATATATATATATATATATATATATATATATATATATATATATATATATATATATATATATATATATACTGAATGCGCTTTTGTTTTTGTACATCTCATAAGATTACATTTTTTACGATTTCTCAGACGTTATTTTCCAAGCCTGTTTGTGAGCATCGAGGCAGAGAGAGAAGCTAAAGTGGTGATTTCTGGTAAAACGAACGTCCGCGGTTATAAAAGTGATGCATTGAGTGAAGGTTATTCTTCCTTTTAAATGCTAATTGTTCTGTCAACAGTATTCATTTGCCAGGGACCTAACGGGCATGAATCCATTTTGTTTCCGTTTCAGGCAGATGTGTGGTCTCTGCTTTGTTTGTGTGCCTCAGTATGTCTGTGTGTGTGTTGTGTTGTGTGTGTGTGTGTGTGTGTGTGTGTGTGTGTGTGTGTGTGTGTGTGTGTGTGTGTTTGTGTGTGTGTGTGTGTGTGTGTGTGTGTGTGTGTGTGTGTGTGTGTGTGTGTGTGTGTGTGTGTGTGTGATCGTGCATTTGCTCATTGTAATTAGAGGTGCCTTGTTTATCTTCATGACCTACCAATTCAGAGGCAGAGAGGAGAGAGACACACACACACACACACACACACACACACACACACACACACACACACACACACACACACACACACACACACACACAAAGGATTACTGCACAACAGCACTAGGAAAAAAAGATTTCTCTTCACATCAGTCGATAATGAGAGCCACCACAGTTTTTTTTTTGTTAAATGAAGGGGCAGCATTTAAGTCTTTCTCCCTAAAGGTCAAAAAATCCCTTTTTTTTCCCCAGCGCAGGCTGGATGTATTGAAATGTTAATATAAAGAGCGACGGAGGCAAAGCTGCAGGACAGGAAGTGTTCCGAAAGGTCAGTAAGTCTCTCACCTACCAGTCTCACCTCTCCACCTGCAACACAAAGTGCTTTCAAACAGCTGGAGTGTATATTATTCATTCTTTTTTATAGCAAATAAATCCAAATCCCTTTCACTTGACTGAACAACTAGGATTCAAAGTTTGCATGTGCTTTTTTAATTATTTTAATATATTTTTTCCCTTTTATTAATTAAACGCTGATAAACATACAGTATCTTCTGCAAATTACATACAGCATCTTCCATCCTCCTTCTGTATTTTTTTTATGCTAAACTCTTAATAACAAAGATAAATGCAGTATTTTGGGGAGAACCAACGTATAAAAAAAGAAAAAATCTGTCATTTTACACTGTTTTTCAGACACTTTATTTTTTAACTCTAAATTTTTTAACTCTAAATTTAACTCTAAATTAAAGGACTGAACTATAACATTACACTTGAATAAAGGATCCCATTACATTGAAATAGGTGAAAATGTTTAAAATAATGTTGGAAGTATTCTGGAGTGGTCAGAATTCTCTTACGAGTGGGAGGGTTTTATCAAAAATTCCTTTGAGAGTAGGCAGGATTGGTATTCAGATATTTGTTTTCATTGGGGGTAACTGATATTTGTGAGAATACCTTCAGAGGCAATCAGAATTGTTTATAATCTTTTTGGAAATGGGAAGAATTACTCTGAATTACTTTGGGAATGGAGAGATTGATACAGATTAGGCAAGAGTGGTATACAGTACAGGTATCCATTGTAATTCTTGCATTGGGTGACGCAGACATGGGTGAGATTACTTTGCTTTTCCTTTGCCTTTGTTATTCCTTTGCATTGCTCCTGGAACAAGTTTGTGGTGGGTATACCTACTGATATGAAAGTAATATTTATAATTTTAAAGTAACATTTCAATAAAACAAAAGAGAAAATATATATTTTTTTAAGTTAGACAACAAAGGAAAGTCTTGTAGAATCAACCTTACCTTGTTTCTACATTATTATATACTTTTATATTACACCATATTCCTTTTTTTCCCACCATCTGCATAATCGAACAGTTTTAGTGGCAATCCATGCTATGATTTTGTGATTATTGTTATTTTTTTCCCTCAGGGTGAATAAAAATAAATAAATTCAGATTTATCTTTATTCAGAGCATTCACAGTCAACATTCAGCTTAATCTCAAAGTTTAGAAAAGGGAAATAAAGAAATTACCAGTGTGTCTAAAATCACACATTTTTAGTTTATGTGGTTTTACTATTGATGGTAAAACACTGACTGACCTCAAATTTCAGGTATGTGGGATTTACAACTGAGATGATTGAGCATATTCATATACAGTTGTTTTGAAGCCCTTGTGCCAAAATGTCTGCCAAATGTTTTCTGCAGCTCATGCTCTCTCTACATGGACAATATAAATTATAGTGAGAGCATTGTTGGTATAGTCCTGTATGGTTATTGCATTTATTTTAATGACCTTCCTTGCATGATGTCATTGCTTTACATGGAAATACCTTGAGAAATGTTAATACATTTACGACAGATATAACCTGGACATGTGCAGATATTTAAGAATGGTTTGAATTTTGTTTCCTTTGCTTTCATTGAATTAATTGATTCTAATTGAACTCAGACAAACTTAATTGTAAATTGTAATTAAATTATTATTAGTAAACAAATATAATATACTAATTAACTGTATGGTATTATATGGTATAATAAATAAATAAAAAAAACAATATGTTGTTTTATTATAAATAAACCACAACAAAAAAGCCACAAGGGCATAAGTAGTCAGGTACTGATGTAGAGTAAGGAGGGCTGGTTCAATTCATCACAAAGGTAAAAATTAAGGTTGAGGTCAGAGCTATGTCTAGTTTGGAGCAGAACCTCATCTGCAAATACTTTTCTCCATATAGTGTGTAATGAATCTTCAGTTGAGGCTTAACAATGTTTTTAAAAAGTTTGCTCTAAGCAATCTGCAATACTAACAACAGACACATTAAGACAAAAAAAAAAGTAATTCACAGATACAGTAATTTAATAAAGTAAAACAAAAAAGCCTAAAGGATCTGATCTGAAACTGTTCATAAAAACAACTACAACAAAAAAAAAATTCATTTCCTAATCGAGGCAATTCAGGTAAATGTTATCACATCTTTGTTAAAGAAAACACATGATAAATACAGAGCCTCAAGCTGAATGAGCTTTTTTTAATGAGTGTAGAAATATTCTTGGTGCCAAACACAGCTCTGATTTCCCAGAATTCCTGTGTAATTAAGGGAGTTGTTGACACTGCTTTAATGTATGCGGCACCCACTTCAGTGCCGAGACTCTGAGCTATGTGAGATATGAGATGTGACAGCAAAAATGACAACGCATGTGAAGAAGAAGAAAAAAAAAAAAACAGTGTCAACAAAGTGCCTGGAGACGCAATAGCGAGAAGCTTTTTGTGTAAACAAAAGGTTTTGGTGTGTTGGTGGTAAATGATACAGCTGCCTGGGAATGGAGCAGAGCGACAGTGGGGAACTAGGACATCGTTGATGAGAGCCAGCAATAAAATGACAGGGTTGGTGCTGTAAGATGGGAAATACCAGGTGTGTGTCATCCTCCCTTTAGGTCTATTTTTAATTCTTTATTTAGAAACGTATTTAATATTATTCCTGTATCAGCTGTTTGGCTTGTTTCCAAGTAAATACCTGAATACAGAAAATCTGCAAGCTTATGTTTATTAATTCATCTAAAAATATATGTTTTTCGAATTTTTCACTAAAAGAGAGTAAATAGCTGCAGATGTAAATATAAGCCTAGTTTAGCACTATAGTATTGTGGCTCAGACCTCAATTCTTTAATATCAAACCTAATGAGTCTAAAGTTATGATATAACTTGGACAATAGATGACAAATCTTATGAATCACACATTAAACTGAATTTCAAACCTTTTGAAAATGTGATTAGACCGGGCTTTAACAATATGATTTGCACCAGCAGCATAATTTAGGTTTATATCGGAAACCAGGGTATCACACATAGTAGATAATCTTAGGTTCTTAGGTTAAACAAAGGTTTTAAACGGTTTTTTTGTTTTTTTTTCATAGGAGCTGATGACAGACACTTTTGTCAGTTAGTGGTTACCAAAAGTAACAAAAACAAATGTCTAAATCAGCAAAGGAAATGTCCGATTCAATAATATACCCTGGTCCCGCCACAATGCAGTATGACAATGTTTCTTACAGAACATTTTAGATGCTGAACTGCAGGATGTCCATGAGGTGCTTAGAAAACATTGTCAACCATATAGCATATGTCCCTAGAACAGGATAAGTTAAGTGGGGAGAATCCAGAGCTAAAGCCAGAGTGCAGACAAAGAAGCTAAACTGAAGGCCTGCTAGTTGCTTTGTAACTCAAGTTATTCTGCACAGACTGTGTCTTTTCCTTGAAAAGTACAGTATTTATTAAGTTAGGGTTTTTTGCAGTCTGATTACTGTAAGATTTGACCAACGTGAATGCACAGCTAACAAATTTGATCTCAAGCTTTTTGAAATGTGCTTTATGCTTGTCACATGTACTCTACAGCACAGTAAGTTTATTTCTTTGCATATCCCTGTGATGTTAGGATGCTGGGGTCAGAGCGCAAGGTTAGCCATGAGACAGCAACCCTGGAGCACTTACCAGGATTTTAACACTGTATATAAGAAAACTAAAGAATAAATTTATCTGTTTCTTTCTTTTCCACAAACAATTCACTACAGCAAAACTACTCAACTAAATGAAGAAATGGTGGAAAGGCTCAGGAGTGTATTTAGTTCTTTCTAAATACTTGCTTTTTTTCTGACCAATCTTTTTTTGTTGTTGAAACAATTAAAACCTTAATGTTTTTCTATTTTGGACATGGCCCTTATGTTTTTTTCCCCCAGGAGTCTACTTGTACTGGGACCACATGCAGCTTGAGGTGAGCTTTCTGATTACACAGTAGCGCTGAATGGCCTCTTTGTTTCATCATGTGCAGCACTAAAAAAAATGTGGATGTTTTTATTGACCCCAGTCTTTTATTTGAATCTCATGTAGATAATATTACTAGGAAACCCTTCTTTCATTCTAGATGTTTTGCAAAGATACAAAATATAATGTCACAACACAATGCAGAAAAGCTAGTTCATATGTTTAATTATTGTGATGCTTCAATATGTTCAATTTGATGCATAAACATTCTCTTATTAGACTACAGGGTGGTAACTAGTACCAACTGAAATAATCAAGCCTATTTTATCAACATTGAAATGACTTCCAATTAATTTTTAAATGTAACAGACTGAATAGTCTTCTAACTGGGTAAAGTTCTGGCTATTTGGCTGGCTAAATTTGCAGGCTATTTGTTGGTACCTTGCTTTTTCTTACAAAGCCCAATATATATATATATATATATATATATATATTTTTTTTTTTTTTTTTTTTTTTTTTTTTTTTTTTTGTCTTTATAAGCAAATCATTGATTGTTAATTGTCAGTCAGATTAGATTGTTTTGGTGAACTATGTTTTAAATGTAACACCTGTCTCCGGCCCGAAAAGAGTTGCTAAGCACTTTATGTCCCAGGGCACCCTTATGCCAGTATTACCTTCTGGCTTTTGTATTTAGTTATGGTGTCATAGCTAGTCTTGTCAGAATCTCTGCTTACACTCTGCTTACTATGTAAATATTCCTTTACATTGCTGTAACATGACAATAAGCATACCTAATAATGTCTCTCTCTCTCTTTTGCTCTCTCTCTCTCTCTCTCTCTCTCTCTCTCTCTCTCTCTCTCTCTCTCTCTCTTTCTCACATCATTATTTGGAAAGAACTCACTGTAATTGAGGATGACCTCCACATGAACAGCCTAAAGGAAACTGTGATATATATATATATATATATATATATATATATATATATATATATATATATATATATATATATATATATATATATATATATATATATATATATATATATATATAAAATTATTTTTATGAATTTTTTTTATAAAAATGTTTATGTAAAGCTTTCTGACAATGTCTAGTGATAAAGGTGATATACCATAAAGGTGTGTGTGTGTGTGTGTGTGTGTGTGTGTGTGTGTGTGTGTGTGTGTGTGTCTGGGTGGGTGGGTGGGTGGGTGGGTGGATCTGTGGTTGGGTATGTGGGTGTGAATAATAAAGCTTGTCACTGCAAATGCTGAAAATGCAGGTAAAATATTTATGCATATCGAGGCAAAGACAGGATTTCGCCTTGTGAGCTTGAATACATGTATATATTTATATGTATATGTATGTACTGATGTGTTCTTATGCTGATTTGTCAAATGCCTGTGTAAGCTGCATATTTGCTGAATAATGGCTTTTTAATGCAGATTTTTATTATTATTTTTTTTTTGAACGCACCACTTAACTGCTTTGTTTCACTCGTTAGAGCAAAGAAGCTCCTCACCGTAGCCTCAGCTTTATGTATTCATTCACATCTGGATGTGCATGCCTGGCTTTATTCAACCAATCACAATGCAGCAAGAATGATGGTGTGAATGCAAATTTTACCATGTTGTTTATACATTCAAGTGTTGCTCCAGTTTTTGGAATCGTACATACTGTACACTATGCCGCCTGAATATATGCTTTGTATATCACATGTCAAGCAGGTCATATAACCCAGTGCATTCCCATCATGTATGAATAGAGCCTAAGATCAGTGTTTGTATAACTTCTATAATTTTAATCTAAAATAATATGTACATTCAGCAGTGAGTAAAATATGGCAATGCATGAAAACTTAATGGTGTGTGATTTCTAACAATGCAAAGATGCCAACTTTTTTTTTTTTTTATAACAGCAGAAATAAATTAATTATGTACAACAGCTAATGGCCAATGATTGTATTGACACATCATACTTCTATAGCTAAATAAACAAAGTGAGTTAATTAAATCAGTTATTGCAGCTATAAACTTTTAAACAGTTTATTATTTCTCTTGATTATAATAAGAAACAAACAAACAAAGAAAAATAAAAGTCACAAAAAGTCTCCTCTCCTGATCTCAGAAAAGATATAGTTACAGCTTTAACACTGGCACTGGAGACTCCTTCTATTAATGTGGATCAAACATCACAGGACATGATGGACACTTCATGAACAACTACACAGAATTAAAAAATAAAATAAAACATTTTTATGATGACAATAAAATATTCAAATAAAATTATTAATATAAACCTGCGCTTTGCCACTGGTGCACTATTGTACAGAGCTCATGTTCTAGACTCTTAATCAACACCTTCTGACCAATCACAATCCAAAATTCTACAGGATTTTGGAGCAATCTTCCATAATTAGGCATTTTCTGATGGCAGGTGAGCAGATTAGGACGTCAGCAATGTCTCTGAATTGCGAGAGCCGGCTCATTGTGACAATTATCCTCGGCAGCTTCGAGCCTTCGTACGTCTGTTTTACTCATACGATCCTCTCTGCCTAATTAAATGAGGTGAAACCGCTTTGCGTAGCACTTTTATGGGTTTCAATTTTGTCAGCAAGTTTCCAAAAGGCACCCATCTGAATTTCAAATGATAAATACCAACGCTTTGCTCTTAGAGAAGCAATTCCATTAAAGCCTACATTATGGAAATAAAAGACAAAAACCTACAAAACATAATTGAATCTTCTGCACTTAGTTTCTTGTAGGGCTGTGGAGAAGGAAACAGCACATTTAATTAGGTAATTTTTAAGCGCTTATTCTTCATGGAAAGTCAAATTAAGTCAAGCATATGTGAAATATTTACACAGTGGCGATATCGTAATACAGTTTTCCTTCTGTTACGTCTGAAAAAAAAAACATCCTCGAATCCTACATTTATGCAGAGAATCAAAAATAAATGATGTCGAAGCTAAAACAGAAAGTTAACTAGATAGATAGATAGATAGATAGATAGATAGATAGATAGATAGATAGATAGATAGATAGATAGATAGATAGATAGATAGATAGATAGATAGATAGATATTGTGATTTGACAGAGAGAAAGAGAGAGAGAGAGAGAGAGAGAGAGAGAGAGAGAGAGAGAGAGAGAGAGAGAGAGAGAGAGAGAGATCATTGACTGTAGATTAGTGTGTATGAGGGAGGGTTGATGAAATGATGCACAGTTTTTCACAGAGGAGTGTGAATGAAGCAGTGTGTGGAGGAGAAACACTATACACAATAAAGCAGTGTGTATTTCAGGGAGGAGCAATAGAATGAGGCTAATCACAGAGTGCTAACTCAGAGATCTTAATTCATAATAAACACTTATGCACCGTGAGCTGTATTCAGTGTACCAAAATTCCACACATCAGGATTCAGATCTCAGACCTCAGCGCTATACAGAAGCTCACAGGGGAAGGAGATGTTAAACCATGTCCAGAGCCATGTCTCAATTCAGAAAGATTCTGACCTTGAACAAACAATTGTGTCAATAATTAGATGAATGAAAATACAATGTCAGATGAATGCTAGGACCGATTATCCTTCACACCATGAGCACATCTTTACAACAGAGCGCTCCAAATGTATTTAATTCCTTAAACAAACAACAGCAGTAAATTAACAGTGAGATGAAATCGCTTACGTCCCACACACACATTACCATTTCATCACCCAGCATTTATGATTGCATTCATTAGATTTTTATAAGCTTTATTTTAAAATAAAAAGCAAAATAACTGGATCAAGAAAACTACAACTAGGACCATTCTTACAGTGATATACTGGTGATTTATGAGACTTCTATTAGATTTATTTCAACACTCACCATCTCACTCACTTTATCATCGTTCCTAACACTCATTTCTTTCCAGGTTTGAACAAAAGTTTTGAGTTTAGATGGTAACCATAAACACTGACTCCAGTGATTCGGCTAATAAAAATTAATAAATAATAAAACAAACAAACAAACAAACAAACAAACAAACAAACAAACAAACAAAAAATAAAAAAAATAAATAAATAAATCTGTTGATTTCAAATGTGTGAATAATATCTGATTTATTTTTGTCACGTGTCCTTTACATGATGAAAGAAAGAAAGAAAGAAAGAAAGAAAGAAAGAAAGAAAGAAAGAAAGAAAGAAAGAAAGAAAGAAAGAAAGAAAGAAAGAAAGAAAGAAAGAATTATGTATATAGAAAAAAAGGTTGCTTGAGCTAACTATATTTTTTGCCATTTATCATTTGAAGTGTGTGTGTGTGTGTGTGTGTGTGTGTGTGTGTGTGTGTGTGTGTGTGTGTGTGTGTGTGTACAATGCTAATCATTTGTACTTGTGGTGTAAGTGTCTGTGAAGAAGGGTCCCTCTTCATTCCATCATGAACACTCTCTCTCTCTCTTCAAAAGATAAATGCCAACAAATATAGTTAGCTCAAGAAAAACTTTTTGACCATTTGACTTCCCAATACAAAAATTTGTGTATTGACACACACACACACACACACACACACACACACACACACACACACACACACACACACACACACACACACACACACACACACACACACACACACAGACATAAATTCAAATAGACAAATTGATTGAAACTGTTTCAAGGTGTTTACTGATATTTTTTCTTGTATAGCTACATTTATTTGCATGAACACACAGGTACTGTAGTGGTTAGCGCTGCAGTGTCAGGTTTCTATTGTCTCTTTGTGTTTTGTTGCTTGCACACATGCACTTTATGTCCTTGTTAGTTTTGTGTTTTGCATCATCTTGTGCTAATTATGTGTCATGTAGCACCTTGGTCCAGAGGGAGCATTGTTTTGTTTTTTTTACTGTGTACTGTACTGTAACTGGCTGAAATGACAATAAAAGCCTATGTGACATGAATTAAAACTTTAATTTTCAAGGATGTTCTGCTTCTACAGTCACTTATACTTAATTATTATTTATGATTTAATCAGGCAAAGCAATTCAAGAAGCAGATCTGGAGCCCATTCAGGATCAGATGTATGGATTAGGGCCTGCAGGAAAAACAGAACCCCCGTCCCAACAATCATTATTTCATTGAATCGTCTCAGGGTTATTAATAGGTCTGTGAAGTTCAGGCTCTGTGTTATCAATCCAACTGGTTTGTTCTATCGATCTAGTGAGTGTGTGGAGAAACTAGAAGTCTCTTGAAAAAACTCTGAGAGACAAAAAGTACAGAGGTGGTGCAATTACAAATGATACATGATAGCAGGAAAACTGCAGACTGTTGACTTGGTTTTAATATTTTAAAATGTACAATAAACTGCAGCTAACATTTTAACAAACCTGTCCATGGACTTAATTTTCTGTTAAATGAAATCTTACAGGAGCTTTATGATGCACAAAGTCATTTACTAAACCACACTGCTAACCCCAACACAGCAGGAGTGACTCTGTTTAATGTCATATGTGTGTGTGTGTGTGTGTGTGTGTGTGTGTGTGTGTGTGTGTGTGTGTGTGTGTGTGTGTGTGTGTGTGTGTGTGTGTCTTTTTTTAACCTTTCATTTACAGGAAGGAGGACTGAAGGAGGCAGAAAACACAGATGTGCTCTGTAGGGTTCAGCACTGCTCTCAAGTCAGCACTTTCTCCAGAACAGTTCACACACTCCTTTACTCAATACTATGGAAAGAGAGAGAGAGAGAAGAGAGAGAGAGAGAGAGAGAGAGAGAGAGAGAGAGAGAGAGAGAGAGAGAGAGAGAGAGAAGGCATTAAGCAAAAGATAGATAGATGATAGATAGATAGATAGATAGATAGATAGATAGATAGATAGATAGATAGATAGATAGATAGATAGATAGATAGATAGATAGATAGATAGATAGATAGATAGATAGATAGATAGAATGACAATTATATTAAGAAAGTCACCAGAAATAACATATAAAAAGAGATAAAAGAAAGAAAGAAAGAAAGAAAGAAAGAAAGAAAGAAAGAAAGAAAGAAAGAAAGAAAGAAAGAAAGAAAGAAAGAAAGAAAGAAGGGAAGTGAGGAGAGAGATACCTAGAAAGAGAGACAGCAATTTAAAAGATTTATAGAAATAGAAAGAATAATAAGAGACAGTGACAGAGAGAAAGAGAGAGAGAGAGAGAGAGAGAGAGAGAGAGAGAGAGAGAGAGAGAGAGAGAGAGAGAGAGAGAGATCATTGACTGTAGATTAGTGTGTATGAGGGAGGGTTGATGAAATGATGCACAGTTTTTCACAGAGGAGTGTGAATGAAGCAGTGTGTGGAGGAGAAACACTATACACAATAAAGCAGTGTGTATTTCAGGGAGGAGCAATAGAATGAGGCTAATCACAGAGTGCTAACTCAGAGATCTTAATTCATAATAAACACTTATGCACCGTGAGCTGTATTCAGTGTACCAAAATTCCACACATCAGGATTCAGATCTCAGACCTCAGCGCTATACAGAAGCTCACAGGGGAAGGAGATGTTAAACCATGTCCAGAGCCATGTCTCAATTCAGAAAGATTCTGACCTTGAACAAACAATTGTGTCAATAATTAGATGAATGAAAATACAATGTCAGATGAATGCTAGGACCGATTATCCTTCACACCATGAGCACATCTTTACAACAGAGCGCTCCAAATGTATTTAATTCCTTAAACAAACAACAGCAGTAAATTAACAGTGAGATGAAATCGCTTACGTCCCACACACACATTACCATTTCATCACCCAGCATTTATGATTGCATTCATTAGATTTTTATAAGCTTTATTTTAAAATAAAAAGCAAAATAACTGGATCAAGAAAACTACAACTAGGACCATTCTTACAGTGATATACTGGTGATTTATGAGACTTCTATTAGATTTATTTCAACACTCACCATCTCACTCACTTTATCATCGTTCCTAACACTCATTTCTTTCCAGGTTTGAACAAAAGTTTTGAGTTTAGATGGTAACCATAAACACTGACTCCAGTGATTCGGCTAATAAAAAAAAATAAATAATAAAACTAACAAACAAACAAACAAACAAACAAACAAAAAAATAAATAAATAAATAAATAAATAAATAAATCTGTTGATTTCAAATGTGTGAATAATATCTGCATAACCCGACTGAATACCAGCAACTTTCTCTATGTACTTTAACCTTGTAAGAAGTGTTGTGTTATTTTATCACGTGATAAACTGATAATGAAATGTAGCTGTATTTTTAGTATGAATCTAACAAACAAAGGATAACATTATAAATAATCTATAAAAACAAACAACCAAAAAAAAAAAAGTTTGATAGCACTGAAATATTGTCCGAATAAAAATACAATAAAACAAATCACCTTAAATCTGAATACATTTTATAGTACAACAATGTAAAGTATATTGTGTATAACCCAATATGTATGTTTGTCTTTCTATTAGTTTAATAAATGGATTTCCTTTTTTTTTTCTTCGTGTTTGTATGCATGTGTGTGGGCATCTATGCTTTCGGTAGGTGTGCATTTGTGTGTGTGTGTGTGTGTGTGTGTGTGTGTGTGTGTGTGTGTGTGTGTGTGTGGTCATCTACAGTATGCTTAGTTGTGTGTGTGTTTGTATGTATATGTATGTTTGCATTTGTATGCATGTATGCATGCATGCATGCGTGTGTGTGTGTGTGTGTGTGTGTGTGTGTGTGTGTGTGTGTGTGTGTGTGTGTGTGTGTGTGTGTGTGTGTGTATGCATGTATGCGGCCATCTATGTTTAGGTGTGTTTGTGTGAGTCTGTGTGTGTGGTCATCTACAGTATGCTTAGGTGTGTGTGTGTTTTTATGCATGTGTGTGGTCATCAATGCTTAGCTGTGTGTGCGATTAATTGATTTTTTTGTTTGTTTTACCATCACTACACACAGCACTCCAGGACAACGGCTTATCTGTTCATAATCATACGAGTTGTGATCATGAAACCTCTCGCACATTTCTTGCCATGAGCTTGTGTCGGTATCAAGCGCAGCAAGCAAAAAGACTTTAAAACCATAAAAAAAAGTGCTATTGGCAAAGTAATTTCATCCATCTGAAACAGGAAGTAATTTGAACTTCAGACATGGCTCCAAACAGCGATGTTTAAATATATTTATCTCGGTTGTTTGTTCGCCTGACGGCTTCTTTTGTTTTTGTTTGCTTTCAGCGCTGATATGATGTAATGCTCAAGCAATGTTGATGGGTAATACATAAACTCAGCCATGTTCGGTGTGTAGAGGCATACAGAAATGTTTATTACACATCACTACACATCACTCAGCATTTTACTCCTAAAAGTTACTCCTAATAGTTACCCTTTTATCTAATAGCTTTAGCTAATAAGTTGTAGTCTCGCTGTAGTGTGTAGTAAAACATAAACATGGATAGTTATTACATATCTGTAACTTTCTTTACTAATCTAACTGGGTTCTTCACTGCTAGATCCTGATTGGCTTGCAAATATTTGTGCTGCTGATTGGTCACTGAGCTGGAAGTAAACAAAAAAAAAAAAATTCCTAACCCTAATTTTTTATCTGCTGACTTTTTTTTAACTTTGCAAGAAATGCAAGAAAAGAACATTGGGAGGAGAGGAGCAAAGGGATGAGGGATGCCAGAGAGCGATGGAAACTTGAAGTGAAATAAAAACACAGAAATAGAAAGACAGGTTGAGAAAAACTGTAGGCAACAAAAAAAGGAAAGCAATTAAAAGCAAAACAACTATTAAGTGAAAGAATGGTAGAATAAAGAGGGTAAAAGAACAACAGATCTGAGGAACAAGAGAAATATGAGAAAAATAAATAAAACATTAAGAGAGAAAATGTAGGAAAAAATAATCAGGCAAAATCGAAGAAAAAAAGAAAATGTGTGTGTGTGTGTGTGTGTGTGTGTGTGTGTGTGTGTGTGTGTGTGTGTGTGCTTGTATGCATGTGGGGGGTAAAGGTGTATTGCCGTGTGTGTGTGTGTGTGTGTGTGTGTGTGTGTGTGTGTGTGTGTGTGTGTGTGAGAGTGTCTGTATGAGGAATCAAAGAAATTAAGTTAATTAATTTAATTAAGTCCCTGCAGCAGATGATGAGAATCAGTCGAGTCATGTTTATGGCTTGGAAGTAAATATTCCTTTAAGCATTCCGAAACGTATTTCATCAAATTCCACATCAACATCAGTACCGAGCCACAGAGCCTCATTTCATTTCCCAGTCCTGAGTGTCCGCTTCATCCACATGCTGAATCACTCCTGAGGTTAAACAGGAAGCTGACAATCACACTATGCTCTTTTTACAATCTGCTTCTTGTGATGTGTGTGGTTGTGTTTGTGTGAACATGTGTGGGTGTGTGGGTTTAAAGGAGTCTGTGTGTTTGTGTGCATATGTGTGGGCATCAATGCTTAGGTCTCTCTGTGTGTGTGTGTGTGTGTGTGTGTGTGTGTGTGTGTGTGTGTGTGTGTGTGTGTGTGTGTGTGTGTGTGTGTAGGTGGTGTAGGTGTGTGTGTTGGTGGTAAATGTTTATGTAAAAATATGCAGACGTGTGTGTGTGTGTGTGTGTGTGTGTGTGTGTGTGTGTGTGTGTGTGTGTGCGCGCGCATTACTGCACGTATTACTGCATGTATGCATTTAAGATGAGTATGCAGTTCCGTTCGATCCAAAATGTCAGCACATACACTTCATTACAGGGCCGTGTTAAACACACAACTTGAGTACGCTTCACTCAGTTTCACAGCAAATGAAGTGAATTGTGTTTAAACCAATAATCTAATCACAAAAGAACAAATCAGCGACATAATGGAGGATAAAATCGAGGTGTCAGAAACGAAACATCCCACAGCACGCACTGCTGTAGATTTGAACTCATACGACATCTACTTACATTGATTTGAACAATTTACACAGAAAGGTAAGATAAAGGTGGTATTATTTGCTTTTCTTATTTAATATTTAAACATTGCAATTCCATATTTATTTGCTGGTGCTTGTTTCTTTGGGTTCTTCCGCCCTTTTATTTTTTTTATATTTTCACCATTTAAAGCTTGTATAAATAATATATATATATATATATATATATATAAAATGTGTTCTCTCTCTCTCTCTCTCTCTCTCTCTCTCTCTCTCTCTCTCTCTCTCTCTCTCTTATGCACTATATTATTAAAAAATAAAAGCATGAAGTGAAAGATCTTCAGTGGCCTGTAGCTCAGAGTGAACACCTTTCGGGTGAATGTTAACAGTGACTGCACCCCAGGTCTCCTCACCCTACATCAGTACCTGACTTAACTCACACCCTTGTAGCTTGAATGAGCACAAATTCTCCACAAACACACTCCAACATCTAGTAGAACATCTAGGGACTAAATATGAAATGGGATGTTCATAAAGCACATACAGGTCAAGTGTCCACAAACTTCTGTCCATCTAATAATATATATATATATATATATATATATATATATATATATATATATATATATATATATATATATATATATATATATATATATATATATATATATATATATATATATACAGACAGGCAGACAGACAGATAGATAGATAGATAGATAGATAGATAGATAGATAGATAGATAGATAGATAGATAGATAGATAGATAGATAGATAGATAGATAGATAGATGTATATATTTCCATGGGTTTTGTTATACCGCTTTTCCACATTACTGTTAGAGTCTAATATTTTAAAAGTAATATTAAATCTGTGTGATCATGATAGTGCACAGTTCATTTAAGATCCTGAGCAGTAATTGTACTTTTTGAAGGCTTTATTTCATCGCTGTGGATTGTGATTCAACTCCAGCGGGCATCCTTCAACACTCGAGCTGAAGCCTATTAGCCCTGAGCACTGGCGCATTTTAGAAGAGAAAACGGTCATTTTTTTTCTCCTACAGGGGCTCTTTCTAACAGAACATTTCTTTTTCTTTCCAAATAAACAATGGTTTAGTGTTTTCTGTCAAATCCTTACATGTTTATCAAACACTGCATGAGCTGTTTCCCTGAGCAATGAAGGTGCTAGAAAATTAAATCCTTTTTTGAATCCAATACTTAGTCATTATTACTATCCTGAAGCTCATCATGTTCCTCTAACAGCATGACATGGTATAGGATTATCTTTCACTTATACGACAGAAATATGCGTATTATATAACAATTATACATTTTATAAGTTGTGTTATAACAACTATAAAGTCATTCCCTCACACCTGCATCTTTTTTCAATAGTTTGTTAATCAGACAAAAAAAAAAAAACATAAATAAAATAAAACATAAAAGCAGTTTGTCATGTTACTGAGAAATTTAGTAAAATGTAAATTTCTCATTCCTGAAAAGGTCAGAAAATAAAAACCATAGAGTGTTACAAATACTGATACTGGTGACTCCTTCTACAAATGTTAAAAAATAACGCCTCCTGTGCAGCATCTGTCATGCAAGTGAGCTGCCATTTGTAGCCTTACTACTGTCACAGCTGTTGTGATAGAAAAATGAATCGCCACTCTGTGACCGACCAGAATACAGTCTGGTGTAACAGCACAAAGTTTTAATTAAAAAATCCTGCTTCTTTGGTCTTCTTGGTAAAATGCTACAAAAATAAATAAATAAAATATTGCTTATCGAGTGCATTTTGGTCTAATTAGATAACTTATCTAGTCCTGACCTCAAGCTGTATTCCACCTGATTGTCAGGGTTTTGTCCTGTTTTAATTTGAGCATCTGTTCAATGTTTTCCTCCATGGATAATCCAGGTTAGTCAAGTTTTTGTTTATTACACCACACCACCTCCAGGTAAAGTGCTTTGGGTTTTTAATTGAAGCGCGAACATCATTTCATTACGCGTCCTACGCTAGATGCCTCGTAGCTTAATCAAACTCTAGAGTCCTGCAGCCGTATGAGAAGTAATCAAGCCTCATCTGCCGTCCAATCATTACTGTCTGACATCTGATAAACACACACATATAGTATTTACACTCAATACAAGGCATTGCAATCAAGCACGTGGAGTCGTTTGCAGTGGTGTGCATGAGAGGTTCTGCTTGTTAATTGTATCTGTGTCTGGCTCTTCGACATCTTTGCTCAGGTTTAATTAGTTTAAAGTACACTTTTCAATCACATCCAGCCGCTCAGAACCGGAGAGAGAGAAAGTCCCAGAGATTGTTTCCTTTTTTTTTTTTCAGCCTCACCGTTTTCTGATTAAAGTCTTTCTGCTTAATTAACAAGCTGCGTTTGTGTGTGTGTGTGTGTGTGTGTGTGTGTGTGTGTGTGTGTGTGTGTGTGTGTGTGTGTGTGTGTGTGAGAGAGTGAGTGTGTGAATGTGTTTGGACAGATTTTTGCACATTTCTCTTTTCCTGTCTCGATTCCATCTTCTACCCTTGAGAGCTCCAAACTAATCAACTCACCAGGGGCCTTTTGTTAACCTTTCCAAATGAACAAAAGCAAAACGCTGTCACGGTTTGGACAAGCAAAACGCAATGTGCCTGATTTGCATCAAAATATCATAATCCACACAGACTTTTAATAAATAAATAAATAAATAAAAATCAAGAGTCGACATTCAGTGCACCGAGAGCTTTTCTACATTGTGTGCCACTTAAAGTTCTTCCAGAAAAATCTGCCTAGTGTGGCTTCTTCTTTACGGGTAGATTCGTTCAGTTTAGTCAACAGCACTGTTTCATTAAACTGTGGAAAAAAAGATCATAGTCCTGTATTCACTTCACCATAACACACAATATGCAAACCTCTTCTATAAAAACAACTCTTCAATCAAAGTTATTTTTTAGATAAATGTAGCTTCACTGCACAATCGAAGCTGATTTGCTATACTGAAGCTATTTTCTTTTTTTTTTTTAATTAAGGAATGAATATCAGAATTGTGCAGTTAGATTAAAACAGAACATGGATTTGCCTAAAATTTTTATTTCTATCATTAACATAAACATTTTCAAAAATGTACAGTTATATGTAATGACAAAGCAAGTCCTTCCCTCTTTTCACTTACACTATAGCAGCTGTAAACAGTTGTTCCATCAATTCCCTCTTTATTGACTTCTATCTTTCATGCTAATAACACAAATCCAGCAGTGAAGCTGGATTTGTAATACATTTGTAAGACAAACAATACTAATTAAAACTTATACAAAACATTTCCAGCACTTTGTGCTTAGGACCCTGAATTGCCTTAAAAGCAGGCCTCAGTCATACATTATATGGACAAAGTTTTGAGACAGCAGACTTTTCCAGACATGTGTGGTTCTTCCCGCACTTTTACCACAAAACTGCAGGCACACAATTGTATAGAATGACTCTGGATGTGGTAGCATTACATTTTCCTATCACTTAAACTTGGAGATCCAAGCCAGCACGAGAAAGCCCCTGAACATAAAACAATCTCTATGAAGTTTACATGGGTGGGATTGAAAGATCTTGAGTGGCCTGCTAGAGAGCCTATAAAACTTCCACCCTGTTGACCCGTTGGAATGAGTTGAAAGACTGACTGCACCCCAAGCCTCCTAATCCAACATCAGTACCTGACTTTACTAATGATATTGTGGCTGTTCAAGCACAAATCACCACAAGCACACTCCAAAATCAAGTGGAACATCTAGAGTGAAAGTTATTATAGTAGCAAATGAAGAGTAAATTTAAAATGGAGTGTTTCGTAAAGCACATACCAATGTTCTGGTCACGTGTCAACAAACTTTTGTCCATACGGTGTTTATAACTCTGATATTTCCCCTCTCTTAATGCTTTTGAACATTTATAAAGTCTGCTGAACATCTCCCAACCTCTTGCCCATCTTCATAACTCACAGGTGGATTCGTGTTACACTCATTGGTATTAGACTACTCATGAAAAATAAATGATGCTATCAAAGCGGAGGGCAGCGTCTCACCAGGGCCTCTACGCCTCACGTTGATGCAGCGCATTAAACAGTAAAGACCTTGCTGAGCTCTAAAACACATGCTGATGCGCTAATGGGCTGCATATTTGATAATAAGCCCCATTTTCCTTACTTCACAAGCCTGATTACGTCAAGTTCTGAACTAGAAACTGAATTTTTAATAATCAAATCCCACCAAGATGCCAATCTCTGCAAATTATTGCAACGTCCCAAGACCGCGTAGAAGATCAAACTCCCATACGAACATATAATTTCATTTAATGAATAAATAAATGAGTCAATGGTTGAAATGGATAAATCTTACTCCCACATTTAGATCTGAAACACACCAGACATTTCGAGGCGCCAAAAAAAAGCCAGGTCATTACTGTTTTTTTATTTATTTATCATTGTATTTATTGAGGTAAGACATCGGGGTGGCACTAAGTGAACCCGATTTCCGCGAAGATGAAATCCTGAAATGGTTTGCGGTTGATCATGTGATGTTTTCTCTGTCATTAAGCGAGAGCGAGCTCTTGATCAGTACTAAGTGCTGCGCTGAAGAGCTTCTGGTCAGAGTATTGATTTTCAACACACCGTGCTTGTAAAGTGCTTTTGCTTTTTATGGAATTGTGACAGGAAATGCTTTCATATTCATCCACCTGTAGGATCAGCAAAAGTTCTACGGTTTGTTTCTTTGGGTAGAACCCGTGAAGATTATATGCAGAGAAGCATTTAAAAAAAAAAAAAAAAAAAAATGTACTTAAAAAAGTTTAGGTTTAAACATATGGATTTTAATGAACAATTGCAGTGCCTGTTTTTTTGTTTTTTTTTTCATAATTTTTAATACTTTGTGTGTAAAAGTTTTAAAATAGAGACATAAATAACAGTTCCTGTTGGAAATGATAACATTTTTTAGACTTTGTTTAGACATAAAGGCTTAAAATTTCAAAATACTAAAACTTTTGCTTTTCCAATTTACCATTTTCTCGTATTAAGTACAACATTATTAACAATTTGGATGTTTAGTAGGATGTTATTTTGGATGAAAAGTAAAATTTTTAAAGTAACTCAATTAATCATCCAGTGAACCCTTAAGGAACATATCAAGAACCTTTGTTAAGACTCTAGTCAAGTCAAGTCAAGTCAAGTTTATTTGTATAGCGCTTTTCACAACAGACATTGTCTCAAAGCAGCTTTACAGAAAACAACAGTGAAGGTGAATGGTGTGCATTTGTCCCTGATGAGCAGCCGTGGCGACAGTGGCAAGGAAAAACTCCCTTAGATGATATGAGGAAGAAACCTTGAGAGGAACCAGACTCAAAGGGGAACCCATCCTCATATGGGTGACATCAAAAGTTTGGTCATAAATCTTTCAACAATACAGAACAATTTGTGATCATCATAGATCCAGCATCAGCTTCTCCATGCCAGGGCCTTTAAACACTCGGCATCTACTTCTCCATGATCATCCATAGGTCCATAATCTTCACGAGGTGGGACGTGACTGGAGCTGGCCAAACCTCAGGAAGCCTCGGGATGGGGAGAGAAAGAGAAGCAGTGGAGAGGAATTAGCGTAGCTGCTGTTCATGATATTAACAGCACAAGTTGATAATGTGCATGTGATCAGATGTTCTGGAGCACAAGGTTGTGATGTGATGTGTGTGATGTGTGTTATGTGTAGGCTTTGCTAAAAAGATATGTTTTTAATCTGCACTTAAACTGGGAGAGTGTATCTGAACCCCGAACACTGTCAGGAAGACTATTCCAGAGTTTAGGAGCTAAATGTGAAAATGCTCTACCGCCTTTAGTGGACTTTGCTATTCTAGGAACTACTAGAAGCCCAGAGTTTTGAGATCTTAGGGAGCGTGACGGATTGTAGCGTGTTAAGAGACTGGATAGATACATGGGAGCCAAACCATTTAGTGCTTTATAAGTGAGTAGCAGTAGTTTGTAGTCTATTCGAAACTTAATAGGAAGCCAATGTAGGGACGATAAGATTGGGGTTCTATGATCGTATTTTCTTGACCTAGTAAGAACTCTTGCTGTGGCATTCTGAACTAACTGAAGCTTGTTTATTAATGATGCAGGACATCCACCTAGTAATGCATTACAGTAGTCTATTCTAGAGGTCATAAACGCATGGACGAGCTTCTCTGCATCAGATATAGATAACATATTTCTTAGCTTAGAAATATTTCTAAGGTGAAAGAAGGCTGTTTTTGTAACTTGATTGATGTGATTTTTAAAAGATAACTCTAAGACTTAATAATCCAGACAGGTTATTGGTATAAAAAAGCAAATAATGAGCAATAATAGTTTTTGAAATGCATACTTACACAGATAGGGTTATTATAAGGGTTTTTAAGGTTTCATCTGATAATCAAAGGTTTTCAATTGTCCATCAGGGGAACATTTGATTGTTTCAACCATACGATTAAAATTATCTTTCAGAATATGTTCCCAGTGGAACTTTACTAAGAGGCCTTTCATTATACAATAAATTCCCTAAGAATCTTTAAAGAACCCTTTTCTCGAAAAGGCCACATTTTTGTTGTTGGTACTTTTAACATCTACCTGGACAATCTTCTAAGAAAAAACAAACAAGCATGCTTTATAGTGTATTTTGAGGGATGTTCTCTGTAGACCATCATTTGCAGTCCAGGCTGACCATCAACGTCTATCTCAATTTGAAGCCGTCTGTCTGATTTTCCTCCTGACCACATTAATTATCATCATCCACATATCAAACTTATCCTGATTGTGGTGATTACGTGTGACTCGGTCATGGCCACGCAGCCCCAATACATTTTGATCAAGTCTAATTATCCTCCCTTGGAACGTGACCTGGAAAGACATCCGAGTCTATCAAAAAGTTATTGTCAAACACTCAGTAGAAAAAAACATTAAAACAAAAATTACAATTGGAAGGAATGGGAATTCAGTTGGTTGTAAGTCAGCTGCTATTTTTTGTCTTTACCCCCAATCGATTTTAAATGTTCTACCAGAGGAAACCCGAGAGAAAAAATAGAAGGCAAATCTGCTTTTTTTAGAAGCACAGAGACAGAAGGAAACAGCATAGATGCATTTTTTCTTTAGTCTGGAACGTGAATAAAGCAGCAGATGGTTCATGCAAGGCTCTTCAGCAACTTGGCAATCAGAGCAGCACAAGTGGAGAACGCAACTGGGGGCTTAACTGTGATATGTTTTATTCCCTGTTCCGTCTGGATGCAAAAATTACAACATGAATCTGTTTTCTTTGTGCATGTGCTGCAGGCCAGACCCAGACTGATTTAGAGAACAGAGAACCATTTCATTTTCAAAAAAGCTAAAGATTACAGGTGAAGCTGAGATGTTGCTGTGATTGCAATTTCTTCTGAAGGTCATTGCGTTTTTGGTGGAGTTCTAAGGAAATAACATAAGAGTTTAGAAAGGATTTAAAAAGGTTCCTTTAAAACTTGATACCTTTGGATTCGGACTCTGAGGGCACATATACATTGTATAAATCTTGATGAACAAAGATGTACTGGTCTGTGTAAAAAAATGTCTCCATTAAGGTTTTTGTGCCTCTTGGAAAAACCTTTTGTTTCTGAGTTGGTTCTGAGTAGAACCTTACAGAAAAATTATTCTATAATTCTTTAAAGACATAGATATTGGGGCTTTTTAAAGGGTTCTTTAAAAATTACATTTTTGAATGTATAATTTATGGCACTTTATTGTTGTGTTCCAAATCCCGTTCTCGACCAGCTCAAATGTTCTAAAAGAACCATATGTTGCTAATATCATGAAACATTTATGCTGTGGTTCCCTGGTGGTCTAGTGGTTAGGATGCGCTCCTCTCAACGCTGCGGCCCGGGTTCGATCCCCGGTCAGGGAACCAACCCCAGCCATTAGGGTTGCACAAGCCTTAGTGCCGTTCCCAAGCCCAGATAAATAGGGAGGGTTGCGTTAGGAAGGGCATCCAGCGTAAAAACATGTGCCAAATCAAACATGCGGATGATCCGCTGTGGCGACCCCTAATGGGAGAAGCCGAAAGAAAGAGAAAATCATGAAATATTTATGCTGCAATTTAAAATAAATAAATAAATCACAAATTGAAATAAAAAAACCCTTAAGAATTCTATATTAAACATTTCTATATTAAACATTTTTATTAATTTATTTTTCAAACTGAAGCCATATGTTGATTTGAGTTTAAGTCAGTGTGTAGCGCACACACGTGCATATTGCTAGCCACCACGAAACATATGGATTTCTGTGTTTATGTACCATGTGCTTGTGTTTTGCTTTGTGACACATGTGTTTTGCTTTGTGACACGTGTGTTTTAGTTTTTATTCATGTTATGTCGTGTCAGTTCTTGTCAGTTCTCTCACGTGCCTCTTTGTTTAAAGCTGTTCCCCATTTCTGTGTTCATTATTGTGTGTGCATATATACCCCTTGGTGTGTGTTTAGTTTTCATGAAATCACTTGTTCAGTTTACTGTTGATTACCAAGCCGTTTTATTCATTTACTCATTTTCTCATGGTTTCCTTTTTTGTGTTTTTTTTTTCGAGCTTAGTTTCTGTTCTTCATTTTTTGCTCTTTTTTCCCCCTATGTATTGTTGCTTGCCAATTGCATTACCTTTTTCCAAAAATTTCATATTTGCCTGCTAATTTAGATTATCTGTCTGTATATTATATAACGGGAGATTGACAGACGGATCGGTGCAGCTTCTGCAGTAATGCTGTCGATGTACCGGTCTGTCGTGGTGAAGAAAGAGCTGAGCCGCAAGGTGAAACTCTCGATTTACCGGTCAATCTACGTTCCTACTCTCACCTATGGTCATGAGCTCTGGGTCATGACCGAAAGGACAAGATCCCGGATACAGGCGGCCGAAATGTGCTTTCTCCGCAGGGTGGCTGTGCGATCCCTTAGAGATAGGGTGAGAAGCTCAGTCACTCGGGAGGAGCTCAGAGTAGAGCCGCTGCTCCTCCACATCGAGAGGGGTCAGCTGAGGTGGCTCGGGCATCTGTTCCGGATGCCTCCTGGACGCCTTCCTGGGAAGGTGTTCCGGGCGCGTCCCACTGGGAGGAGACCCCGGGGAAGACCTAGGACACGCTGGAGAGACTATGTCTCCCGGCTGGCCTGGGAACGCCTTGGTGTCCCCCCGGAAGAGCTGGAAGAAGTGTCTAGGGAGAGGGAAGTCTGGGCATCTTTGCTTAGACTGCTGCCCCCGCGACCCGGCATCGGATAAGCGGGAGAAGATGGATGGATGGATGGATGGATGTCTGTTTATTATAATAAATGCTCATATCTAGCACTTGCATCTGCTCTAGCTATCATGTATTTGCAGCACACACAATTTACATGACACCACAGTATTTTTTATCAGATTCTGGAAGCTCATCAGGGCACATCAAGCTTTTGGAAACACATTAGGAAGAAAATATGATTAGTGAAATAGAAAATAAATAAAGCTATTTATTAGATGTGGGAAATTTCTTTTATTCCCATGCTCAAGGTTTTGAAGTTTGTTCGAGGTCACTGCAGGAGAAAACATAAATGGAAATACTTGAACATTCCTTAAGAGATGTTTTGCGAATCTTTTGAACTAGTTTGTGTTCCGTTGTGTGTTTAGCAAACTCCAATCCTACACATCCTCTGATTTAACAAACATGCAATTTCAGTGGCTTGATCAGAAGATCAAACATTGTCCTTGCATTGTTCCTGTTTTTTTCACCTTGTGTATTCAAAGGCTTCGGGATTTACATCAAACTGAAATGCAGCAGACATTTTCTACAAATAAATAACTGGAAAGACAAAATAACTGCCCTCAGGTGTTCTACATCGCTACGTTTGACTTTATTACAAAAGATCAACATGATCATAAGCTTCAAGCTGCATAAAGATTTACAACACTATGGAGACGTGACATAGCACAAAACTAAAACGCTTTCCTGTCTGATCTCTATCATACCAACTGAATTACTTTTGAGCTTTTTATTCACTCAAGCTTAGATTGGAAACTGTCCAACTCGACTAAAGATTAAAAACTCAGAAGTGGAAACTCAGAATAAATGTAGCTGTATGGAAAATGATGAGATTAAAATGAAGTCGGTGTGTGAGATAATCCTTAAGTTATCTAACTAGGGATACTGGTATTTGGTTTCTGTCTGATAATATATTGATTTACTTGGTACTCTGAAACCAACATGTGATACTATGTGCCCTTAACTGCAAACAATCCCATGCAAATAACTAGGAGACAAAAAATGACAGCGATTGGGACATATTTCATGATTAATGATGGCAAGTGGAGCAAAACAGATGGCAATCGGTGCCGCGAAATCACGCATTCCTACTAAAGCTTTCTCACACAGAAGTTACCTGATAAAACATCTTGAACATAAATCTCAGCAGATAATTGCTAGCAGCAAACACAAGCAAGGTAAAAATAAATGTCTAGAGATAATGCCAGGTAAGTGAAAGTACCAGCTTGTATGTTTCATCGACAACAATGCAATAGAAAATACAAGCACTTTGGTGAAGTGTAACAAAGGTTCATTATAAAGAATGACCCTCTGTAGCATGACCACATGAACACACACACACACACACACACACACACACACACACACACACACACACACACACACACACATATGTACAGTACTTTTCATGACCACTATTTCAAACCAGACAAATATACATGGATGATATACGGATTCATCATACTGAGTTATATGTTTTAGTATCTGTTATCCGTATTAGTATCGATATTCACTTCCTTGTTCTTCTATTCAGGTTGGATAATGAGATATCAATGCTGATAGACTCTCCGGCGTACACTGAAGAGCAAAAACAACAGACAGAAATGCAGCAACACAAAAGTCTATCACGTTTTGAGACCCGGTATTGTTTACAGGCCCTGAATGCGCATGGATTGGATCCTAATAAGACTTTTACCACATGCATTTTAGTCAAATGTTTCTCCAGTGAGCTAAATTGAAATTTGATTGCTTGTATGCCGTTTAATATGCAAATAAGCTCATAACACTGACAAGCAACTTCCTGTGTCGTTCTTTGTTTCCAGTCATTCCATGCAAATCTGGTTGGCACAGTGACACTTGATGCCACATGGGGTTTTAATGCGCTTGAAGAAGGTCAGCGTGGGCGATAGGTTAAGAATTAGATCAGGATCTGATTTCACAATATTTACATTTTCGAATAAAGTGAGTGAATGGAAAAAAAATGGTGTCAAGAGAAGGGGCAATAATCTTGAGAAGATCATTCATATATATATATATATATATATATATATATATATATATATATATATATATATATATATATATATATATATATATATATATAGCATGTATACTGTGACTTATGACCAGAGGTGGCAAAAGTACACACATCCATTACTTAAGTAGAAGTACAGATACTCATGTTTTAAAATACTCGGGTAAAAGTTGAAGTACTGATTATACCTTTTTACTTAAGTAAAAGTAAAGAAGTCTTGGCTCCGAAATGTACTTAAGTGAAAAGTAGTTATTACTTCTACCCGTTTTAGCTGTTAACTGGACCTCACATCATATTAATATTTGACAGACAGACAGACAGACAGACAGACAGACAGACAGATAGACAGATAGACAGATAGATAGATAGATAGATAGATAGATAGATAGATAGATAGATAGATAGATAGATAGATAGATAGATAGATAGATAGAACATTGTCATTGCATAGTACAGGTACACAGCAACGAAATGCAGTTTGGCATCTACCAGAAGTGCAAAAATTAGCAATCGTGCAAATAGTGCAGATAAACATGTAGCATATGTACAGCATGTGATATAAATAATTGTATATATATATATATATATATATATATATATATATATATATATATATATATATATATATATATATATATATATGTATATGTATATATATATATATATATATATATATATATATATATATATATATATATATATATATATATATATATATATATATATATATATATAAGCATATGTACAGTGATTACATATAAAGGTTATAACAGTTGTTGAAAGATTTATGACCAAACTTTTGATGTCACCCATATGAGGATGGGTTCCCCTTTGAGTCTGGTTCCTCTCAAGGTTTCTTCCTCATATCATCTAAGGGAGTTTTTCCTTGCCACTGTCGCCACGGCTGCTCATCAGGGACAAACGCACACCATTCACCTTCACTGTTGTTTTCTGTAAAGCTGCTTTGAGACAATGTCTGTTGTGAAAAGCGCTATACAAATAAACTTGACTTGACTTGACTTGATAACAGTGCAGAGACGTGTGGACATCATTAAGAGCCTTTGCTATGTTTCCACACATGTTTATTTATTTATTTATTTATTTATTTATTTATTTATTTATATTTTTATAAAAAATGGTAAAAACACAAATGCGCGCTGAATTGATGGCGTTTACAATAATTTAAATTTTGACAGGCAAATATATATTTATATATATTTAACAACATTTTTAATTCGTTTTGTATTTATATATATATATATATATATATATATATATATATATATATATATATATATATATATATATATATATATATATATATATATATATATATATATATATATATACAGTGAGGAAAATAAGTATTTAAACACCCTGCTATTTTGCAAGTTCTCCCACTTAGAAATCATGGAGGGGTCTGAAATTGTCATCGTAGGTGCATGTCCACTGTGAGAGACATAATCTAAAATAAAAAATCCAGAAATCACAATGTATGATTATTAAACTATTTATTTGTATGATACAGCTGCAAATAAGTATTTGAACACCTGAGAAAGTCAATGTTAATATTTGGTACAGTAGCCTTTGTTTGCAATTACAGAGGTCAAACATTTCCTGTAGTTTTTCACCAGGTTTGCACACACTGCAGGAGGGATTTTGGCCCACTCCTCCACACAGATCTTCTCTAGATCAGTCAGGTTTCTGGCCTGTCACTGAGAAACACGGAGTTTGAGCTCCCTCCAAAGATTCTCTATTGGGTTTAGGTCTGGAGACTGGCTAGGCCACGCCAGAACCTTGATATGCTTCTTACAGAGCCACTCCTTGGTTATCCTGGCTGTGTGCTTCGGGTCATTATCATGTTGGAAGACCCAGCCTCAACCCATCTTCAATGCTCTAACTGAGTGAAGGAGGTTGTTCCCCAAAATCTCGCAATCCATGGCCCCGGTCATCCTCTCCTTAATACAGTGCAGTCGCCCTGTCCCATGTGCAGAAAAACACCCCCAAAGCATGATGCTACCACCCCCATGCTTCACAGTAGGGATGGTGTTCTTATGATGGTACTCATCATTCTTCTTCCTCCAAACATGTTTAGTGGAATTATGACCCAAAAGTTCTATTTTGGTCTCATCTGACCACATGACTTTCTCCCATGACTCCTCTGGATCATCCAAATGGTCATTGGCAAACTTAAGACGTGCCTGGACATGTGCTGGTTTAAGCAGGGGAACCTTCCATGCCATGCATGATTTCAAACCATGACGTCTTAGTGTATTACCAACAGTAACCTTGGAAACGGTGGTCCCAGCTCTTTTCAGGTCATTGACCAGCTCCTTCAGTGTAGTTCTGGGCTGATTTCTCACCTTTCTTAGGGTCATTGAGACCCCACGATGTGAGATCTTGCATGGAGCCCCAGTCCGAGGGAGATTGACAGTCATGTTTAGCTTCTTCCATTTTCTAATTATTGCTCCAACAGTGGACCTTTTTTCACCAAGCTGCTTGGCAATTTCCCCGTAGCCCTTTCCAGCCTTGTGGAGGTGTACAATTTTGTCTCTAGTGTCTTTGGACAGCTCTTTGGTCTTGGCCATGTTAGTAGTTGGATATTTACTGATTGTATGGGGTGGGCAGGTGTCTTTATGCAGCTAACGAACTCAAACAGGTGCATCTAATTTAGGATAATAAATGTAGTGGAGGTGGACATTTTAAAGGCAGACTAACAGGTCTTTGAGGGTCAGAATTCTAGCTGATAGACAGGTGTTCAAATACTTATTTGCAGCTGTATCATACAAATAAATAGTTTAAAAATCATATATTGTGATTTCTGGATTTTTTTTTTAGATTATGTCTCTCACAGTGGACATGCACCTACGATGACAATTTCAGACCCCCCCATGATTTCTAAGTGGGAGAACTTGCAAAATAGCAGGGTGTTCAAATACTTATTTTCCTCACTGTATATATATATATATATATATATATATATATATATATATATATATATATATATATATATATATATATATATATATATATATAAATACAAAACGAATTAAAAATGTTGTTACCTAATGAATGTATCCAGGCTGAACATCCACAAATAGAACACAAGCAGAGAAAAGATGATGATGATCAGGAATTTGTCTGTTCTCAGTCATGTTTACATCAATGACTCTCTCTGTCTCATCCACGTTAACCCCAAACTTCTTACTGCCTTCTGCCTGCTGATTCTTATCTTCGTAAAGAGTGAGAGTCAGGACTTTATACAACAGTGGATTGAAAAAGACGCGCAGTAACAGGAAATCGGTTGTTCGGCTGAAATCGGCGCACAGTGAAAATAAAAAAATTGATATTTTACCAAATGGATTAAAACTAAAGTAACGAGCCTGTTTTGAAAATGTAAGAAGTAAAAAGTACAGATATTTGTGTAAAAATGTAATGAGTAAAAGTAAAAAGTTGTCTGAAAAATAAATAGTGGAGTAAAGTACTGATACCAGAAAAATCTACTTAAGTACAGTAACGAAGTATTTGTACTCTGTTACTTCCCACCTCTGCTTATGACAATCTTTTGGAAGAGTTTCTGGTATTGGATATTGATCATAGTATTATTGTCTGAAGGGTTGTGTCTAAAGATTGTAAAAGCGGTTCAGTTATAAAGCATAAGAAAAATGTAATGTTACCTAGTGCATATGGAGTCATGATTTAGTGTCATGGAGTTTCAGTCCTGACATTATTTGGGGTGTTATAATTATGAAAAATTGAAATTTTTATAGCTTTGGTTATAACATTGCACTTGAATTATAGTTAGAATGTTTTTATGAGAGGGAATATTGGAATATTGTATTGCGATGGGGTTCAGACCATGTATTAGAAAATGGGTTTAGAAATTACATTGTATTAGACAGGGTTTCGATTTTGATATATTGTCTTAGACAGTGTTTCAATAATGACAGTGTGCTGGGGAAGTGGTTATGGTGCTTTTGGTTGTGATATAATATTAGAAGGGGTTTTCATTATGACATTATATTGGACTAGCTTTCTGTTATAATGTATTAGATGGTCTTTCATTTATGATATTACATTTGTAATGAAGCATTATTAAACTAGAAGGGCTTATGACCTATTGCATTTGGAGATTCATTTATGACTTTCTGAATTAGATGTTTGTATTAGACAGTGCTGTAGATGATATGATATTAGAAGGGAATATTTTTTATGACTTATTGTCTTGGACAGCGTTTAAGTAATAATGTTGTATTCGTAAGGGTTTCTGTTATAATATATCGGAAGTGATTACTGTTGTGGCCTACTGCATGGGGGGTCTTGGTTATGACATTTGAATTATTTTTATGGTTATGATGTTATGATAGATGGATGTCTTTGGGTTATTTTTTGCTGTTAGCTCTAATTCAGCCCATTTATTTAGAACAAAACATCACACCATTCTAACCAATATGAGAGAGAGGGGGAAAGGGTTCAAAGGCTACATAAAAAAAATGAAAGTGGTGCTGGTCAGAGGATGAAAGGTCAAAGGTCAACCACATACTCAATAATGAACAATAATGAATGCTTCAGTTTGTGCTTGGACTTACATATTGCTGTTACTTTCACAGAAAAATAAAATCACTCACACAGCAGAGAACAGAGAAGTATTCTGTTATATAATCTGCTTCACACAATGCATCATGGGAGAGCATTACATTAGAAGATAAAGGGTTATAATGGGTTTATAAACTGTTATGAGGCATTTCATATGGAAAGAGATTGATACATCAATTATATACTCACATTAATAATATAATTAGATTCTCATGGCCTCTGTGATTGCCAGAGTCAGGGAAATGGCTTTTAATCTTGTCAGATTAGGTGAAGGTTTGGACTCTATTGCTCTGAGGCCACACCCCTTTCCATACTAGACCACACCCGTCTCACTCTGAGACCATACAACTTTCACTAATAACCGATGCCATCTTTACATTTCCTTTACTTCAAGGCCATGATCCATTTACACCTAGACCACTCCTTATTCACAGCTCCTTCTCAACTAGCTCACACCTCCTTCACAGCTCCATCACTCCTGAGCCACACTTCTTTCACAGTTCTTTCATTCCCAGGCAACACCTCCTTCACAGCCCCTTTACTCTTCTTTTAAACCATGAGTTCTTCACTCCTATACTGCTCCCACATCACTCTTTGACCACACTTACCTCACTTCTAGATCATGGCCAGTTCATTCCTAGACCAGTCCCATTGAACTTATAGAAAATGCTCACCTCACTCAGAAACCACACCATTTTACTTCTGGGCAATGCCACCTTCACTCCTAGATCATGTCTACTTCAATCTACTTAACCTTTTCCAGACAGTCTGTCCCAATGAAGGAGTAAAAAAAAAGTGTGGTCTTTAATGCTGCCAACCACATTATTGGTGACCATGACCTCTAATCATCAGTTTAGTGAAGGACATGACTGAGGTGTCTGTTCATGCCTGTGAAAAAGTCATGACCTTCCACTTCTTACATTAATAAATAATTCATACATAATTAAATAATTTATTCAAATAACATGTTTTATTAACTTGCTTGATTTTACAGAAAGTAAATCCTACTTTTAAATCTACTTGCAAATAAAAAATTTTAAATTTGTTACCTATAATACGTTTCTTAGTTAAATAGAATTACTGCATAATGTGCTGTATTTTGATCACACTGATTTTAGTTTTTGAAATTGAATAAAGGACATTTTAAAGCAAAGGCAGGAAGAATTTGGACGTTTGAAAAAAAAAACTGACAGTGTGGATCATTAATCTGAAACTTGGAGCTGTTGAAAACTCATAAGTTGTCAACAATATTAATAAGTCTGAGCAGGTCATCATATGGTGCTTCTGTATGTTAACTGCTCTACTGGTCTGTTGATGAGGAAGTAATGGTTCATTCTGACCTCCGTTATCGATGCCCTTGTAATGAGCACAGATGCCGTTTCCATTTCCCATTTTTTAATTCCTGTTTGAAGGGAACATGCGAGATCTACAATTAAGAAGTAATAGAAAGCTGACCATATAGACTTGATATAAAAGATAGCATGAAATGAGATGTTTTTATGTTGATCATAAATATGTCTCAACAGATATCATACACTGTCCACTGGTGTGCATGGAGTTCAGCCGGTTACTGACAATTACAGTAACATGACAGCTGCCATACTGAGTTATAGCTTGACAGCTTGATGTGACATGCAAATGTTTGCTAAGTGTGCTCGAGTTAGCATATGTGTCATGACATGCTTTATATATTCTATGACAAGTTACTAAACTCATGGGAGGAGTTTACTGAGAGAGGTTCAGTTTAATTATAGTATATTGTATTAGAAAGGGTTTTCATGATGATGGAATGCATTGGAAGGGTTTTTTAATTCAGTGATGATGTAATGTAATGTGAGGGTTTTAGTTTAGTTATGATTTTATGTATTTTTAAGGTATTAGGTTAATTTATGATGGAATGCATTAGGAGTGTTTTAGTTCAGTTATTATGTAATGTATTGTGAAGGTTTTAGTTCAGTTATTATGTAATGTGTTGGGGGGGGTTTAGTTCAGGTATTATGTAATGTATGGGGGGGGGTAGTTCAGTTATTATGTAATGTATTAGAGGGGTTTTAGTTCAGATATAATGTAATGTATGGGGGGGGGGGTAGTTCAGTTATGATGTAATGTATTAGAGGGGTTTTAGTTTAGATATAATGTAATGTATTGGGAGGTTATTAGTTTAGTTAGGATGTAATGTATTGGGAGGGTATTAGTTTAGTTAGGATGTAATGTATTGGGAGGGTATTAGTTTAGTTAGGATGTAATGTATTGGGAGGGTATTAGTTTAGTTAGGATGTAATGTATTGGGAGGGTATTAGTTTAGTTAGGATGTAATGTATTGGGAGGGTATTAGTTTAGTTAGGATGTAATGTATTGGGAGGGTATTAGTTTAGTTAGGATGTAATGTATTGGGAGGGTATTAGTTTAGTTAGGATGTAATGTATTGGGAGGGTATTGGTTTAGTTAGGATGTAATGTATTAGAAGGGTTTTAGTTTAGATATAATGTAATGTATTGGGAGGGTATTAGTTTAGTTAGGATGTAATGTATTAGAAGGGTTTTAGTTTAGATATAATGTAATGTATTGGGAGGGTATTAGTTTAGTTAGGATGTAATGTATTAGAAGGGTTTTAGTTTAGATATAATGTAATGTATTGGGAGGGTATTAGTTTAGTTAGGATGTAATGTATTGGGAGGGTATTGGTTTATTTTTAATGTAATGTATTGGGAGGGTTTTAGTTCAGTTATGATGTATTGTACTGGGAAGGTTTTAGTTTATTTATAAAGTAATTATTAAAAGGGTTTTAGTTTAGTTTTGATGTAATGTATTAGGAGGGATTTAGTTTAGTTGTAATGTAGAGGACTGCTTTGGGATGGGATCCCGGTGGAAGTGGGCGCTTTTACCATTTTTCACATATTATAGTTTGTGGTCAAACAAATATAGCGTAAGTCCTGCCATCCTGCAGATCTCACAATTTGCCTTAGACCTATGTAACAAGAATGGAGTCAACAAATTAAGTAAATTAAAATAGGTATTAACATCACAAAAACGACGGCATTAGTCACAGTTTTAAACAATCTTTATGAGCTGTAACAGAATGTTCAATCGTGGGCGCGGTCAGGAGAGAGACACAGCGAGACACAGGTAATGATCAGTGCTCTAATGTAATTTATTTATTATATATATATTATATAATAAATTATTTGAAAGTGTTTTCAGTTTATTTATGGTGTATTGGTAGAAGTTTCAGTCGTGATGGATTGAATTGGCAGTTAGTGATCTAATGCATGTGTGATAGGGTGGGGTTCAGATAAAATGTAATGTATTGTGAGCGGTTTCAGTTCAATTATAATTGAATGTATTGGAAAGGTTTCAGTTCATTTATGAAATAACTAATTGTGAGGGAATTTAATTCAGTTATGATGTAAAGTATTGGAGGGTTTTGGTTTACTTATAATTTAATATAGTGAAGAATTTTAGTTCAAATATGGTGTATTTTGGAGGGTTACTTCAGTTATGAGTTAGTGTATGGGGAGGGGTTCAGTGATGATGGAATGCGTTAGGATTGTTTTCATTTCAGAAATGTAAAATATGGAAGATTCAGTTATGAAGGAATGCATTGGGTGGGGTTTCAGTTCACTTAAGATGTAATACAGTGGGAAGTGGTTTAGGTACAGTAAACTATGATGTATTTGGGGGTTCACTTCAGTTATGATATAACTTATTGGCAGGGGTTTCAGTTATAATATGATGTATTGGATGTATTGTTTTTTTTTTGTTTTTTTTTATATAGTATGAGCTTTTTCATGTTTAATTTCAAAAAGAAACATATCTTCTTTGCCTCCAATTTTTAGTTCCTTCCATTGGGTGCTCTATCTTTAAAATGTTGGACAATATTGAAAAAAAAAATTAACACAATGTGAAAGAAACTGCAAGAAACTAAAAATTGATTCAAATTGAATAATTAAAAAAAAAAGTAAATCAAGTTTGCTGATTTATATGTTATTGGATTGCTGCACTGTTCTTCATTCCTCTACTGCTAAA
This sequence comes from Silurus aristotelis, assembly GCF_946808225.1. Classification (NCBI taxonomy): domain Eukaryota; kingdom Metazoa; phylum Chordata; class Actinopteri; order Siluriformes; family Siluridae; genus Silurus; species Silurus aristotelis. The sequence continues at coordinate 13,029,664 of NC_139582.1, forward strand.
CCAATTATATATCTATCTATCTGGAACCTAAACAGTCTCCCGCTGTATTCCCCATTTTCCCTTCCCATATGGCACTATAATAAATATTTAATCGCAAGCCTACTTCTGCATGATTGTAAATACATTACTTATACTTACTGCTGTTCATGTTTACATTCTTCCCCCTCTCTCTCTCTCTCTCTCTCTCTCTCTCTCTCTCTCTCTCTCTCTCTCTCTCTCTCTCTCTCTCTTTCTTTATCTTGCTTTTATTTTTTATTTTTCTACAGTGAAATGTTTAGTGTTCATGTGTGACATTTGAAACTCATTGATCTTGTCTATCTATCTATCTATCTATCTATCTATCTATCTATCTATCTATCTATCTATCTATCTATCTATCTATCTATCTATCTATCTATCTATCTATCTATCTATCTATCTATCTATCTATCTATCTATCCTTAGCCCCACCCATAAACCTGTCCTCAACCCACACTGAGTCTTAATCTTTTCTCTTTTCATAAACACAGAAAAGCACTCTTAAGCAATATTAAATGTGTGCATGCTGAGGGTCTTTGAATGTTGTGTTAATTAGTTTTTTATTCACAATCAAAAAAATTAGAATTTCAATGCCTTCATTCCTGTATTTAATTTAACACTAAAAGCTGAAAAAAAGAGAACAGTTTTTTCTGTTTGTTTTTGAGCATGTTTTTGAGAAAAGTGTAGTAATCAAAATCTCACAATTCCCCATAAGATCAATGAGCTAAAGTGCACAATATTTCCAATCTTGTTCTGCAATGAGTGTTGAAATATTTAGTCCATGGCATAACACTGTAAAAACCAATATTATTAATTTACTTTTGATCTTTAAATTCTTACCATTTATGATTAAATACTTAGGTTTTAAAGAACATACCACTGCTAACTTTCCAGAACTTACTTATACATTCTTAATAGTTACTACTTTGACTTTCCCACTTTTATGTGTGACAATTTTTTTGAATGCAAACTCCTAACCCTGACTTTCGCTTCTGTATCTGTAAAGCAATAAAAAAAAAGTTATGAAAAGTTGTATTTATGAGAGGTGTATTATGTAAGAACAGGTGTTCAAAAGTCATCGTGATTTTCTCGTTGTTGTCTTTGTTTCTTCAATGTCAAAAATGCGAATGCAAAAAAAAAAAAAAAATCCTTTTTTCATTTCCCTTCAGTACAAAAACACTGTCATTTGTACATCACTGAAGTGAAAATGAATCTCCACATCTGTTATATTGCAGCTCGCTCTCACTTGCTTTTTTATTCTACACAATAGTGTTCTTTTTTACTGAAATGAACCATTTCTTTTGTTTCTTTCTTTCTGGATTGGAGCAAGCTTTTATTCATTTATTAACTGCCCTTCAATCTTCTTTTACATTAACATTTAACAAGAGATGCATGACTGTTCTGCAGAGAGAACTTTATGCCTTATTCTACTTTAAAGTGACATTAATGTTCTATACTCGAGGATGTGCTTTTTTTTAGGTCCTCATACAAAGTTAATGACATTACAATTGTATTTTTTTACAATCTCCTTTCTGGTGCATCTTCTGAATAAGAAACAATAATCAGTAATGAGAGAGAGAGTGTGTGTGTGTGTGTGTGTGTGTGTGTGTGTGTGTGTGTGTGTGTGTGTGTGTGTGTGTGTGTGTGTGTGTGAGTGCGTGCGTGTGTGTGTGTGTGTGTGTGTGTACCTGCATATGCACCTACAGATGCTTATATTGTAATCATTTTTAGCTTTGTAATAAACTTTAATTCACCCCAGTGCATTTAATTGTAAAGACATTAAGATCATTTGTGATGTCCATATCTGTGTTTAATTATAATTCTCTTTGTGGCTAATTTAAATTGAAAAATGTATTAAAGAATGAGAAATAAAACATGATAAAAAAAAATGCATTTATGGCATCTGGTTCCATATTTGAAGTGATGTATTTTATTTAGTAAAGAATTTTTACAGTATAACACTGGTTATTATTAATTCCTAGTATGTTTCTAGTATATTGATTGTAAATTATATGGTTTTGTCTGTATTTCCCATATATACATATGACACAGTATTGGGACACGACAGCCATTTGTGGTTCTTCCCCAAACTTCTTCAAAAAAGATGGTTTATATGGATGTATTGGAAGATATTATGTGATCTGCTACAGGTTTCTGACCTCAACCCTTTTGAACACCATTGGGATGAATTGGAACACTGACTGCACCCAAGGCTACTAAAACCCTTGTGACTGAATGAGCACAAATCTACAGAAGTACAAATGGGGACTAAATGTGGATTGAATATGAATGGAATAGTCAGGTCTATGCTGTCCATACTCACTCACACAGTTTTAATGGATCGAGATTTTTTCCCTCAGTTTTTCTCTTACCAAAATAGCTTAATTCTAAATGACTTTAAAACTTGAATTTGATTTATTTATACTGTGATGTGTTTTACATTAAATCTTATAAGCATGCATAATTGTAACTATTTTATACTTTTAATTGAACATTTATAGAAAACCTGGGTTTTCTATAAATGGGTTTGCGCTAGGAAGGCCATTCAGCGTAAAACATGTGCCAAATCTAATATGCGAATCACGAATCAGAATTTCATACCGAATTGGTCAAAGCCCGGGTTACCAACGACCGCCACAGGTATTGTTAGCCAACAGAGTACCAGTGGAAATTGGGCTACTGTTGACCGAAGGAGGTGAAAGAGAGGAGGAAGACGTCTACAGAGACAGCAGGAAAAGGAGAAGTGTAAGAGAGTGGAGGTTAGGGTGGGTACTTTAAATGTTGGTACTATGACTGGTAAAGGGAGAAAGTTAGCTGATATGATGGAGAGGAGAAAGGTAGATACAGTGAGGAAAATAAGTATTTGAACACCCTGCTATTTTGCAAGTTCTCCCACTCAGAAATCATGGAGGGGTCTAAAATTGTCATCGTAGGTGCATGTCCACTGTGAGAGACCTAATCTAAAAAAAAATATCCAGAAATCACAATGTATGATTAAAAAAAATATTTATTTGTATGATACAGCTGCAAATAAGTATTTGAACACCTGAGAAAGTCAATGTTAATATTTGGTACAGTAGCCTTTGTTTGCAATCACAAAGATCAAACGTTTCCTGTAGTTTTTCACCAGGTTTGCACACACTGCAGGAGGGATTTTGGCCCACTCCTCCACACAGATCTTCTCTAGATCAGTCAGCTTTCTGGCCTGTCGCTGAGAAACACGGAGTTTGAGATCCCTCCAAAGATTCTCTATTGGGTTTAGGTCTGGAGACTGGCTAGGCCACGCCAGAACCTTGATATGCTTCTTACAGAGCCTCTCCTTGGTTATCCTGGCTGTGTGCTTCGGGTCATTGTCATGTTGGAAGACCCAGCCTCGACCCATCTTCAATGCTCTAACCTCCTTCTCTCAGTTAGAGCATTGAAGATGCTCTCAGTTAGAGCATCTTCAATGCTCTAACTGAGAGAAGGAGGTTGTTCCCCAAAATCTCGCAATACATGGCCCCGGTCATCCTCTCCTTAATACAGTGCAGTCGCCCTCTCCCATGTGCAGAAAAACACCCCCAAAGCATGATGCTACCACCCCCATGCTTCACAGTACGGATGGTGTTCTTGGGATGGTACTCATCATTCTTCTTCCTTCAAACACGTTTTGTGGAATTATGACCCATAAGTTCTAACCCAGCCATTAGGGGGGCACAAGCCAGTGCACTCTTAGTGCCGGGCCCAAGCCCGGGTAAATGGGGAGGGTTGCGTTAGGAAGGGCATCCAGCGTAAAACGTGGCAAATCAAATATGCGGATCACAAATGAGAATTTCATACCGGATCGGTCGAGGCCCGGGTTAACAACGACCGCCACAGATATCGTTAACTGACAGGGTACCAGTGGAAATTGGGCTACTGTTGGCCGAAGGAGGAGAAGGAGAGGAGGAAGACGTCTACAGAGACGGCAGGGAAAGGAGCAGTGTAGGAGAGTAGAGGTTCAGGTTGGTACTTTAAATGTTGGTACTATGACGGGTAAAGGGAGAGAGGTAGCTGATATGATGGAGAGGAGAAAGGTAGATATGCTGTGTGTTCAGGAGACCAAGTGGAAAGGGAGTAAGGCCAGGAACATTGGCGGTGGGTTTAAACTGTTTTATCATGGTGTGGATGGAAAGAGAAATGGTGTAGGGGTGATTCTGAAGGAAGAGTACAGTGAGAGTGTAGTGGAGGTGAAGAGAGTTTCTGATAGGGTGATGATTGTGAAGGTGGAAGTTGAAGGGATGATGATAAATGTCATCAGTGCCTATGCTCCACAAGTTGGCTGTGAGATAGAGGAGAAGGAAAGATTCTGGAGTGAATAAGATGAAGTGGTAGATGGTTTACCTAGGAAAGAACGATTGGTGATTGGGGCAGACTTTAATGGGCATGTAGGTGAAGGGAACAGAGGTGATGAGGAGGTGATGGGTAGGTATGGTTTTAAGGAGAGGAATGTGGAAGGGCAGATGGTGGTAGATTTTGCTAAAAGGATGGAAATGGCAGTGGTGAACACGTATTTTAAGAAGAAGGAGGATCATAGGGTGACGTATAAGAGTGGAGGAAGGTGCACACAGGTGGATTATGTTCTGTGTAGGAGATGCAACCTGAAGGAGATTGGAGACTGTAAGGTGTTGGCGGGGGACAGTGTAGCTAGACAGCATCGGATGGTGGTCTGTAGGATGGTTTTGGAGGCAAAGAAGAAGAGGAGGAAAGTAAGGATTGAAAGAAGAATAAGATGGTGGAAACTGAAGGAGGAAGAGTGTAGTGTGAGGTTCAGGGAAGAGGTCAGACAGGGGCTTGGTGGTGGTGAAGAGGTGCCGGATGATTGGGCAACTACTGCAGGAGTGATGAGGGAGGCAGCTAGAAAAGTACTTGGTGTAACATCTGGAAATAGAAAGCAAGACAAGGAGACGTGGTGGTGGAATGAGGAAGTGCAGGAGAGCATTAGGGGAAAGAGGTTGGCAAAACAGAAGTGGGATCGACAGAGTGATGAGAAAAGTAGGCAGGAGTACAAGGAGATGCGGCAGCAGGTAAACAGACTGGTTCAGGGTGAAGGTTGGACTGCATCAAGGATCGGCCCTGAGCCGTTTCCTGTTTGCAGTGGTGATGGACAGATGGACGGACGAGGTCAGACAGGAGTCTCCCTGGACTATGATGTTTGCAGATGATATTGTGATTTGTGGTGAGAGTAGAGAGCAGGTTGAGAAGAGCCTGGAGAGGTGGAGATATGCGCTGGAGAGAAGGGGAATGAAAGTCAGTAGGAGTAAGACAGAGTACATGTGTGTAAATGAGAGGGAGGGCAGTGGAGTGATGCGGTTGCAGGGAGAAGAGGTGGAGAAGGTGGAGAAGTTCAGGTACCTGGGGTCAACAGTGCAAAGTAATGGAGAGTGTGTTAGAAAAGTAAAGAAAAGAGTGCAGGCAGGGTGGAGTGGGTGGAGAAGTGTGACTGGAGTGATTTGTGATAGTAGGGTATCTGCAAGAATAAAAGGGAAAGTTTATAGGACTGTGGTGAGACCTGCGATGTTGTATGGATTAGAGACAGTGGCATTGAGAAAAAGACAGGAGGCGGAGCTGGAGGTAGCAGAGCTGAAGATGTTACGGTTTTCGTTGGGAGTGACGAGGATGGACAAGATTAGAAATGAGTTTATTAGAGGGACAGCACATGTAGGATGTTTTGGTGACAAGGTGAGGGAGGCGAGATTGAGATGGTTTGGACATGTGCAGAGAAGGGACATGAATTATATTGGTAGAAAAATGCTGAAGATGGAGCCACCAGGTAGGAGGAAAAGAGGAAGGCCAAGGAGGAGGTTCATGGATGTGGTGAGGGAAGACATGCAGGTAGTTGGTGTGAAAGAGGCAGATGTAGAGGAAAGGGTGGTATGGAGACGGATGATCCGCTGTGGCGACCCCTAATGGGAGCAGCCGAAAGAAGAAGAAGAAGAAGATGACCCATAAGTTCTATTTTGGTCTCATCTGACCACATGACTTTCTCCCATGACTCCTCTGGATCATCCAAAGGGTCATTGGCAAACTTAAGACGTGCCTGGACATGTGCTGGTTTAAGCAGGGGAACCTTCCGTGCCATGCATGATTTCAAACCATGACGTCTTAGTGTATTACCAACAGTAACCTTGGAAACGGTGGTCCCAGCTCTTTTCAGGTCATTGACCAGCTCCTCCCGTGTAGTTCTGGGCTGATATCTCACTTTCCTTAGGATCATTGAGACCCCACGAGGTGAGATCTTGCATGGAGCCCCAGTCCGAGGGAGATTGACAGTCATGTTTAGCTTCTTCCATTTTCTAATGATTGCTCCAACAGTGGACCTTTTTTCACCAAGCTGCTTGGCAATTTCCCCGTAGCCCTTTCCAGCCTTGTGGAGGTGTACAATTTTGTCTCTAGTGTCTTTGGACAGCTCTTTGGTCTTGGCCATGTTAGTAGTTGGATTCTTACTGATTGTATGGGGTGGACAGGGGTCTTTATGCAGCTAGTGACCTCAAACAGGTGCATCTAATTTAGGATAATAAATGTAGTGGAGGTGGACATTTTATAGGCAGACTAACAGGTCTTTGAGGGTCAGAATTCTAGCTGATAGACAGGTGTTCAAATACTTATTTGCAGCTGTATCATACAAATAAATAGTTTAAAAATCATATATTGTGATTTCTGGATTATTTTGTTTTTTTTAGATTATGTCTCTTACAGTTGACATGCACCTACGATGACAATTTCAGACCCCTCCATGATTTCTAAGTGGGAGAACTTGCAAAATAGCAGGGTGTTCAAATACTTTTTTTCCTCACTGTATGTTGTGTGTTTAGGAGAACAAGTGGAAAGGGAGTAAGGCCAGGAACATTGGAGGTGGGTTTAAACTATTCTATCATAGTGTGGATGGAAAGATAAATGGTGTAGGGGTGATTCTGAAGGAAAAGTACAGTAAAAGTGTAGTGGAGGTGAAGAGAGTTTCTAAAGCTGGACGTTAAAGGGATGATGATAAATGTCATCAGTACCCATGCTCCACAAGTGGGTTGTGAGATGGAGGAGAAAAGAAAAATTCTGGAGTGAGGTAGATGAAGTTATATGCATAACAAAATTGAATTATATGCATAACAAAATAGTGAACTGAAAATATGTCATATTGTAGGTTCTTTAAAATAGCCACCTTTTGCTTAGATTACTGCTTTGCACACTCTTGGCATTTTCTTGATGCCTACTTTGAAGAACCTACAATATGACATATTTTCAGTTCACTTTTTTGTTATGTATATAATTCCACATGTGTTGATTCATAGTTTTGATGCCTTCAGTGTGAATCTACAATTTTTATAGTTATGAAAATAAAGAAAACTCTTTGAATGAGCAGGTGTGTCCAAACTTTTGGTCTGTACTTTATATATAATATATATATATATATATATATATATATATATATATATATATATATATATATATATATATATATATATATATATATATATATATATATATAAACTTTTGGTCTGTACTGTATATATAATATATCTAAACTTTTGGTCTGTACTGTATAAAAGTGAAGGAAGGCACACACAGGTGGACTATGTTCTATGTAGGAGATGCAACCTGAAGGAGCTTGGAGACTGTAGGGTGTTGGCAGGGGACAGTGTAGCTAGACAGCATTGGATGGTGGTTTGTAGAATGGCTTCGTAGGTGAAGAAGAAGAGAAGGAGAGTAAGGACTGAAAGAAGAATAAGATGGTGAAAACTAACGTAGGAAGACTGTAGTGTGAGGTTCAGGGAAGAGGTCAGACAGGGGCTCGGTGGTGGTGAAGAGTTGCTGAATAAGTGGGCAACTACTGCAGAAGGATAAGGGAGGCAGCTAGAAAGAATCTTGGTGTGACTTTTGGAAATAGAAAGGAAGACAAAGAGATGTGGTGGTGGAATGAGGAAGTGCAGGAAAGCATAAGGTTAAAAGAGGTTGGCAAAACAGATTTGGGATCGACAGAGAGATGAGAAAAGTAGAAGAAGAGAGACGTGGCGAAAGCCAAGGAAACGGCATATGAGGAGCTGTATGTGAAGTTGGACACTAAGGAAGGAGAAAAGGATTTGTAGTGATTGGCCAGGCAGAGGGACCGAGCTGGGAAGGATGTGCTCCAAGTTAGAGCAATAAAGGATGGAGATGGAAATCTGTTGTCTAGTGAGGAGAGTTTGTTGAGAAGATGGAGAGAGTATTTTGAGCAGTTGATGAATGAGGAAAATGAGAGAGAGAGAAGGTTGGATGATGTGGAGATGGTGAAGCAGGAAGTGGATAGGATCAGTAAGGGGGAAGTGAGAGCAGCTATTAAGAGGATGAAAAGTGAAAAGTTGGTTGGACCAGATGACATACCAGTAGAAGCATGGAGACGTTTAGGAAAGATGGCAGTGGAATTTTTTAACCAGATTGTTCAACAAAATCTTGGAAGGTGAGAGGATGCCTGAGGAATGGAGAAGGAGTGTGCTGTTTTTTTTAAGAATAAGGGAGATGTGCAGACCTGCAGTAACTACAGAGAAATAAAGTTGATCAGTCACACCATGAAGTAAGGGGAAAGAGTAGTGGAAGCCAGGCTGAGAGAAGAGGTGACCATCTGTGAGCAACAATATGGTTTTATGCCAAGGAAGAGCACCACAGACACATTATTTGCTTTAAGAATGTTGATGGGAAAGTATAGAGAAGGGTTAGGGTTAGGTGGATGAGGTAATGTACCTGGGGTCAAAAGTACAAAGTAATAGATAGTTTGTTAGAAAAGTGAAGAAAAGGGTGCAGGCAGGGTGAAGTTGGTGGAGAAGAGTGGCAGGAGTGATTTGTGATAGAAGAGTATCTGCAAGAATAAAACGGAAAGTTTATAGGACTGTGGTGAGACCTGCGATGTTGTATGGTTTAGAGACAGTGGCATTGAGTAAAAGACACTAGGTGGAGCTGGAGGTAGCAGAGCTGAAGATATTGAGATTTTCATTTGGAATGACAAGGATGGACAGGATTAGAAACGACTTTATTAGAGGGACAGTGCATGTAGGACGTTTTGGAGACAAAGTAAGAGAATCCCGATTGAGATGGTTTGAACATGTGCAGAGGAGACCAAGGAGGAAGTTCATAGATGTGGTGAATGAAGAAATGCAGGCAATTGGTTTAAAAGAGGCAGATGTAGAGGACAGAGTAGTATGCAGATAGATGATCTTCTGTGACCCTTAATGCAAGCAGCCATATAAAGAGGAAGAAGAATTGAACATTTGTAGAAGTAAATTATTATTTTTATTATTATTATTATTATTATTATTATTATTATTATTATTATTATTATTATTATTATTATTATTATTTTTTTTTTTTTTTTTTTTTTTTTATTATTATCTTTTTATTTATTTATTATTTTTTGCTGATTGAGTTCACATTTATATGCTTTCGAAATAAAATTAAAACTCTATTTGTTATTACAGCGTGAACTGGTTTATCATCTAAATGAGAAATTATAAATGTGAGTGTGTGTGTGTGTCTGGATAAGTAGCTATATAAATTCACTCCGTGTCAATAATCGACACGATCAAGAACTTTTGTTATTCATGAAAAGACAGATGGCAGATAACAGCACGCTGAATTTCTAATCTTTCCTTCGGATTAATGACGAAAGTGACTCAGAGGCTCAGAAGATAAAAATCACAAGTCTTTCTTTTTTTGTCTTTTCTCTTAGATATTTTGTTCAGATGGAGGGAAATGGGAATTGGGTTGTCCCTGGGCTTCTGGTTTTTTTGGAGGCGTGATGAGGGAGAGATGATTAACGCTCACAATCTCACTCATACACACACACTTTTTCCCCTAAAAAGTTTTTTTTTATTTCTAATACAGAGAGAGAAACAAAAAGAGTGTACCGCAAAGCTCAGATTAACATGTAGTCATAAAGAGATTAAGATTATAAATTAGAGATTAGATTGTGAGAAGGGAAGTGAGAGAATAAAGCAGGAAAGCTGGAAAATCGGATCACTTGCAACATTTAAAGGAGATTTACTGCAACACTGCTGAGCTGTTGACACTGAATGCAGGTGTCTTTTTATTGTCCATCAGTGGACGTGTGTATTTCATTTCCCATGCATTTCTCTTCTTCAGTAATCTATACAAGTCTTATGGTCGCTATTTCACCTGACAGTTTGGTGAAGAATTTAATTTACTTGCCTCTGAAGTTTGCTCCTTTTCTGTCGAAGCTACAAGGATAATATACCCTTTTTTTTGTGTCTGAAGGCTGTTATTTTGACAGAAAAATAAATAATATAAATAGATATCATTCCATTCGCTGATGCTGTGTAATAAAAATGTTGAAATGTGCTTATAAAAGGACGAATAAAATACTCAAGTGAAATATTGCGCAACAAAAAATGTCAAATAAAGCTGCAAATGTGTCTTTTCTGTAAATTCCCAAGAATAGCGTAAACATTTGGCTGCCATTAGATTTGACAAAGAAATATGTGTATTGTTTTCTCTTTACCTATTATATAGTATTTACACAAAATTATATTTATTTTATATTATTTGTATTGATTTTTTATTTTACGCAATTTTGGATGCAACACTCTCCCATAATGGGAATTAGTAAAACAATGGATGTTTCTAGCCAAAAATAAATAATGAAAATATCAGTCTGCATTCAAGAAGCATATGGAAAAATATTCAATACAGAAAGCGAAATGTAATCCAAATGCAATCCAACTGTTTAGTCTTCCTTCTCTAATCATGCCTGCCATTCTACCTTCTTACTCTCCCTAATGATCACCATCATCTATACTGTCTCTACAGCGTTGATGTCATTACCGAGCCTCCATCTTAACTTAGCCATCATCTTCATCCTCACTCGCATCATGCACTGAGAGTGCGCCATTCACTTTATACTTCTTTGAAGTTTGGTAAAACAAAGAGACGTGCGTCTTGCACATAATACAATAGTGCACTGTTTTTCTAACCGTTACATAAGAACAATAGAATACATACAGGCTCACTCTGTAGATATGGATTGAGTTATTTTAGTTTCTGTATGCACACTTTATGCATGATCATCAAATTTATATTTACCCAAAATATACTAGACAAACTAACAATTATAATTAATTTGTCTTTTTTTAATACAGGTAGTCCCCCACTTATGATGGAGATACGTTACGACGACCCCATCGTTAGTCAAAAGTTGAAGATGGTGCTATGACTGTGACAGCCTTTTCTGCTTCATGCTGATTTATCATTTAAATGTTCTGCTCTAAACTGATGGTTTTCCTCTTCTTTTTTTTCACTAGCAGCAGGAGACATACTTGGGTGCTTGGAAGACATGCTTTTATCACTAAAATTGCTGTTTGAAACCATTTTACACAGAAGAAAATATACACACTGAGACAACTTTACTCTGTCGGCCGCTAGCGAGAGTGGGACATCTCACTGGGCGAGAGATACGCTCATCCCAACTGCGCAACCAACGTATAGTACATCGTACGCCGCTGCCTGTGACTGTTGTGCGAAATTTTGTATATTTTTACAATTTTGTCGTATCGCTCTCGTCATCGTAAAATAAAATAAAAAGTCGAACCATCGTTATCTGTATTTGGTAGTTGCAGTTGGTGACTTAAAAACAAATGCTGGGTTACTTTGCTGGTTATTATTCTAAATATTGCTCTCTACTGCACTTGTACAGGTATTATTTGCTTTTCCTTATAGCCAAGTGTGCATTCCATCATGGTGCACATTTATATCAGGATAAAGCACACATTTATGTAACTTTCTAACACACCTCTATACTTCTTATATATTTTTTTTTTTAAATGCCAATTAGCACAGATCAAAGATGTATCATGATCAAAACTGATTAGCGTAAAACAACCATAATTGCTTGAGAAAAAGCCATGGCTGATGTACATAGAATTAAAAATAGCTGTCAGTGGATCATGTAGCACAGCATATCTATTGGTTAGTTTTGGGACCATGCCTTTTGTAAGCAATAAATTGAGCAAGCCCATTGTTGCTTATGTTCATAGTACTATAAGTCATGTTGCCACAAAGAACAGACAAAGTACATGCCTAAAAAATGAAGTTGAAATGCAAAAGCAATCATGCAGCTAAACATACGATTAATGAATAAATGTTTTTTTTTTTTTAAAGCAGAAATAAATAATAATCTTTTGTAAATAAATTATTTGTGTAATCATAAAAAATATATATTTTTTTGCCACACTTTGCATATAATAAATGTCCCACCACATGAATATTTATAAAAATATATTTCACAAAGTAGGAAACAATACATGGGTATCTTAGATTACAATACACTGAGTAAATAATTCAACATACAAGTATATAAGCATTAAAGCACAGTAGAAAATATGATCTGCATGTAAGTTTATTGTGTGGGTTCTACTAAAAACTGCCATATAGAGGGTGGGTAGAAACCTAGGAATGCACGCAGCTGTGGTGCCATTAGGAGATCTCCATGTGCAAGAGCTAACGTGCAGAAACAAAAATGTCCTCAAAGAAAGCTAAGAATGTCAGCAGTGACTATGTACACATCTATTTCTTTTTTTTTTTTTTCCTGTTTCTCTACTATCATACAGTGTGGAACATTACTCACATGTCTGCAGTTTATGATTAATGAGTTCTACACAGATCTGCTGGACAGTCCAGGGGGGGGATTGTGCTTGAAATGATCACTGGTACTCTGTTTACAGTATAATCGTATATACACACAGCATCTCTTCTCCATGGACTCGCAGTCAGCAACGTGGATGCCGTGTACATCTGATCATTTCATGCGTTTCGCAGCTGGATTGTCATGTTCATGTTAGACACGTTGAAAACACAAAGGTACATACTGTATAGTGTTCCATTGCCGATGACATCATTTATCAAACTAAATTGTTTTGAAAAGTTTTTTTTTTTTTATAGTCAACTGTATGTATGGATATAAGTTATGACCTAATGTTAAAAGATTAAAAGTTATGGGCTAAAATTGGAAGAGGTGTAAGATATGACATTTCTGATCACGTTCTGACCCATATGGAGAGGTTTCAGCATTGACAAGATTAAATTGCAAATGCATTGCACGTGAAAGAGTTTCAGTCATGACAAATTTGTTGAAAAAGAGGTTATAGTAAAAAAAAAAAAAAAAAAATATATATATACATATATATATATATATATATATATATATATATATATATATATATATATATATATATATATATATATATATACACATATATATATATATATATATATATATATATATATATATATATATATATATATATATATATATATATATATATATATATATATACTAATACAGTGGTACCCTGCTTATCGACCGGCTCGGACATCGACCTTTTCGCTTAGCGAACAGTTTTCCGACCGAAATTTGCACCCGCTGAACGACCAAATGCCCACGTATCGATCTTTTTTTACCCCGACCCACGTGGAGCGAGGGAAAGGATCTTATTTTTCATTTCTTATGGGATAATTACATTCGCTCTTCGACCTTTTCGCATTTCGACCGGTTTTAAGGAACGGATTAAGGTCGATAAGCGGGGTACTACTGTATATATATATATATATATATATATATATATATATATATATATATATATATATATATATATATATATATATATTGATAATTAAACATTTAAGAGGGTTTTTAGTAATGGCATATTTTTTAAGATATGGGGTTGAGTCATGTTGTTTAAGGGTCTCATTTATGACAATGTTTATCACGGGAAGGGATTTAAATCATGATGACAATGTTTAAAAATGGGTGTCAGTAATAACACTATTTAAGGAAAACAGGGGGTTTTAATAATGCAGATTTTTTATTTATTACAATGTATCAATAATTTTTAAATATTTAAACTGGTTTCAGTTTTCAATTGTCAGTTTCAGTTTTAATATATCATGGCATTATGTTTAATATGGGTGGGTATTTAAGTCAAAACACTGTTTGTGGATGTGTCTTTTTTTTGTAATCACAATGTTTAAGATGGCAGGGGTTAAAGTAATGAAGGTTTCTCTCATTACATAATTTTAGTTATGATTGAATATATTGAAGAAGGATTCAGTTTTCAATTGCACAGGGCTGAAGGTCTGACCTCTTATATAGAACCAGAAGTCATTTATGATATTTTGTTAATGTTTCAGTCATAACATATTGAGAGTGTCTTAGATAGATAGATAGATAGATAGATAGATAGATAGATAGATAGATAGATAGATAGAGAGAGAGAGAGAGAGAGAGAGAGAGAGAGAGAGAGAGAGAGAGAGAGAGAGAGAGAGAGAGAGAGAGAGAGAGAATCTTTATGATTTTCTAAACAAGAGGCATGAAATGACCAGGTGTAAACAGGATCGTTGATGACCTCTGCATGGACTGCAGTATAGAATTTCTGACATTAGTGATTACAGAAAGAGCATCCCAGTGACAAATGAAACAAAGCAGAAAAAAAAAAGAATAACCAAAATGACACCATATTTTTATACCCGAAGCACAAAACAGACAATGAATATTCATATATTTATAAATCATACTACGCTAATGAAGTAAACACGATTGATGTTTTCAAAAAAGTTTAAATACAACTGTATTTAATGTTTGCTTCTGTTAAAAAGAAGGCCTCGTTGTTTCTACATTTCTCTTTTTGTCTTCAGTCTGTTGTAGGCTACTAATGTTCGAGTGTGAAATACACTAAGAGCGCGAATACAAACGGGCTGTATAAAGCAAGCCGCGAGGCTTTTCAGGAAATCCGGCCACTTGGTATCAAATGCTATCTCAACTAAGATCTATTAAAGCCAATATTTTACACTTATCTCACCTTTAAACACACACATACATTCAACATAGTAGACCATATATTGCTTTTGAGTCGATTTTGTAAGGTTCCTTTGCTTCCTCGGATTGCCAGGATAATGTTACAAAGATGTTTGGAACCATTTGGAGGCCTCAGACGTTCATCCACATCTGTGAAACTCTTACTGTTTTCCATCTTTCTCTTTACATGACCAACAAGAACCTACATTTCCGGTGGTCACAGTGAACAAACGACGAGTCAAAAACACTGAATCTAAAAGACTCCACAAGAATCAGTGACCTCCTATGACAGACACTGTGGTGGTAAAGTTCAGCCAACTTTGATGTGGATGACTAACCCTAGTATGCTTGGATCTACAGTTTTCCAAATAAAAGGAGGTTCCCGCCATTTTGAAACAGACATGTTTTAATCGTGATCTGGCGAGCACCATGATGCAAAAGTCAGGAAAGTGAAAAAAGTAATGCTTCAAGTTTCTTTGTCGCTCTCACCCACTGAATAGAGCTCTCCGAGTCTTCTAAAACGCGGACCCCACTCTCTGAGATAATCGAAATTCTGGTCCGAATCTGATGAAGAAGTTTCCAGCGAGCTCAAAGATCCAGCCATTGATCCTCGACCTTCATAACCGTAGATCTGGATGGAATCATATGGAGGGGCCGTGGGGTCATTATCAGCTTCGTGGAGCCGGACGTTAATAAACTCGTCGATGTCGACGCCATTGGCTGCAGGTCTGAGTCCGGCACGGACGCTGTAGCTCAGCTCGGGTTTGATGTCTTTGCGAGGCAGGAAGCCATTGATGCCGTCTGGGTTTTGCAGAGTGGCGATGTCAAACGCCTCTGTGTCCTCCTCACCACCACCCTCATCGTCGTATGTGATGATGTTTTCTCGAACATCCTCCTCATCTTTAATGATCAGCGGTTCGCTCTTGTGCCGCCGCAGGGTCACGAATAGAACTACGATCACTAGAAAAACAAAGTTAATCCAGATTTAGACAAACTAAATTATGCTGCACTCATTAACTAAATATAAACATATGTACAATGTACAATATGTACGATGTTTAAATGCAATGCATAAAATAATCTACTATAATAATAATCTACTATTTTACTATAACTGTAATGTTACCGATTTGTTACACAGATTTGTTACATGTTTCCATCAGTGCCACACAGAACATGTGGAGGATTTCAGAAGCTCGTACCCAGCAGCAGGATGATGCAGGCGAGGATGGCGATCAGTGCCCCCATGCTGAGGCCGATGGGCAGGACGAAGGCCTCGACGTTACATGACTGAACTGCGCCATCTTTACTGCACCCACACACTCGAATGGTTAGTGTGTTGGTGCTGCTCATCGGCGGATCTCCGTCGTCACTCACCACGATAGGCAGCAGGTACACTTCCTGTTTCTGACGACGAAATGAGTCATGTTTTGCCAGGATGCTGATAGAATTGTCTGAGAAGTGGAAAAAGAGCAACCCTTATGGAAGATGTACTGCTTTTATTTATATATATATATATATATATATATATATATATATATATATATATATATATATATATATATATATATATATATATATATATATATATAGTAGTGTGAAAAAAGTCCTGATTTCTTATTTTTTTGCATGTTTGTCACACTAATTGAAATATTAGTAAAATATAACACAAGTGAAACACAACATGCAGTTTTTAAATGAATGTTTTTATTATTGAAAAACAAATTCCAAAACTGAATAGACCTATGTGAAGTGTTTGCACCCCTGTTAAAACTGTGGTTTATCACACCTGAGTTCAATATCTCTAGCCACACCCAGGCCTGATTACTGCCACACCTGTTCACAATCAAGAAATATCTTAAATAGGACCTGCCTGACAAAGTGAAGTAGACCAAAAGATCCTCAAAAGCTAGACATCATGCCGAGATCCAAATAAATTCCAAGTAATTGGGATCTATCAGTCTGGAAAAGGTTATAAAGCCATTTCCAAAGCTTTGGGACTCCAGCAAAGCACAGTGAAAGCCATCATTCACGAATGGCAAAAACATGAAACAGGAGTGGCCGGCCTACCAAAATTACCCCAAAAGCACAGCAAAGACTCATTCAAGAGGTCACAAAAGACCCCACAACAACATTCAAAAAACTGCAGGCCTCACTTGCCTCAGTTAAGGTCAGTGTTCATATCTCCACCATAAGAAAATTTGATTTCATTTGATTTGAGAAAGAGACTGTGGGCAAAAATTGTCTGCATAGCGAGTTCCAAGACGAAAACCGCTGCTGAGCAAAAAGAACACAAAGGCTTGTCTCAGTTTTGCCAGAAAACATCTTTTGGACTTTTGGAAAAGTACTCTGTGGATGGACGAGACAAAAGTTTAACTTTTTGGAAAGTGTGTGTCCCATTACATCTGGCGTAAAAAGTAACACCGCATTTCAGAAAAAGAACATCATACCAACAGTAAAATATGGTGGTGGTAGTGTGATGGTCTGGGGCTGTTTTGCTGCTTTAGAACCTGGAAGACTGTGATAAATGGAACCATGAATTCTGCTGTTTACCAAAAAATCCTGAAGGAAAATGTCCGGCCATCTGTTCGTGACCTCAAGCTGAAGCAAACTTGGGTTTGCAGCAGGACAATGATCTAAAACACACCAGCAAGTCCACCACTAAATATCTAAAGAAAAACAAAATTAAAACTTTTGTGTGGCCTAGTCAAAGTCCTGACCTGAATCCTATTAAGATTCTGTGGCATGACCTTAAAAAGGTGGCTTATGCTCGAAAACCCTCCAATGTGGCTGAGTTCTGGTTCTGAATAGATGAGTGGAGCAAAATGCCTCCACAGCGCTGTAACAGACTCATTGCAAGTTATCCCAAACGCTTGAATGCAGTTGTTGCTGCTAAGGGCGGCCCAACCAGTTATTAGGTTTAGAGGCAAACACATTTTCACACAGGACCATGTAGTTCTGGATTTTGTTTTCCCTCAATAATAGAAACCTTCATTTAAAACGCATGTTGTGTTCACTTATGTTATCTTTTACTAATATTTAAATTAGTTTGATGATCTGAAACATTAAAGTGTGACAAACAAGTAAAAAAAAAAAGAAAAAGAAATTAGCCAACACTTTTTCAGAGCACTGTATTTTAATGATGTTTAAACATGTACACTTTGAGACAAGATATGTGTGACCGGGTCTTGGTTTTATATTCATTATTGCTTCAAAAGACATGGTAGGGATTATTTTTTGGGGATGTCTTATATTTTTTTACCTGATACAACCTGTACTCTGATTGGTCATCTATTTACCATACCTCTTATACAAAGTCACCTGCTTCGTTATTTACATATATTTCAGTAAATATATTGCATATTACCTGTATTATATTTATATTACAATAATTATTATAATATATTAATATTATATTAATATAATAATTTATTATATTAATATTTAATAATTTAATAAATCATTGTGTGTTGCAAAATATTTATGGCACTACCGTAAATGCCGACTGACAATCTTAACTAGGGCTTATTTCCGGGGAAACAATGTATTACAATGTATTTCTTAAATAAATCAAATGTTCAAAATCAATAGGTAGTTCACAGAATTTAACTTTAGTATTCCTCTGAGAAATTAAAATCATACTTTTTTTTTTTTTTTTTAAAGTCAATTACATAGCTACATGAGCTAACCTGGCAGAATTTGTATGTATATATATATATATATATATATATATATATATATATATATATATATATATATATATATATATATATATATATATATATATATATATATATATATATATATATAACTTTATACTGAAAATTATATCTTTAGTAATCTTTGCTAATGCTAGATATATAAAATAAGCTAATAAAAAATATTTTACAATACATTTTTTATATGCTGTAGAGCATTCACTTCTAAAACTAGCTAGCTAATGTAAGCTTACTAGCTAAAATCTCAATAGGATGTCGAAGGATTTTTTTATTGTATTTTTACAATGTTCAAAGGTAAAACAACATGAACAATGTGAAACTATGATATGATTTAGTAAAGTTATATCTAATGTAACAATATTTAGCAGCTTGCTAACACGATTTAACATGGCACAATTTCTGAGTATGTATAACATTTTATAATAATCATCGCTAATGCTAGGCAATATAAATTAAACTCTCTTTGAATAAGCGGCAAAAGTACATCTGAGGACCAGGTGCCTGGAAACGTTATGGCTATAAAATCAGAAGGTAAGCTGGAACAACAAGATAGAACATTGCAAAGCAGAAAACCCAGAAGGAGGCTTAAAAAGTAAATAAATTTGATTTGTTCTTCAGTGGTTTTGTAAAATATTTGCTGGAGGCAGAGCAATAAAACCCTGATCCTTGTGAAAATGTAGTGAGTGAGGGGGAAAAGAAAGCAGAATAAAGTTCTCCAGCTTCTTCAATGCGTCTCAGTGTTCATTATCTACTTCTTCATCATCTCTTTGCTTCATATTTGTGCTTTATACTCCTGCAAGAATCTCCTGTGAACCACAAATGGCTTTCTAATCATCTAACAGTCTCAGACGTTCCGTATGTTCAGGGGAGAGAAACCGAATAAAGTAGGTGGAAAGAGAAAAGCTTCAAGGTGGGGGGAACATTAAGATAATGCAGCGATGAGTGGAATAAATGAGCTCCGGAAATGACTTTTTTCATCATGAAAGCCGTCCTCAGGTCTCAAACGCATCACCTTTATGTGAAAACAAAGTGCACCCTGAAGCAACTTTTCCCGCCGAAGGAGAATCCGGCACAGATTTCATTTAAGCTAATAAACACGTTAATGAAAAATACAAAGGTGACGATTTTGCGTCTGGCTAATATCATGAAGCAATTATTTTCAAATACTTTCCATCCCTTTATCATTCTAATTAATGAAACATTTCCGGCTTTATTGTTTTCCATTAAAGGATACAGAGTGAAAAAAATGTACCAGTCATAATATCTTTTTTCTTATTTTAACAGAGGAACAACAGCTAATCTCCACTTCCTTTTAGAAGACATTTTCACATCCAAGTTCAATTATTTCTAAACTTTCAGTGTGTCAAATATATCTGCTTGGTTTTCTGTTCACAATTAGTTTATTTTTACCTCACTGATTTTCTGACAGTAGTGCAGCTGCAAATCGCCTGTTTGTATTAATAAACTTGTTCTGATACGTTGTTGTTTCTGTAATCACAGCTCATTCACAGGGATGTGAACATCAGATCAAATAAAATAACAAAAATGTGCGTAATCATCAATATGCTGACACTGACGAGAAATGTGTTTCACTTTAAACACTCAGAGGAAATACTTTCTCTTGGTTACTCTTATTTTTTTGCTTTATGAATGACAAAAAAAAAAAGAGTTGTGGTTCTTTGTTTTCTACTTCTTCCTCCACATCTTGCTCTGCTTCAACATATTTTTCTTTTTCATTTATGTTCTTCTTTCTCCCTTTTCTATTCTCTTTTTTTCTTCTTTTTATCATTATCAGCACAACACCATCATTTTCTTCTTCTGTTACTTTTTCTTTTTCCACTTTTTGTTCTTCACCGTTTTTCTTGTTCTTCTTCCTCTGCATTTTCCTTATCTTCTTCTATTTCTTCTACTTTTTCATTTCTTCTCTTCTTCTTATAATCTTTCTCTTTGTAAAATAATTTAAAGTATAAATCCTACCTGTTTGGAGATCCTGTAAGTTTCTTCTCTAATAATAATAATAATAATAATAATAATTATTATTATTATTATTATTATTATTATTATTATATGTTCAAAGCAATTTTCACATATTTTTGTAAGCATTATTTAACATCCTTTATACATCTAGCTTTATTTTTGCTTCCGGATTTTGCTCCCTGCCATTTGACATTGATTTCTATCTTTGACCATTTTTACCACAAACCCCTCGGGGAACTTAGCGCTTCAGACTCACCATGAAAACACACTGTCCTTACATGAAGATAAAATGACCTTTTGAAGGAAAGGTTTCTTTTTTTTTTATTCAAAAAACTTGCCCATACAAGAGCGTTCATATGATACTCCTCTGACGAGCTGCACTATTTCTGAACTTGTGTAAATCCCTATTTATTGCATCTTGTCTTTATTTATACACTGATCTCTACACTTCAGACAAAGACAAATGATACTATTACATACCAGGCAGTGCTTTTTTTTCCCCATTTTTATTCAAATAAAAAACAAATCATTGATACGAATGCATTTGTTTCAGGTTCAGAGCCGACGCTGAATCTGTGGCCTGATTGTTTTTTTTCGTGGCCGCTGATTTCTGCTCTTCACGTCCTTATAATCTTCCGTAATAATAGTGGGTGCATCTAAACTATAATTATTCCTTACCTAGTAATTACAGTTTTAAGCATTATCTAATCATTACCTTTGGCCTCGCTGTGGCAGAGCATTATTAAAGTTTCCCAGAATTTGGGAGCTGAATGAAATAGGAAATCACTGCCGTCTGCTGCTCTATTCTCAATCAACACTGTATTGAAGTGTGAGATCAAAGGTCAATTTCTTCATAACACGACTGAATAGTGGCTGACCTAAAAAATTCCCCAGACTCCTGCTTCATTTTCTCCCTTCTTCAGATCTCTTGCTAAAACCGCATATTCTACATTCTTTTTAAAAAGGAAAAGAGTGTCGACACCCCCCCCCCCCCTTTTTTTTTTTTTCATTTTAAGGGCATGCTTCCATTTTATCCTTCTAGGATTGACATTGATTGTATTGACTGAAAGAGAGAGGTGTTGTTGATTCTCTAAAAGAAAGATTGTCTTTTTCCTTCTGTTTTTTTTTTTTTTTCTTTTTCCTATTTTTTCTTACAGAGTATATCAAATGTTTGGAAGCATGTAGACTTTTATCAGTTTTTTAAACCATACATGCATGTTACTTTTCTTTCAATGCAACAAACTAGGTTATGGAACAGTATAAAGATTTGACGTACCAGCGGCATTTGGATTCCACCTCATGTAGTGTTTGGACATTGGACCTCTTTAAGTGTTCAAACGCTCTGGCATGGAAAAGCTGGTGTTGGATCTATGATGATCTTAAATATTAAGCTATTTTATGAGTTGCTCAGTAGCTCCTCGTTCCATAATCTCAAATGACTGTGTAAGACTGTAGAAAGGACATTCCTCATAATCTTACATTCCAGTGCTGATGGTAGTTCTCACTCCCTGGTGTTTTGTATTGTTTTAAAGATTTATAATCACACCCTTGATATCACCAAAATGGGAATGGGTTCCCTTTTGAGTCTGGTTCCTCTCAAGGTTTCTTCCTGATAACCACAGTTTCTTCCTTGCCACAGTCGCCATGTCTTAAACTCTTAAATTCACAACTCTTAAATTCTGTAAAGCTGCTTTAAGACAATGTCCGTTGTGAAAAGCACTGTAGAAATAAACTTGACTTGACAATATGCACAGATGTTACACTTTATTTTTAAAGTGAAATCTTCCCTTAGCATGAATAACTATTTACACACTAATATACTATTTACTATTTACATACTAATATAATACACTTTTTATACATTCATTGTTTCTCCAAAATTTTAGCTAAAATACTTTGCCAAGCCTTTTGGAAAACTTGGCGTGTTGGAGATTTCTTTCTGACCTTGTGATTCATCCCAGACCAGCTCAATATGATTTAGGTGCGGTGACGGGGAAGGCCGATTCATAATTGATAATATGCCAGCTGACAGTTTTCTCTCTAAATAACATTAACAGAGCTTGGACGTCAACTTTTCCCTGCTCTATGAAGCTTCCACCTCCATGTTTCAAAAAGTAAACAGTGAGTGTATATATACACATTATACAGTGTATACATTTTCGACAAATTTGTACTCATCTGTCCAATCCTTCTGTGTTTTTTTTTCTTTTTATCTAGTTTGTTGTATGTAAAACACATAGAACCAAACAATAAAAGACTAGGTGTTTCCAAAGTTCTATAAATTGAGTCATTTTAATAATCTATTAATATACAGGTAGTCCTCTTTTTACGATGGAGATACGTTATGACGACCTCATCGTAAGTCAAAAATATCAAAGAAAAAAGTCGAAGATGGTGCTATGACTGTGACAGTCTTTCCTGCTTCATGCTGATTTATAATTTTTATTTCCTGCTCCAAACTGATGGCTTTCCTCTTCTTATTTTTCACTACCAGCAGGAGACATACTTGGGTGCTGGGAAGACTTTTGCTTTTATCACTAAAATTGCTGTTTGAAACACACAATGAGAAACTTTACTCCGTCGACCGCTAGCGAGAGCGGGGCATTCCACAGGGCAAATTATACGCTCATCCCAGCTGCGCGTCCAACGAATCATACATCGTACGCTGCTGCCTGTGACTGTTGCGTGAAATTTTTAATATTTTTACTATTTTGTCGTATCGCTCTCGTCATCGTAAGATAGAAAAATCGTCAAACCAACTCACGGACCATCTGAAATTATAAATCGCACTAATCTTGGCATATGTATGTATACTGTATGATGATGACACCTGATGAATTGTAGGCTATGAGCTGTTATTTAGCTATTTTATTGGCAAGTCAAAAAAATTTAGGTAAGCCAAAGAATTTATGAAAATCCAATGTCTGAGAATTTTCACAAGCTCTCTTTCTTCGCAGACAATAGCCATCTTGGATTAAAATATTATACCATTTATGTGTCACGATTGTTTCACGTTGGTCATCTTTCCTCTGGTAAAGCTCAAATATATATTATACATTATACATGAGACATTAGCAAACAGTATTTCTTTTATAGAAATTCTTTTACAGGATTTTTTTTATAGAGCGGACATTTATTTTATTTTATTTTATTTTTTTCACAATTATTTTTTGTGGAACCTGACTTCACCTTTCCTTTCTTTTATATCTTTTTATTTTACATTCAAGCAGGTATCATTCTGTTTTAGAAAAGGAATACATTTTTTCTCCCTTTTATTTTAGAGCTGTTTCCCTTCCTTTTTTTGCAGCATGCTTAGTTTTTAGTACAAAATCCAAAGCTATTTTCAGTCTAGATCTAGAATAGGAATTTTCTGAAATCTGACTTGATGATAGACAGAAGGAATGATACAACGATTTGTCACCCCAAGCCCTAACATCAGGGGTTTTTGGAGCAGAGTGGCTTTTTTCTGCGCAAGTAACCTACGCTCAACCGTCTTCCTGCTAAATGACACGAGACACAGAGCTCACCAAAGCAATCATGGTATTTAGCAAACAAATTTAGAGCCATCTGTCACAGCACTACGGCTCTTAACAATCTCCCATACTGAGCTGAACCTCAAACGCTTAGTAGAAGCACTGCTCGGATGCTGTTCATTTGCTTTCTTTCAAAAAGCAATGGGGAGAAAAGATGCTAGCTGATGTCCAGGCGAATGCACAGCTGCTAACTTTTAGGTACACTAATTCCAACAGATCTCCCCTCCAGACACAATAAACCCACCGGATTGGGTTCGACACAAAAGACAGCATCTGTGATGTTTTCTGTGTTCTATGCAACACATGACGACAAGATGAATAATGCAACTATTATACTGCATACTTTGTTACACAGACCTGAATAACTCCTTAGTGTCTCAAAGTCAGGAATGAAGAGTTTTACACCACTGCGATCTTCAACTCTGGATTCTGATTGGTCAGAAGTGTGTTGTTTCATTTTCCAATACTGTGAAATAAGTAACAATTATTCCACTTCATCACCCAGCTTCGCCTGCACTTTCCTGTGTAGATTTACTGTTTGTCTTTCTCTCTTTTTCAATCTCTTGTGCTCTCTCTCTATATATCTTGCTATTTCTCTCTCTCTCTCTCTCTCTCTCTCTCTCTCTCTCTCTCTCTCTCTCTCTCTCTTTCTCTTTATTTCCCCTTTATTTGTGCTCTCATTCTGCCTCTTACTCTCTCTGTACTTCATCTCTCTTTATCTATCTTTACATATCTCTCTGCCTTTCTTTTTGCCTCAATCTTCCCACCTTGGTATCTCTCCCTATGGTATGTCTTTCTTTCTTTCTTTCTTTCTTTCTTTCTTTCTTTCTTTCTTTCTTTCTTTCTTTCTTTCTTTCTTTCTTTCTCTCGCTCACTGTTTGTTTAGGGTGTTGTGTGTGTGTGTGTGTGTGTGTGTGTGTGTGTGTGTGTGTGTGTGTGTGCGAGCACTACTTTTTCTCACCTAAGTTGTTTTTAATGGTGAAGTTTGGGTTGTTCAGCATCTCCAGTCTGTAGTGGAATGTGTGTCCTTGAGCTGGATTGTCTTTGTCCATAGCGCTGATGGTCTGGATTACCTGTACACACACACACACACACACACACACACACACACACACACACACACACACATGAGTCCTCATTCATAAAGACAGCAGCCTGGACATGATGAAAAATTTGTTCCATTCACTTCTGAAACTCGAGACCTTTATCCACGGTCCATGTGCTGTCATTCTCACATTTTTTTCCTTGTCCTTCTCCGTCCATAAATCTGCCAGAGTGGTTCAGGACAAACCGTTTCTCTTCATGATGGACGGCTCATTCAAAATGCGGAACCTGACACAATGCTTGTCCTTGTTATTTTGCCGAATAGAAAAACCCGACAATGGATGCAGAAAGTGAATTCCTTAGAGTAGAGAACTGTGAATGATGCAGAAGTTTGAGATAGCTAACGGACTCTTTATTCTGAACTTGATACTAAGAGCCTTATACTTGTACAGAGACCTTCAAACTCTGGTTTTATCTGGTCCAATCCTGGAATAGAAAAAGGTACCAAACCGAACCTTGTTATTCAGACGAGAATACCAAGGGTAGAGGGTAGACCATTTAGAATTCTTTATAAAGTGAACACTGGTGTGTTTATGTCTTAAAACAAGGGCAGATTTGATTAAATGCAGCAATAACAGTTCAAGGAGAGTGAAAAGGGAGGGTGTTTATAGGTTGCTTCAAAACATAATTTAAAGCGCTTTTATAAATATGCATTGTTTTACTGATCTCTAATAAGCAAGCCTGAGGATTCAGTGGTGGTGAAAAACGTCTGGAGACTTCATGAGAATGAACAATTGACAGCAAACAGAGAAAGGGGGATCTGACAACAGATAGTGGGATTGTAAACCATTAATGTATTCTGCTCTAGAATAGTTACACACATTATTACATACATTATTACACAGAAGTAGTATGAAAGGATGCTCAAAGGATTTTGGTTTAAACTCAGACTCTATACATGTGATTTACGTAGGGAAAGTTCTGGGTCTTTAGAGTAATGATAAGTTGAATGTCTTTGATTTCAAAACATTTAATCACCTGCATGTAACTTAGGCTTTTTTACGCTGTTAGTTCCACTATATTGATGTAAGTTTGTGGACACATGACCATAAGATTTGTGTATGTTTTTGAACATCCCGTTTCACATTTAGTTCCAATTGGCTGTTATAATAATGTCCACTATTCTAGGAAGATGTTCCACTAGATGTTGGAGTGTAGGGTGGAGATCTGTGGTCATTACTAGTCAGGATCTTATGTAGGGTGATTTGGCCTGGGGTGCAGTCTAAATACATTTCATCGTAAAGATGTTTCATATGAATGAGGTCAGAGCTCTATAACAAGCCACTCAACATCATTTACTCTAACCAATGTAAACCATATCTTCATGAAGTTGGATTTGTGCACAGAGGCATTATCATGCTGGAACAGAATTGGATCTCCTAGTTCAAGTGAAGGAAAAATTAAATGCTGCTACAATTAAAAAAAAATATGTGGTACAAAAATGTATGGTACCAGTTTGGGGAAGAACCACAGACATCTGAAAAATGCAGGTGTCCAAACACTTGGTAGGAGCATATTGGACAGAGTTTATCACCAGCACCTAGACTGATGCCTTTAAACACAATTACTTGATTAAACTAGGAAAAAATTCAAGGATAGAAATTGCAGACTGGAAGGAAAATATAATTTTATTTGCTGTCAAATGTAATATGATGTTACATAAAAGCAAGAATAAAAAGTAGAGTCAGGATTTTAAATAACATTTAATTTACTTGGCTGCTTAGGATTCTGAAAGTTGGCCTGGTTGTTTCTTCCCAAAATTGGGTCTATTTTATTATATAATATAATATATATAATAACTTCTGCATTTCAGAATTCGTTTGCAGAAAGACATTAAAGTATTCAGTTTAACACGTGTCGTGGTGTCAGCATGGCGGCTTGCGCAGTCAACAGTAAATAAAAATTCAGAAGAGTATTAACTTGTAATTGATCAGAATAGTAACACTAGTTGGTTAAATCTATAATAGTAAAATTTTATTACTTTTATTATTCCAGGAAACTGGTGCCAATGCTCAGAGTTAGCCATGATGCCGAATCCCCGGAGCTCAAGAATTTTGCTTTGTGGTGGCGCAATAGCTTCTGGGTTACTGATTAAATGATTGTGTTCTAGGTTCTCTTTTAAGGTTTTACGGTAAGGAATACCTGACCAGGATAAGCCAAATAAAGCATTTAAACACAAACAACGTGTGATTAAACGCAAAATGAAAAGTAAACACAATAGATATAAGAGAGATGATTGCTTACCTGACCGGGTTTTCCATTTTCACATAGAAAAGCTTCGTACTCAGTGGGGAATTCAGGAGCGTTGTCATTTATATCGAGCACTCTGATGGCCACTATGGCTCTGGAGATTTGGCTGTGGTTCCCTAAAATTATAGAGAAGATTGTAAAACCGAAGAATAAAATGTAAATCTGCAGAAAAAAGTACATTTAGACATAAAATATGATGTACACATGAATTTGCAATGCACATATGATGCTAAACTGGTAGATATAAGGTTTAGTAACATCAAAGTCATATGTGGTCTGTTACCACAAAGATGCAAACTCATATATATATATATATATATATATATATATATATATATATATATATATATATATATATATATATATATATATATATATATATATATATATATGCTTTTTGCATATAAGTGAAAGGAATGTATTATTGTTGATATTATTAGTAGTATTATTAGTATTATTTTTGTGGTTGTTGTTACAATAAATGTTTATGTATATTGCATCTATTTATTTGTTTATTGAAATGTTTTTGCAGCCAAAGCA
Organism: Silurus aristotelis; assembly: GCF_946808225.1. NCBI lineage: Eukaryota > Metazoa > Chordata > Actinopteri > Siluriformes > Siluridae > Silurus > Silurus aristotelis. Next base: position 13,057,653 of record NC_139582.1, read on the forward strand.
CACATGCAAATCATTTCTGTTTTTCTCATTCACATTAATAGGCACCTCATCAGTCCAAGAAGTTACATTTCATCAAATATGCAAACAAGGATTGTGATTACAAACCTGGATGTGCTTTTAAAAAGTCCCCTGCACAATCCCACACACACACGCACCCACACCCACACACACACACACACTCATGTTTTATACATAAGGTTAAAAGCGATGAATATTTATGAAATGGTGGTAACTGAAGTTGAAGAAGAAAATAAAAGGCAGTTTAATTAGATTAGTTTTTTTTTTTTATTAGAATTATTCCTTCATCGCTGCTAATTTAAAGTCCCTTTTGAGGACCCTGTAAATGATTGGATTTAATCAGTGTTGCACCCACTGACTTTTATCGCAATTATCATTTTGCTCTGGCCTTTGGCATGCCTACAGCTGCTTTTAGAACGGATTCCTTGAGACCCGAGATAATAAACCACGCATCGCATCGAGCTAAATTACTGACGACGTCTAAGTGGGATTAGCAGCGAATCATCAAGCTTTAAATGTCAGACAAGTGAAAGAACATGTTAACAATGCTACTTCCAGCACCGAAATTCTCTCGAAAAGTACATTTCATTAGCAAATTCCAAGAAGTCACTGGTAAATGGCTGGATTTAATCACACACAGAGGATTTTTTAGTTTTGACTCCCAACAGAGTGGCGCTGAAAAAAGAACGATCCACAAAACCACCAAACAAAGTGCTGCTTTTGTTGTTTTTAAAAAAAGAAGACATTTACTTTACATCAAGTAAAAGAATACGTTGTAATGTATGATATGGTACATATGATAGGGAAGGAGTCTCCAGTGTCAGAGCTAATGCTATAATGCCAAAATAGGTGTTTCCCATCAGCCATGATTTTTGTCATATAGTATTTAAGTCACAAGTTGCAGCTCACTCAACGTCTTCGCTTGTTTTTGATGGTGGTAGTTGTCTGACACCCAGGTTGTGGTTATCGTGTACTCATGCCTGGTTATTTCCTGTGTGGGTTGATTGTCTTTATGTTTCTATGGTTTTACTGTTGTGTTTTTACGCTTCTCTGTGCTTTCTTTTATGGTTCATTAACTTCAGAAAGAGCAAAGAGAAACTGATGAGGGAATAATCGTTTACAGCTGCTATAATGTAAGCGGCAACGGGTTTATGGATGTTATACAATCCGGAAAAAAAAAAGGTAAAAGTACGAAAGTAGTATGAACTCAATGTGTGCAAACCCAATTCCCCCAAAAAAAGTTGGAAAAAATGAAAATGTGAATGATAAAGAATGCAATTGTTAATAATAGTATATTATTTAACAAACCAAATTCATGCTGCATTGTTAATGCAAGCAAAACTGAATTATTGCAAAGGTATTAGAATATAAATAATAAATTGTCCAAAAATGTATACAGTTTAATTAAACCGTATTACATGCACGGTGTGCAAAAACGTCTTCCATAAAAAAAAAAATTAATACAAAATTTCTCCAAACAAAGAAGATGAGGATCAGGGTCCTGAATTTTCAAATTCACAGACATGAAGACGTGAGCAGAGTGAGAGGCGTATCTGCAGAAACACACTGTGTTTAAACAGATTTATTTGTCACTGCGGAATATAAGACATGAAAGACTTTACACTCGGGATTTGCTGTTAATTGTCCCGAGCAGTGTTTAATCTGTGTGTGAAAAAGAGACTACATAACTTCAAAATAATGATCCCACTACGCCTTCAGATAGTAATTCGACTTCTATCGTACAGATCCAGTCCTGCATCACGCTCTGAATGGGAATAATGCTGTACTGCAGAGCTTTGTGGCTCTGTGGCTTCATGCTACACTGAGCTTCGTTTGAAGGAGTGTTCTGCTCTCAGAAGCTTGGAAGATACCAGGAAGAACTAGGGTTGAGCATAAAACCCACTGTCGTGTCAAGTTGGAGTTTAATAAAAAGAAAAAAAAAAGGTTTGGGTGAAAAGAATTCAGGAAATTGAGGTACCATTTGCTGTCTTTAAAATTTGTATTTAAATGATTTATTTATTTTAATTAATTCCTATTACGCAGAAAGATTTGATTCATTAGGGTGATTTTATTTATTTATTTATTTTTCAGTATTACATTTTTCATGCCTTATTCCACATTATTCGGAAGTCTCAGGTTAATTATTTCCACACATTATTGACATTAATTCCCTGCTTTATATGTAAATGGAGCTTTGCTGATACTTTTAATAGTGTTGTATAGTTTCAATTACATGAAACCTGTCGATGTTAAATATCATAATTAAAGACTACTATGTATTCATGCATTACAGTGTATCCGGAGAGTATTCACAGTGCTTCATCTTTTCCACATTTTGTTATTTTACAGCCTTATTCCAAAATGGATGAAATTCATTATTTTCCTCAAAATTCTACAAACAATACTCCCTGATGACAACCTGATGACACCTTTGGCACTAATTACAGCCTCAAGTATTTTTTAATATGATGTTATAAGCTTGGCACACCATTTTTTTGGGCAGTTTCTCCATTCTTCTTTGCAGAACCTCAGAAGCTGCATCAGGTTGGATGGGAAGCGTTGGTGCACAGTTATTTTCAGATGTTCAATCGGGTTCAGGTCTGGGCTCTGGCTGGGCCACTCAAGGACATTCACAGAGTCATCCTGTAGCCACTCTTTTGTTTTCTTGGCTGTCTGCTTAGGGTCGTTGTTTTGTTGGAAGATGAACCATCACTTCAGTCCGAGGTCTAGAGTGCTCTGGAGCAGGTTTTCATCAAGGATGTCTCTATACATTGCTGCATTCTTCTTTTCCTCAATCCTGACCAGCCTCCCAGTTTTTACCTCTAAATAACATCCCCACAGCATGATGCTGCCACCACCATGCTTCACTGTAGCGATGCAAGACATGACACTTGGCATTCCGGCCAAAGAGTTCAATCTTTGTTTCTGATGGTTTGTGAGTCCTTCGGTTGGCCTTTTGGCTGTCATGTGCCGGTTACTTAGGAGTGGCTTTCCTCTGGCCAGTCTACCATACAGGCTTGATTGGTGGAGTGCTGCAGAGATGGTTGTTCTTCTGGAATGTTCTCCTTTCTCCACTTTTCTGGATGTCTTTCAGAGTGACCAGGTTACAGAGTATTAAGGTTACCTCCCTAAATAAGGCCTTTCTTCTCCATTAGCTCAGTTTGGCTGGGAAGAGTCCTGGTGGTTTCAAATTTTTTTTATTTACGGATGATGGAGGTCAATGTGCTCATCGGGACATTCAGTGAATTCTGTACCCTTTCCCAGATCTGTGCCTCGATACAATCCTATCTTAAAGGTCAACAGACAATTCCTTGGACTTCATGGCTTAGTTTGTGCTCTGACACACTGTTAACTTTGGGAACATATAAAGACAGGTGTGTACCATTCCAAATCATGTCCAATCAACTGAATTTACCACAGGTGGAATCCAATCAAGTTGTAGAAACATCTCATAGATGATCAGTGGAAACAAAAAGGAAATCTAATCCATTTTGGAAAAAGACTATAACATAACAAAATGTGGAAAAAGTGAAGCGATGTGAATACTTTCTGGAGGCACTGTATATTTCATTTTAGGAGTCCAACATATTTGTTATTTTTATGTTGGTCTCTATGAATGCATAGAGACCAACGTAATAAGAAATATTTTGGACTCTTAAACCGTCACTGTTTTGATCTGACATTGCCGGTATAATCAAATTCAGCTTGCTTTATTTATTTATTTATTTATTTATTTATTTATTTACCTATCTACCTATCTACCTATCCATCCACCTATTTTCTTATCCATTCATTCATTTGCGTATTCATTTATCTATTTGCATGCTGTCTGTTCATGGCTGTCACTGTGTCTCAGTGTGGAATTGCTGCTGTAATTAATGTAGCATTTATCAATTTATTTAATTATTTGTCCATTATTTATTCATTTAAGATTTAGATTAAAATGTCACTTACGGATTTCTGTTGCCGTGACGGTAATGTTGTGCCACGTATCGGTTTCCCGGTCTAGCGGTTTGGCTAACGTGATCTTCCCCTCATCCACGTGAATATTGAACTGCCTCTCCAGATCTGTGTGCCGATCGATCGAGTACCTGTCAGGAGTGTGTGTGTGAGACAGAGACAGAAAAAGAGAGTGAAGGAGAAAAAGAAAGAGAAAGAGTGTTAGAGGAAGAAAAGAGCAGAAGGATAAATTAAATGTGCATTCACTTCACGTCTAACCAAATAAAGGCGCAGCACACATGCTTCACTTAATGCCCTGCTATCCATCAGCCGATTCCTGTAGGTTAGAATATGGTAAAATCAGCAGGGCCTTAATAATCCGCTCTGAGGATGAGTAATGGCGGGGTTGGACATTAACGCCGCAGCGGGGATGACATCTGAAATGTTTTGCACTGCATGTCATCATGGATGCGCATTAATTTGAGTTATTATTACCTGCACCGCCTCATGGCGTGGTTACATGCTAAACTAAAATGAAAATTTCAAACACTGCATTACCGGCTTTATTTCCTTTCAGTACACTTTCAGTTTAAATACTGCAGAATCCAACAATCTGCCAGACAACAGTCATAAAATAAACAGTGCATTCAATTTTGCTTTGACTCTACATTGTATAAAATGCCTGAAACTGCTTTACAATTTTAAATTAGTAGAAGTAGAATTTGCCTTGTTAACTAATTATTTCTTCAAACATCTTATCGATGCTGGAAACTGGAATCAAAGCGCTGGTTCAGCCAAGACCCAGCACCGCTGGAGCACAGAGGGTTAAGGGCCTTGCTCAAGAACCCAAGAGTAGCAGCTTAAACCCCTGACCTTCCAATCAGTAACCCTGAGTCCTAACCACTGAGCTTAAGCCTTGAGTAATGAGCACGCTGTAACAACAAATTAACGCACCAAATCATTTCCATATATGGACTCCTCCTAAATGTCCTTTAAGCAAAATCCTTTTTAAATTCTTCTTCTTCTGTATATAAATTTAATGTCTATGTATTTGCATTTCTTTATATGATATTTGACACTCAACCTGGTTGTTTTATTCCCCAGATATAGACAAACAAAACAAGCTAGCTTACTAATGTCACCATCTCCACTTACCATATCAGGGTTGCCTAGAAGACTAGATTATATGCATTTTATGTGGGAGTGTGGCTTAATTACAGGCATATATCCAGGTTAATGCAAGCTAGGTTACCCATTCCCCAATGTGCCCCCTATCTTATCTTGTTACTTACTAGCCAACCTATATGCATTTCTATATGAAGGCGTGAATGAACAAAAAATGGGTTTCTTTAAAAAAAAAATATAGTGTGTAAATTGGTGTAAGTTACCCCATTGGAATGATCAATCAATCAATCAATCAATCAATCAATCTATCTATCTATCTATCTATCTATCTATCTATCTATCTATCTATCTATCTATCTATCTATCTATCTATCTATCTATCTATCTATCTATCTATCTATCTATCTATCTATCGATCAGAATTATCAGAATCAGAATCAGGTTCATTGGCCAAGTGTGTTTTACACACACAAGGAATTTGGTTCCAGCTGTTTGTGACTCTCAAAAGTACAGACATAAAAAAAAACCTATACATGACAAAACAGACAAGACAAAAACAGACTATAAAAGACAATACAGACAATATGAGACAGTATAGACAGTGTGGGTAATAAATAGGGATACAAATCAGTAATGTACATAAAGTGTGAGAATGCATGGTAGTGCAAATATCTAGCTGTCTGTCTGTCTGTCTGTCTGTCTGTCTGTCTGTCTGTCTGTCTGTCTGTCTGTCTGTCTGTCTGTCTGTCTGTCTATCCATCCATCCATCCATCCATCCATCCATACCCTATATTGAGCCTTCAGACTGAATTTTGGGTAGCTAACCTGTAGTAAACTAGCTTATATTTGAATGTCTATATGGATGTCTCTTAAAGACAAAAACAGTGCCTTTAAGACATGTCCATGAAAAACTTTCCAAGTCATTGTGGCAAAGGAGGTGTAGTTGCAAAGTCCGAAAAACTGTGATGTTTTTAATGGTACGCAGCAATTTTTTCCTTCTTTGTTGGCAAAACAAATAGTAAGAAATGTATCATTAAGTATAGCGAGAATGTTCACAATGCTCAATATCTTCATTATATTGATTTTAAAATGATTGTATTCAGAGCTGTCAATTATCTCTTCAGGGAATGGCTTGAAAGCATTGTCGAGATTCTTGTTAATCAGAAAGATATAATTCTTTTTGGGTAAGATGATCACCTAAAACTAAGTTTCCTGCTAATGATGTTTCAAATGTAATCATCAGAGGGCATTATTACACTGATATATCATCACGTTAATGTGTATGCACTTAACCGTGACATTGCAATACCTTTGAGGCTGAAATTGTCGGTCAAGAAAAACGAACCACACACACACACACACACACACACACACACACACACACACACACACACACACACACACACACACACCTGGGAGCGTTCTCCAGGTGGCTGAGCGGTTTTCAGTCAGGCTCTGACAGTTTTCACGTATCACCGAGAGACAGAGCCTGAAATGTTCTGCTACACGTCAATCAAACTGACAATCGTACGCATGGTACCATGGGAGAAATCAAGACAGGCTGTGGGTGGGTGTCTGGTGATTGTAATGATGATGCCGGTAGTAGTGTTGGGGGGGGGGGGGGGGTGTGTAAAAAATAGACACGTCACTTTGTAAATACCAGCTTACACACATTCATGCGAAAATCTGCCTCACGCTCATGTTTAATTGTTAGATGGAGGTCAAATTTCAAAGCTCGAGTCTAGACTGCATGATTAAACGAATCCATTAAAGGCGTCTTCGTCTCCGAGCTGCTGCTATCTGAGGCTGAAAACAAAGCGAAGCAAAGTAATAGGCCTTTAAAGATGAAGTGAAATGCTTAATTAGGCTTAATATCTGCAACGAGACTGGCTCACTTAGTGGCTTTTTATCACTGTTCTTAAATTTTTTTTCCATCATCGTTATTATTGCAGTTGTTGTTATTGGCTATGCTTTATTCTGCTTTATAAAAGTGTCATACAGCAGGGCTGAACATTATCACATTGGCAGGGACACCGTTTAGACATCTAGAAATGTTTTGCACTGCATTTCATCATGAAATCGCATTCATGCTGATATAAAGAGGTTCAATTCACTGTTTGAATCACACCCTGAAAAAAAAAAAAAAACCTCCAGCAGAAGTCATTAACAGACTGAGAGTTTTTAGAGGTTTTTAAAGTTTTAACTGAGGATAAGGACACTGGGGATGTGTTGCTGCCATTTATTGATAATTGGTCCTGACAACATTTTCCTTGTCTTTCATTCTTTTAATGCTTTTTGGCTATTTATTTGAACAGAACTACAAATAACTCCTGTAGTTCCCCTCCTGCCATTGACTTCCTAAAGCTTTGCACAGTCCTGTAGATTTGTCTCTGAAGACTGCTGCTGTAGTTGTAAAGAGCGTTCTGCACTCATCTTAGAACTTTGGTTCCTTTAGTTTATATGCAACAAACTTTTTCATTTTCAGCAAATTGTCAACTTAGGCACTAATACTAGGTTTTTGATGAAATTCATGTAGCTATCTCATGTTCATGAGCAAACAGATGGCTGGAGTATTATATATCATGGAATACCCTGCCCAGTCACCACACCTAAATCTTATTGAACTGCTCTGGGATGAAAACATCCAACTAGCCATTAACACCTCTGGCCCGATGTAGAAGATATATCTGCATGGAAAATAATTTCAGCTAAATGTTTGGATGCCAAGAGTGTGTAAAGCTATATTTAAAAAAATATATATTTAAAAAATGTTTCATATCTGTACACTTTTGGGATAAACTGAAACATTGACTGCACCCCAGGCCTCCTCACACTACATAAGTACATGACTTTACTAACACCCTTTTGGCTACATGAGCACAAATCTCCACAAACATCTTCGCAGAAGAGTGGGGGTTATTAGAACAGCAAATGGGGACTAAATATGAAATTGGACGTTCAAAAAAACACACATTTAATGATCAGGTGTCCACAAACGTATGTACATAAAGTGTACATGGAGATATCACTCTGGGAGAATCTTTAAGGTACAAGGTGTTTCTTCAGCCACTGCTCGTAACCTTGGGGTAACTATGGACAATGAACTGTCCTTCTTCCCACATGTCGCTAATGTTGCTCGTTCTTGTCGATTTCTTCTCTATAACATCCGAAGGATTCGACCATTTCTCTCCATACAGGCTGCTCAGGTGCTTGTTCAGTCTCTTGTCATTTCGAGACTTGACTACTGCAACTCTCTGCTGGCAGGTCTTCCCCTGAACGCTATTCGTCCACTGCAAATGATCCAAAACGCAGCTGCACGACTTTAACCAGCGTTCAACCAGCCCAAGTTCTCCCACACCACCCCACTGCTGCGCTCCCTTCACTGGCTTCCAGTAGCTGCACGTATCAGATTCAAAACACTGATGCTTGCCTACAAAGCCAAAAATGGACCAGCACCATCTTACCTCAGTGACCTAATTACATCTCGCACTGCACCACGCTGTCTGAGATCCTCCAGCACTGTTCGACTGGTACCACCTTCTCTCAGAATGAGAGGTAAGTATATTTCAAGGCTCTTCTCTGTTCTGGCACCGAGGTGGTGGAATGAACTTCCCCTAGATGTCCGTACAGCAGAGTCCCTGACTATCTTCAAGCGACGACTGAAGACCTACCTCTTCCTGAAATACTTAAATTAGCACTTTCCAAGTTTGTAGAATTCAAGGGTTATATTTATATTAAGTTTGTAATCTAGCATACCAGTGTAGATTTATTCATTACTAGAGACTCAAAAGCACTTTTGTACGTCGCTCTGGATAAGGGCGTCTGCTAAATGCCGCAAATGTCTCTGCTATAAAGGCTTCTTTAGATCTATAAAATATGGGATATGGGTAAAGATGCCAAATGCAATCACTTGAGGATGTTGTTTAGTTAATTAGGCCAGCCATGCTCTTTAAAAAAAAACAGGGGTAGGGGTCAGACAACACAACACAGAAGCAAGAAAACAATCTTTTAAAGACAGGCTTAAATAGACAAACTAACTGAAAACAGGTGAACACAAAATAATGACACACAAGCAATAAACCAAGACAACCAATGACAAGAGTGGGGGAAGACATGTGACAAGAATCTGAACAAAACACACTCGGATAATGATTAAGCCAAAACAAAAACCATGGACATAAAGGTGTATTTCAATAAATTAGAATATCATTGAAAAGTTGATTTATTTTAGTAATTCAATACAACAAGTTAAACTCGTATATTATATAGATTCATCACACTCAGACTGATATATTCCAAGTCTTTAGTTCTTTTTATTTCAATAATTATGGCTTACAGCTAATGAAAACCCAACATTCAGTATCTCAGAAAATTTGAATATTTCTTAAGACCATAAAAAAATAAAATAAATAAATAAATAAATAAAAAATAAAAAGATTTTCAACACAGAAATGTTGGACTACTGAAAGATTTGAACATGTACCGAACTCAATACTTAGTCACGGCTCCCTTTGCATGAATAACTGCAGTGGCATGGAGGCGATCGGTCTGTGCCGCTGCTGAAGTGTTATGGGAGTCCAGGTTGCTCTGATAGCGGCCTTCAGCTCTTTTACGTTGTTGGGTCTGGTGTCTCATATCTTCCTTTTTTACAATACCCCATAGATTCTCTATGGGATTTAGGTCGGGTGAGTTTGCTGGCCAATCATGCACATTGATACCATGGTCCTTAAACCAGGTATTAGTACTTTTGGCAGTGTGGGCAGGTGCCAAGTCCTGTTGGAAATTTAAATCAGCATCTCCATAAAGCTGGTCAGCAGAGGGAAACATGAAGTGCATCTAAAACTTCCTGGTAGATGGCTGAGCTGATCTTGGACCTTGTTCTTGAAACACGGTGTACCTTGGATTCTGTTCCTCTCCTCTCTTCTTCCAGACTCTGGGACCTTGATTTCTAAATGAAATGCAAAATGTTCTTTTCTTTCATCTGAAAAGACGACTTTGGTCCACTAAGTAACAGTCCAATTTTTTTTTTCCTTTGCCAAGGTAAAACACCTCTGACGCTGTCTCTGGTTCAGGAGTGGCTTGACACAAGGAATGCGTCTGTGTGTGGTGGCTCCTGAAGCACTGACTCCAGCTGCAGTCCACTCTTTGTGGATCTCCTCCAAATACTTCATTTAACTTTTTTCTACCACATTTTTCCCTTTCATTCACTTTCTATTAATGTGCTTGGATACAGCACTGTGTGGACAGCAGCTTCTTTAACGATGAGCTTTTGTGTCTTACCCTCCATGTGCAAGGTGTCGATGATTGTCTTCAGGACAACTGTCAAGTCAGCAGTCTTCCCCAATGATTGTGTAGCCTGAAACCTGAAAAAGGCCTTTGCAAGTGTCTGGATTTAATGAGCTGATTAGAGTGAGACACCACAACATTCAACTTTTTCACACTATTCTAATTTTCTGAGATACAGAATTTTGGGTTTTCATTAGCTGTAAGCCATAATCATCAAAATAAAAATAAATAAACACTTGAAATATATCAGTCTGTGTTTGATGAATCTATATAATACACAAGTTATACTTTTTGTATTAAATTATTAAAATAAATAAACCTTTTAATAATATTCTAATTTATTGAGATGCACCTGTATGTTTAGAGTAATATTATATACAGTGAGGAAAATAAGTATTCTGTTTGAGGTCGTTAGCTGCATAAAGACACCTGTCCACCCCATACAATCAGTAAGAATCCAACAACTAACATGGCCAAGACCAAAGAGCTGTCCAAAGACACTAGAGACAAAATTGTACACCTCCACAAGGCTGGAAAGGGCTACGGGGAAATTGCCAAGCAGCTTGGTGAAAAAAGATCCACTGTTGGAGCAATCATTAGAAAATGGAAGAAGCTAAACATGACTGTCAATCTCCCTCGGACTGGGGCTCCATGCAAGATCTCACCTCGTGTTGTCTCAATGATCCTAAGGAAAGTGAGAAATCAGCCCAGAACTACACGGGAGGAGCTGGTCAATGACCTGAAAAGAGCTGGGACCACCGTTTCCAAGGTTACTGTTGGTAATACACTAAGACGTCATGGTCTGAAATCATGCATGGCACAGAAGGTTCCCCTGCTTAAACCAGCACATGTCCAGGCACGTCTTAAGTTTGCCAATGACCATTTGGATGATCCAGAGGAGTCATGGGAGAAAGTCATGTGGTCAGATGAGACCAAAATAGAACTTTTGAGTCATAATTCCACTAAACGTGTTTGGAGGAAGAAGAATGATGAGTACCATCCCAAGAACACCATCCCTACTGTAAAGCATGGGGGTGGTAGCATCATGCTTTGGGGGTGTTTTTCTGCACATGGGTCAGGGCGACTGCACTGTATTAAGGAGAGGATGACCGGGGCCATGTATTGCGAGATTTTGGGGAACAACCTCCTTCCCTCAGTTAGAGCATAGAAGATGAGTCGAGGCTGGGTCTTCCAACATGACAATGACCCGAAGCACACAGCCAGGATAACCAAGGAGTGGCTCTGTAAGAAGCATATCAAGGTTCTGGCGTGGCCTAGCCAGTCTCCAGACCTAAACCCAATAGAGAATCTTTGGAGGGAGCTCAAACTCTGTGTTTCTCAGCGACAGGCCAGAAACCTGACTGATCTAGAGAATATCTGTGTGGAGGAGTGGGCCAAAATCCCTCCTGCAGTGTGTGCAAACCTGGTGAAAAACTACAGGACACGTTTGACCTCTGTAATTGCAAACCAAGGCTACTGTACCTAATATTAACATTGACTTCCTCAGGTGTTCAAATACTTGTTTGCAGCTGTATCATACAAATAAATAGTTAAAAAATCATACATTGTAATTTCTGGATTGTTTTTTTTTAGATTATGTCTCTCACAGTGGACATGCACCTACGATGACAATTTCAGACCCCTCCATGATTTCTAAGTGGGAGAACTTGCAAAATAGCAGGGTGTTCAAATACTTATTTTCCTCACTGTACGTTACAAAATCAAGTATACTCGAATTTTTATTTTCCTATTTTTCAGAAAACAACATATATATATATAATCTTAGTAGTAGATTTTTCAAGCTTTTTATTTCCTTAATTATCTCTTGAGACTATAAAGAACTCTTGAAGAAGCCTTTATTCGAAGAGCGTACGTATTAAATGGGTAAGTGTGTGGAACAGACTCCAAATTATAGCTCATTAGTTTCTCGTTAATATCGAGAATCTGTCAAAAGTTGAACTTCTTGCTACTTGGTACTCTCTCAAAATAAAAAGTTTTCTTCAAGGGCTCTTCAAGGACCCACTAAAAGAGTTTTACTCTGCCTGGGTCCCAGAGGGACCACCGAAAAAGTCTAAAGAGTTCTACATTTTCTAAGAGTAATAATCCAGTAAGTGAAATAATTTGAGTGGTTCTCATGATAAGATAAAGACTGTAAGGTGGGATGTATAGATGTAATGATGACATCCAGTGTGCATATGGAACAATATAATAGTAATTGTCTATTATAATATCAGTTTATCATGAATTTCTCTTTTTCCAGAGAGGGTGATATTACATTCAGTGAAATAGGTCCTATATAGCAAAATTACATGCAATATGAGAGTGTTCTTGGTGTTGCATGTGACAGGGTATTTTTTATTTTTTTCTCTATGCACATCTTTCAATCCAGGGCAAAAATGGAGCAGAGTGGATCGTGCGTCTGGCGCTTTGCAGCGTGTGTCGTTTGCTTTTGTTATTAGGTCAGTTATTCCTCAGAGAGGGTCACAGATGCACAGTTTATTCCACACTGCTGCAGGCCTGAAAACACAAACATTTCAAATTAAGGGAGGACGAGGTATCAAAGCGGTGTCCCCTTCGATTTGAAACGATTTCTAACGAGCCGAATCACCTTGCGCGTGCAAGAATGTCAGGAGAGACAGAAGAATGGTGTTAAACAAGTGCTGTTGATAAGAAGATAAGAGCTTGATAAAAAAAAAAACTTTTCTGAAAACTGGACTAGGTTTTCTTTTCTTTTATTTTGCGGAGGTTTTTTTTGGGGGGTATTATTTATTTATTTATTTTCCTCCAGAGTGCATTTGATGTCCGCACGGCTTCAAGCAAAACAATCGACAGGAAAATGCAGCTCTGTTTCGACCAGAGTCTACCTGCAATGTCTTACGCTTCAGTGCATTAAGTATAGCTTTGGGCTTTTTGTGGTGATAGAGGGAGAAAAAAACGAAGAAGGTCGTGAGTGTACGAGAGAGAAAACAAACCGAAAAAAAAGAAAAAAAATGAAAAATCGAGGAGACTGGGAGTTAGGGGGGAAAAAAGCAGAGAAGGAAGGAGAGACTGAAAGAGATTGATTTGATTTGATTTGATTTGAAGGAGAACAAGGTAAGCTATACTCAAACCAAACTGAAGGCGTAAGGATGTGTTAGTCTGCCACTTCTCTTTTTTCAGCTCTTCCATTTGCAAAGTGCCTTTTACCTTTAAATGACATTATCTGTGCTGGTAGTCGGGCGGGAAAGTGACTTTGCCACTTTATGCCTTGAAATTCACTTAAGGATCCCGCAGCCTCTGTGAAATATTGGAAAACATAATGTATTTCTCGATGCCGAAGTGAGCTTGATCAGGTTTTGCCAAACATAATTTACTTGATGGCCCCGGGATAGAAGTAATTCATCATACAAATAAAAAAAAACGGTGCACGGACACAATGGAACACGCCAGCGCTTGGCAAATGTAATCAGCATCGTCGACGAGAAACCTTTTCACGCACACAACATAAGCATGCAAGAGGTAGTTTAACACTGTCAAGATGCATGATGGGCCCGCTTTTCCTTTTCTGTCCGTTTGTTCTTAAATGCACCACAAACCCAGGCAAAAGAAATGCGCAAATATTTGTCTCAGTTAAAAAGTGATGTGTGTGTGTGTGTGTGTGTGTGTGTGTGTGTGTGTGTGTGTGTGTGTATAAGATATGGCTAAAATCTGATTATTACAAAGTGCATAAACTTTTAAAACTCCTGGATTTTCTGTTCATATCTCTATAAAGAGATCTGTACCATCTGTAGTGTTTGTTTACCTTAGACAAGAATTTTAACATTTTCTTTTATTAAAAATAAATAAATAAATAATTAAATAAATAAATAAATAAATAAATAAATAAATAAATAAATAAATAAATAAATAAATAAATGTTTACAGCTGTTTACGGCAATCTGACATGACAGAGGAGTTACTGGACCCACTGCTGTTAAACTCCATCGGTAAAATGTTTTTTTTTTACTTTCCCGTGAGTGGTTTACTGAAAATCTGTTCAATTGGCTTTCAGAGAGATTTACAAGTGGGACGATTTGTAATCATGTGGCTCTGAAGGCGTATGGAGGCAAAAACAAATCCCTTTGGAAAAGCATAAACTAACCAGAAATTATTTTTTTTTAGCTCTCCCTCTTGAGTGTTGTGAAGTTGGATAAAGCAGACACAAAAATCACAGCTTGTCATCGTGAGAAACCCTAAAGCATAAATAAAAAAATGTATATATATATATATATATATATATATATATATATATATATATATATATATATATATATATATATATATATATATATATGTGTGTGTATAAAATAAATCTTAATTTCCAGCTTTAACTTTGACTGTTACAAATCACTGGCAATGGAGATGGATATTTCATAACCTGCAAAATGAGCTGTCACTATGAAAATAATAACATGGAAAGAGAGCATTAATCAAGCCTGAGCTGCTGTTCTATGAAAATGAATCAACACCTTCTTACCAATCAGAATCTATAACTTACAGGTGGACAGAGATTGAATGATGATGCTGAAGTATATTCCGCTATGCAGGATGACGTTTGTGCCGTTCCTCCCCTTAGCTGTGTACTCACTCTCATTTTCACTCCCATTGAGATAAAATGTTTGAGGTGTTATTACAAAGTGATTAGCGCCAAAATGAGAACACAGCATTGGCAGACAGATGTTTAAGACCATTAGAGTGTGCTTTCATATAAGGGCATATCCGACTTCCCACATCGGGATGAATTAAAAATAAACACAGCAATCATCAGATGCACACTCTGAATGAACTCTGAAAGGAGAAAAATACACCCAATTTTTTCTTCTTTTCCCAATTCCCAGTGTAATTACACAACCTGTTGAGTGTTGTCCCTGAAACATGGCAACCCACAGGAGAGTTAATGAAACGCTGCACCGGACACAGAGAAATTGCCCATATAACCTATAGGCAAGGTGCCCTTGTTTTTTTTTTTTTTCTTCATTGAAGAGTACTCTGTGAAGAAAAGCAGGAAATCACAGTGTGCCAGAAGTCCATTGCTCTTTTCCTGAGTCCTCAAACCCTCAGGAAAATCTCAAGTTTCTCAACATTATGGACATTATATAGGATATGGACCTATAGTGGTTTTATATATATATATATATATATATATATATCCACACAGTGAGGAAAATAAGTATTTGTTTTTTTACAGAACATTAAGAAATTAATGTTTTGAGCAAAAGTTAAGTATAATTTGCATGAGGTGCTGAAATAATATTTTAATAATTAAATTTTCAGACCCCTTATTTTCCTCACTGTATATATATATATATATATATATATATATATATATATATATATATATATATATATATATATATATATATATATATATATGACCACTCTCACATTGTGAGATGTTGAGGTTTGAGATTGTGATGTTCGTCAAACATCTCTGCATCTAGCGCCAAGAATTCACATTAAAAGTGTGACTAAATAAATTATTAAAAATTTAATTATTAAAATATTATTTCAGCACCTCATGCAAATTATACTTAACTTTTGCTCAAAACATTAATTTCTTAATGTTCTGTAAAAAAACAAAAACAAAAAAACAGCTTTTGCTTTATTTTTTTAAAATATACATATATCATTTTACATAAATAATGCAGTGCATCTGGAAAGTATTTACAGCACTTCACCTTTTCCACATTTTGTTATTTTACAGTCTCATTCCAAAATGCATTAAATTAATTATTTAACTCAAAATTCAAAATTCGAACAAGACCCTATAATGACAATGTGAAAGAAGTTTGTTTGAAATCTTTGAAAATTTATGAAAACGAAAAAAAAAAGAGAAAAATCACATAGACAAAAGTATTTACAGCCTTTGCTCAATACATTGTTGAAGTTCCTTTGGCACAAATAACAACCTTAAATCTTTTTTAGTATGATGCTACAAGCTTGGTACACCCTTATTTGGGCAGTTTATCTCATTCTTCTTTGCGGAACCTCTCAAGCTCCATCAGGTTGGATGAGGAGCTTTGGTGCACAGTTATTTTCAGATCTTTCCAGAGATGTTCAAACGGGTTCAAGTCTGGGCTCTGGTTGGGCCGCACAAGGACATTCACATTCCTTTGTTATCTTGGCTGTGTGCTTAGGGTCATTGTCCTGTTGGAAGATGAACCGTCACCTCAGTCTGAGGTCCAGATAGTTCTGGAGCAGGTTTTGATCAAGGATGTCTTTGTACATTGCTGCCTTCATCTTTCCCTTGATACTGACCAGTCTTTCAGTTCCTGCCTCTGAAAAACATCCAAACAGCATGATGCTGCCACCACCATGCTTCACTGTAGAGATGATATTGGCCAGGTAATGAGCGGTGCCTGATTTCCTGCAGACATGATTCATTTCATTCAGGCCAAAGAGTTCAATCTATTTTTTTTATGCTCTGAGAGTCCTTCAGGTGTCTTTTGCTAACTCAAGGCAGGTTGTCAGGTGCCTTTACAGGAGTGAATTCTGTCTGTTCACTCTACTATACAGGCCTGTTTGGTGGAGTGCAGCAGAAATGGTTGTAGTTCTCTCTCCACAGGGAAACACTAGAGTGTGACCATTGTGTTCTTGGTCACCTTCCTGACTAAGGCCTTTCTCCCACCTTCGCTTAGTTTGGCCTGGAGGCTCCGCTCTAAGAAGAGTCCTGGTGGTTCCAAACTTCCTTAATGTATGGATGATGGAGGCCACTGTGCTCACTGGAATCTTCAATGATGCAGCAATATTTCTGTACCCTTGCTCGGATCTGTGCCTTGATACAATCCTGTATCATGTTCATGTAACATGTCATGTTCTACAGACAATTCCTTGGACTTCATAACAACTGTTGGACCTTATATAGACAGTTGTGTGCTTTTGCAAATCATGTCCAATCAACTGAATTTACCACAGGTGGGCTCCAATCAAGTTGTAGAAACATCTCAAGGATGATCAGTGGAAACAGTATGCACCTGAGCTCAATTTTAAGTGTCATGGCAAAAGCTGTAAATACTTATGTACATGTGATATTTTTTTCGAATTTAATTTTGTTTAAATTTGCAAAGACTTTAAGCAAACTTCGTACACATTGTCATTTTGGGGAATTGTCTGTCGAATTTTGAGAAAAATAATGCATTTAATCCATTTTTGGAATAAGACTTTAACATAACAAAATGTGGAAAAGGTGTAGTGCTGTGAATACTTTCTGGATACACTGTATCTCTACAATTTTGTAAATGCCTTCTTTAGAGCATCAGTTTACTTCTACTGTGTCATTTAAGAAATTGTAAATTTTGTAAATGATAAATATGAAATACCTCATGAATTTGCTGTTAGTAAAGTAAATAAAAATGCACTGATTTACAAAATTTATAGGGAATAATCTGAAGGGGAATTAGGAAGTGGACTAAGAAAGTGGACTGAGGAAATGGCCTAAGAAAAAGAACTGAGGAAGTGGACTGGCGTAACTGTCTAAGCAGGTAAACTGAGGTAGTGGATTGATAAACTAGATTATGTATGTGAATTGTCTCATAGGTCTGAGGAAGTGGATTAAGAAAGTAAAAGTTCATTACCTGATGAGGCTGCGAGTAGCATCCTGGTCTCGGGCTGTAACAGTTCCGATGACGGTGTTAATGGCGGCATTTTCGTGCACTTCAAACACATAAGTAGACTTTGTAAAGGCTGGTGGCTCATCTGCATCCTCTACAACTATTTTAATTGTAGTTTGGTCCATGAACGGGGCTCCAGTTGCTGAAGCCCGTTTGTTGGTCGCCACCACCGTCAGGTTATAAAAGTTTTTACTCTCGAAGTCCAGAATCTAAGAAGTGAAGGAGAAAAAAAAAGAGAAGGAGAGAGAGAGAGAAAAATCTGTTTTCACTAATGAGTAGAGCAGCAGTGATGGATGGAAGCTCACAGGGTCTACAGGTCATGCTGATACACAGCATGAGGGACGACACGGCCGCTAACGCAATAACGGCGTGCAACAAAATTTTTATTTAGCGGCAATAATGGCGCGCTCACCTGAAGCGTAGGAAGTGTTATTAATTTGTGCGATGAGACGGCATCTGTTTGGGATTTAGATGAGCCTGCAAATAAGGTTAATCTAATGCAATCACAACAATCGCATTGCAAATTGTTAAGCAATCACCAAAAATATAATTTGTATGTTTGTGCTTGCTGAAAACAAAATTACGCTGGCCCACAATACCATGACGTTAACGTGGTTAATACGTTCTCTGAGGCAACCAGCCAATGGAAAAGGATCACCTAAAAGCAATTTGGTGATGATTTGCAATCATTATCAGAACACATGGATATTTGTCAATGTGATGAAAGCACCAGTAGCCTGTTTTATTATTTATTTATTTTATTTATTTGTTTATTTAGATTTTTTTTTTCAGCCTTCTCAGTACTCGACATACTGGCATGCTTGTATCTCAGATCAACTTTATACTGAAAATCAGTGATTATACTCATTTGTATTTTTTTATCCATTTACTGTATGTGCAGAAAGGTGTGACCGTAAGTCCCAAATTTTAAGAAGCTGCTTATTTTAAGAGTTTCCATTGTTTCCTCTTTACTCAAAATTTTGTATCTTTATTTTTAATACAATATCTAATATTTGCAATTTCACTGCAAACATTGTGTTTTTATTATATTGTAAATTCTATTTTATTCCTCTATTCATTTTATTCTTTACTTTGAAATTGATCTTGATTTGATTTTTATTTTATTATTGATTTATTTAGTTTTAATGTCAAAGACCATTTGCAATAACCATTTTACA
Organism: Silurus aristotelis; assembly: GCF_946808225.1. NCBI lineage: Eukaryota > Metazoa > Chordata > Actinopteri > Siluriformes > Siluridae > Silurus > Silurus aristotelis. The sequence continues at coordinate 13,076,827 of NC_139582.1, forward strand.
GTATTAAATTTAAATTCAAACTGATCAATATAATTAATTTATTATTAATTATTTTATTATTTAACAAACTTTTTTTTTTTTACGTTTATGTTGAGCTGAGTGTATGAAGTGCACAAATCATGAAGTATTTACAAATCGCAGCTTTATTCTTGATGCCCTTGTTAGAATTGTCGAATATGTTTTTAGAATAACAATGCATTCCGTAGGATGCTCCACATAAACGGATAAAATAAATGCAAACATGTACAATCACTGATGTGTCTCAAATATCAATATTTTGTAACAGTTATAGGTAAAGTCTATACCTTGCGGTTTATCTGTAACATGACATGGTGTTGTTTTGTTTTTGTCTTATGGACTGCACGCGGGAGAATAAACAAGCTGGTGAGGGATCGATGTGGAAATTCCGCAAAATGAAATTCATTCAAATTACGTTATTCTCTAATGAATAAAGTTGTAATTGTTAGAATGTTAGAAAAAAAAATGCTGTTGTATCAGACGAATTGACTACTTCGGGATTTATTCTTATGGATACTGCTCAGGGTTTTACAGGAAGTGCTATGAATCCCCTCCGGCTTTTTTATTTGTCCTGGCCCTGTATGGAAAAACGGTTTGTTGACCAAACTGAGCTGCGGTAAAATATGCACACTCTGCGACACAGCAGTTTTCTTCCTCTTTTTTCCTTTCTTCATACCTCTGAAAGTGATGACTAAGAGACAAATTATTGTGTTTCCTACAGCAGGAAGGTGCTTGATTGTGCAGTTTAGCACATTTTGGAGCGTTTCAACAAGCCTCTGTGCTCTGTGCAACTTTTCCATTTGGGGAAAGTAGCATCCTGGCCTGCTATTCTTCAATAATAATACATGCCTTTTGATCTAACGCACCGAGTCAGCCGTACTCCTGGTGCATTATTTCATTACGCCTCTATGAGGGGGCTAAATACGGCTGTCACTTGACCCACATCGTTCCACACAACCACTGCTTGCTTTTTTCGCATGCCATTTTTTTTTTTTCTGGATGATACTGAAGTGTCTGGAGTGTAGGAAAGTGTGCGGAGGCTGTACTCCATACTCGAGTCCTGAAACACATTTTCGACATTTCGTTCTTCAGCACATACGGCTGAAAGCGTGACTGGATCAGCCTGAAGGGGGCAGGAGATAAAAAGCTCACAACTTCCACTTCAAAATTAAAGCAGCATTTTGTCTTTATTTTTTATTTATTTTTTATTTTTTTGTGGCCTCTACCAAATGTAGGCTGGTCTTCAATTATGCTGAAAACCTCACAAACTGTAACACTTTCTCCAATCCAACCAAAAATCCATTTAATCTATTGCTATGTTCTGGTTTGGGTAAAGTCAATTTCCAAGCCAGAAAAAATATATGAGCCAGTTTCTGTCAAATTAGATTTTTTTTTTATACATAAGAAAATTTGATAAATTAGTGAATTTTAATTGAAATTTACAGTTTAATTGCTAATAAATATTGTACAATCAAAAAACCAGTCCATGAGTAACTCAGCATGATTTAATTACTGACTAAATGCGTTGTATATTTTGAGACTTGTTTTAGGTTTTTATTATCCTTAAGAATTCAGGTATTAAATCGCTCCTTTAAGCCTTTAATATTTTCTGTATTCAGACCAACCACAGAGAAAATGGATGCATACACAAAAGGAGCAGAAGCTAAACAAGGCAAAAGCACAAGGTGGTGTTTCACCGCTCGTCTCCCCACTCATCTCTCCTGAACTCCACATGCGTCTGGAGGTGAGGAGGATGTTGTTTGTCTCACTCTCACAAGGTGCCATCCATCATACGATTAGTGATGCAGGCGACAGATTCTGAGCTGAGAGAAGCGGCACGGAGACCAACAGCAAAAACTTCCTTTCAAAATGTCACACAAACGAGACTTTCTTCCCAGTTTTTCCTGCTGACCTCTGAGTACAGACTTACAGCACAGCAGCACTGCAGGATCCTGGATTCTGATTGGCCAAAAAGTGTTGATTCAGTTTCTATGATGGCAGCTGTAACAGTCATGCAGATTATATTTTAAATGTTATTAATGTATCCATTCAGACTAGTGTTGTGAATATTACATAACAGCAAATAAATGGATCATCACTTTCGATAAACTGCTGTTGTGTATGAAGGATAAGACATTTGGGAAAGTGCTCTTCAAGAAAAAGAATGAACTTGGGAAATTGTCGTATTGTATTTTAGTTTTTGATTCCGGGGTTACATCACTTACATGATAACTAAAAGAACTAGCTTGTTAGCATCAATATCAAACGATATCGTAGATAAAATGTAAAAAGAAATCTAAGAAATAAAGAAAGGAAAGAAAGGTGCTTTATACTTGTACATTACTAGTACATTATAGCACAGTGAAATTCTTTCTTCACATATCACAATGGTGTTAGGAAACTGGGGTCAGATGTAACATGGGTTAGCCATGTTACAGCGCCCCTAGAGCACAGAGGGTTAAGAGCCTTGCTCATGGGCCCCAAGAGTTGCAGCGACCTAGGCAACTGCTGAAAAAAGAAAGAGAGTTTATGTATTTGATTTATTTTAATTAATTACATTATTTTTATTTATTTATTTATTTATTTATTTATTTATTTATTTATTTATTTATTTATTTATTTTTCATTAGTTAAATGTCTATGTTTCTGCACTCACATTTCATGTTCAGCATCTTGTTCTGTTTTTTTTTGGTTTTCGAAAATCATTCCCCAACTATAGGAAATGCAAACTTTTGCCCTCATCAATATACAACAATATTCTGAAGAAAAGATATAATCATATAGATGAAAGCGTTTCCCTCGAACAGAATCGAGAAGCTCCACTTGCAGGACTTGAGTGTCAGGGTGACATACTGAACCTGCTGTAGCAGAATATTTGTTTGTGTTTTTGCATTTGTTTTCAAAATAATCAGAGGATCTGCATATGGAAAAGCCATTGTATGTAAATGCATGGGCCCTTGGTGAGGATTAGAGGACGATGAAGTGCTCTTATCTCTCAAGGACATCTCCTTCCCAGCGCTGTCTCCGCATATAATTTGCGAGCGAGTTACATGACTAAAACATGCGGTGCTTTATTAGACACGCCGTCTGCTCTTTGATATTCAAGCAAACTGAATATGGAGATTATGTGCATATGAAATGTGAACACAGTGTGCACAAGAGTATTCCGTACACAAATAACGTTTGTCTTGAAAAATATTAAATGACGACTGTTAATTTTTTGTTACGCAAAGACACTTATTAGACATTTCTAAAACTATATTACTGGGAAAAAATATTTATGTTTGATAAGTTCCAGGGAAGTCGTATTGATACGAGGCGTTCTGTAGTAAAACAGACAACTAACAAAGGACACTCCGTGGACACGGGGCAGTTGAAGGACGTCCTCGCCAGACTTTATAGAGACTATGTATAATTAAGTCGAGTAAACACTTCAACATTGAACTTCTTTTTTTTAATCAAATATTTCATGATTTTTCAATCAAGAAATCTGGTGAAAGATGTTCTGACTAAATTGTTTTCAACAAGAAGAGTTTGTGGCTCTGTGCAAATTAACCACCATCTCTGATGGTGTATGAATAACAGAAAACCTTCATTGATTCGGATTAAATGCAATGAAAAGAGCTTTCTTTCACGTCTTTTATAGATAGTTTTAAATCTAGTTAGCTCTTGCTGTCACCTACATTATATCAGCTTTAGTCCCAAACCAGGCTTTCTTTATTCTGTTTTGTAGAATTTATGGGGGAAAAAAAAGTAACAGCTTGTCATATTACTAAGAAACCAAACTTTTCTGTTCGGAATATTTTACAGCCTTACGTTGGAATGGAGCAAAGCCCCGACACTGGAGACTCCCTTCATAAATGTTAAATAAACTCAACTCTCCTCACAAGAAAACAACAACATCAGTGCATACGCCCACTGATTATTTAGAGGATTCAAATAAACTGGTGATTTGTGCTGATGCTGGAAACTTGTCAGTGTGTGCTGTTACTATAGAAACCACACCTTTAGGCCAATAATATAAAAGACTTCAATGTGATTGTTTATCTTTTTTTTTTTACATTTTATAAAATATTATTATTATTATCAATGTTATTATTATCACTGTTATTAGTTTATATATTATAACATACAGTATTTAGCCGTCAATTCTATCAAAAACACTGACTTATGTTTTAATATATTTTTGTCCATGAATATTATATTATATTTTATTATATTGGGAATATTATTCCCAATAGTCAATACTTTTAATTTGATAGCATTTCTTTTGTTTTTGCTGGGACAACAAGTTTCTGTTTACGTTCGAGTTTTTCTTTAATCACATTTCAGCTGCCACTTTACACCTGTCATCAGGGTCAAAATCTGCAATGAGTTCATCAAAAATAAACACTGCGGGAGCTTAGAGTGTAAAGTGGGTGCTGCTTAAAGGCTGTTAATCAACCAGATTTCAACTTGGCCATGCTGAAACTATCAAGCAGGCATCCAGGCATCTTTTGATTGGATGGCCAGAAAGCGCACTAGTCAGAGTTTGCAAACTGCATCTGTAGCAAACTGCACAAGCTCAAATATATACATGTGTATTAAATAGTTGTTTTTTTTTTTTTCATTTAAAAATGACTGACAGAGGGGAAAATTTGGATTTGGATGCAGATATACTTACAAGGACACTTACAAGATGGACTTTTCAAGAAAAGCTGGACATGGTGAGGTAAAAGTTGTATGAACTGTATATACTTTTACATTATACACTTTGTCTTCATTTTAAATTCATTTTATGGGGTTATTATTGATCCTTCTGTTAGAGATGATGTATGTGGGCGGTGAAGCAGAGGAAACTTGTTGAATTGTATTTATTGAGTTTCAAGTATTGCCATTCATTCTCACTGCATGAGATACCTGTCTGTGATGCAGCACTTTGTAATACTGCTGTTATAATTTGGATGGTTTCTATAGTTGTGGTGTCATAATGATGGTAAAGAGGTGGACTAATTCAGCTTGAACACCACTAGAAGTCCAGGTGTGAAATGCTCACAAGGCCACCGATAATATATAATTTATAATGGTTATATAACGGGAATACTCACAACAGCAGTGGCAGATGCGAGTGCTGAATAAGAACGGGTTGTTTAATATCAAAGGACAACAATTCAATACAGCAGACATAAACATAGAACAGGCAAGAGTTGGACAATCAGCAAACAACTACATGTGGGCAACCAAAAACTGAAAGTAAAGATGAAAAAAAAAATCAGGAAATCAAGAAACATGGCAGTGATATTTTTCTTAGACAGAAAACTAAGGTGTATATTTATACAGACAGTAATCCAACATGGAAGTGAGTACAGCTGTGGTCAAAGATATATGAAGGCAGAAGCCAATGTAGAGACAGTGTTGGAGAAATTACAATTCAAACACACCTGGCAATGAACACAAGGAAGTCCGTAGATGTGTGAGCCAATCTGCACTTTGTGATAGAGGGTTAGCAATATGCGGATCTATGGGTTTATAGACAATATGTAGCTACAGTTTCGTGAAAATGTGTTTGCCTGCCTTTTTTTTCTACTTCATTTATAAATTATTTAGTTTATCATGCAAATTATAATATTTATTGTTGTAATTATTAGGTGAAAAAAGCTTTCCGAAGCTGCCTGGCCCAATGTGAAAAAGAAAGTGCCCCCAAACCTAATAACTGGTTATGCCCCCCTTGGCGGCAACAACTGCAATCAAGCGTTTGCAATAACTGGCAAAGAGTCTTTATATCAGTGGTGATACAACACACTGCTGTGATACGTCAAATACTTTGTTTCTCATCTGCTCTTAAATTACTCTTGATTGCAGCATGATGTGTTGCAGTAATTATTATTATTATTTTATTTTATTTTTTTTACATAGGGCAGGTTTGGACAGCTTATTTTCCCTTTATAAATTACATCTTTATTTAAAAAATGCATTTTTTTGTATATTATTAAAATTTGCTTGACGATCTGAATCATTTAAGTGTGACAAATATGTAAAAAAAATAATAATAATCTATACTTTTTCCACAGCACGGTACATTACAATAAATGCAGTTACATGTAAAGGCATGTAATTGGAAACATTTAACAAATAAAACTACCCTTATTTATTTAATTTTATTTTTTTGTAGGGTGATCTGGAATCAAATTCTCACCTTTTTCAGAGTGAGGATTCCCTCCTGAGTTTGAGAGTCAGTCACAATCTCAAACACATCCTTCTCATCTCCCGCTATGATGCTGTATGTGGATTTTGCATTTTCTCCGACGTCTCGGTCGTTTGCTTTCACTCGTCCGCCGGGTTTTCCGATGCCGAGGTCTTCAGAGATGGTGAACTCGTAGGAGCCTACAACACAACGCTACGATATTAAACAAACTGGGTGTTTTTTTACTGTTCCAGACATTATAATGAATATTTTTTTTTACCTTTTGAAAATTTGGGTGGGTTGTCATTAATGTCCGTCAGCGTTATGGTGACTGTGGTGGTCCCAGATAATCCCCCCATGTGACCACCCATATCTTTAGCTTGAATGACCACCAGATAATCCTCCCTCATCTCCCGGTCCATCCCGGCCAGGGCGACTTTTATGATTGCTGGAATAAAAAATGAAGAAAAAAAGATCAAATTAAATGATTAGTGGTTATTTTCTTTTTTATCTATTAGCCTTATTTGAACCTAAATGAGTTTTGAGCGTAACTTTTAGCACCCTGTGATTTTTATTTATGTTTTGATGTTCTCCAGGCAGATAAAACATGGGTGGATCCTGAGCTAGGAGCAGCTTTTAAAGGATACTGAAAATGTTAAATGAAAATGAAATAGCGGGTTAACAAATTGCAAACCAGCCCCTATTGTTACTTCTATATTATTAAAATCGAAAAAAACAATAAAGACTGGTTTGAATTTTGTTAAGTTTTGCAAAACTATTTGCATCAAATACATTTTTTGTTGTTTGTTTACTGTTGATTCAATTCGTTAATTATGTGGTATGTTGTGTTTTTTTATTTTGTGTATAAAAGAATCACACTCTATAGTATACTCTATATCTATACTACAACATTCAATACTATACTTCATATATGTTGTTGTGGAACATTGTTTTTCTTATAATTTCTTTTAATTTAATTTTATTATTTTACTTGAGTTATTAAAATAATGCTGACATTGGAGACGCCTTCTAATAATGCTACATCAAAACATTTATCTTTTTACCAAATCAAATATTACGCCATATTTCTTCTTTATTAGCTGATTAAACATGTTGTTATAGAACTAATACAAAAGTTCATTCATACAAACCTACCAGACCTGCTATTTCAGAAAAGTACAAATTTTTTCGACCAGTCACAATTCAGACATGACAGTCAACATTAGGAGTTTCCTTTCACATAAAGGAACAACTCAAGTAGAAAAACTCTGAGAAGCTTTTACTAACATGAGCTTCAGTGGGTTTAGGGTAAAGAAAGATTTCTTGCAGCCAGAAACTGAAAATTGCATCATCTTTTCGTAAATAATGAAAGACAAAAACAGTTGGTAATGAACTCGTTGAGTTATCAGAGCTGATTTTTGGGTTGTGCTTTTTAAATGATCCTGTTCACTTTTTAACCTGTGTATATCTCATCATGAATGCAAGTAGGAATTACCCCAAAACCCTGCAGACCATTGAGTTACAAACTTGTTAGTGGAAGTTGGAAAAAAAATAGGACAAGCATGGAAGGAAAAATGGACTAAAAGGAAATCATTGAGATAATTGGCCGACTGGGTCGATCCTATTTTGAAAGGTATACAGAGCAGATAGACATTGATTCTCGCTTCGGCTTTGGAGGGTTCAACCGGGATTTGGGCTTTGTTAAAAAAAAAAAAAACGGTAATGGGAGAAGCTATTCATTAGGTACTATTTCATAGGGTAGTTTATCACGTTTTCATTTTCAAGGCAATATTCAGACCTCTCTACAATTAGTGTGCTAAATATACACAGTTTAGCTTTACTTTAATAGAATGACTGTTAACAACAACTTACTAAAAAGTTAACTGCAGTATAAAAGCTATGATTCACACCATGGAAATATTTTACACTTGTTCACAACCACAGCTAAGGAACCTGACAAATGGTATAATAAAGTAAGTGTATTTCAGTTCTTTAATTTTCCATTGTTTTGTGGATTAATGTGCATCATTGTTTTGTTATTATTATTATTATTATTATTATTATTATTATTATTATTATTATTATTATTATTATTATTATTGTTAATATTATTATTATTATTATTATTGGTTTTTGATTTATTACAATTTTCATTTTTTAACAGAGGAATTGGACAGTAAATGACTGGAAGAAAACTCTTATCTTATCTAAGAATTTGAGAAAATGTTATAAATATCCAGTAATAAAATATACAGTAAACAGGCATGAGTTCAGATCATAAAATAACATATCATCAGCATATCAATTAACATATCACATATCATTAATAACAACAACAAAAAACAAAACAATGCATTGAACATAAAAAAATAAAACGAGATCAACAAGCAACAAGATAAACATGATTTTTTTTATATTTCAATAAGGCTTCATAATTGCATCAAACTTCCCTTAATATTCATCAGAGATATATTTTTTCCTCATGCATAAAATAAAAATAAAATGTATAAAACCCTTCATACAATATGTGTATTATTGAAAATAAATGAGAATATTTTTATTGATGTTTTTTGGTTTCCTCATGTCAATTTTAAGTCAGGATCAGTGTCCAGAAAATTTTGATTTTACAGTAAATAAATTATAACAAATGTTGAATGTATTACATCTTTGATGCAATATTCCAACAAACACAAATCAAGAGAATAAAATAAATGTTTAATAACTGGGAACAGTGTTGATTTTAATGTGTGCTTTGGGTCATCTTGAAATGTTAAATGATTCTTTGTTTTCAACTATTTGACAAAGGACAGAAGGCTTTTTTACAAAATATTTTTTTTTTTTACATATTAATTTTTCCATTTTAATGTGATAAGTGCTCCTGGCACAGCTGAAGAGAAGCAGCCCCAAAGCATAATGCAACCCCCACCATGATTCACTGTCAGTATGCTGTTTCTTGGATGATGCTCTGTATTGGCTTTATGCCAAACATACCTTTTACAAATATTGCCAAAAACTATAACCTTTGTCTCATGTGACCGTGACACATTTTCCCACATAGTTCATGGTGATTGAATTAATCTTTTGGCATAATTCATATTCATCTTGCCACCCTACCCCACAGCCCAAACTTGTGCAGAATACAGGAGATGGTAATCACATGCAAGGAGTGACAAGTACCTGCCAGGCATTCCTGTAGTTCCTTCAGTGTTGCTGTTAGTCTCTTGGTAGCCTCCATGATAAGTTTTCTCCTAGTCCTTTCTTCAATTATGCTGGCAAATCTCCACATTTTGATGATAATTTGAACTATTTGTGACTTATGGCTCTTAGTAGAAGGCAGCCATACACATTCAAGCAAATGCTACAGCAACATCTGACTTTTATCTGGGTTTAATCATAATTAATTTAATTGATGGCAGGTGAATTCTTTTGAAATCTATTTACATCTGAAAAAGCCCCAATTCTGTCTTAATGTTTTTTTAAAAACTGCAATTTTATAAAGTTGTGTAGATCTTTTATATCCACTGAAACACAAAAACAATGGAAAAGGTACAGCCAAAGTATATAATAAATATTGCTGCAATCTTCAATATATATAGCAATATAACAGCATACCAAGCTGTTATACACGATAACGTCCTTCCTTCCTTCCTTCCTTCCTTCCTTCCTTCCTTCCTTCCTTCCTTCCTTCCTTCCTTCCTTCCTTCCTTCATTTTTGTATCCACTCCCTTCCCTGCTTCCCTTCCTCCCTTCCTTCCTTCCGTATTCCTTCTATGTATCTGTATCTGTAGCCCAAAATACATTAGTTACCACAGGCTTAGGAACATGCCATAGCCACTGAACTCCCCCCATTTCCTCTTCAAAAGCCAGACATTAAGTGCTTGTAATGCAGGCTGGTGAGTCACAGAACTCTGCCTTGTCATAGCTGAAAGGAATAAAGCGCATCCTGAGCTGTATGTAATCCATTCAGACAAGAAGAAGACCTGTAGCATCATCACATGAAAAGAAAGCTCACTATATCCGACCAGATTTAGAAAAAAAAAAAAAAAAAAACGCCTTTGATCTTTTTACTTTCTTTCTTTCTTTCTTTCTTTCTTTCTTTCTTTCTTTCTTTCTTTCTTTCTTTCTTTCTTTCTTTCTTTCTTTCTTTCTTTATTTATTTATTTATTTTTATATTATTTATATATTTTTTTTGCTTTCTTCCGTCCTTTCAAAGTCTTATCGCTTTGAACCATAAAAACCCCACCCTTCAGAGCAATAGCTATTATTCGTATGACTGTGTTGCATTTTCTTTTACTAAATATTTTGAAGGGAAAACAAGAAAACAAGAAAACATTCTTTTAAATTTATTTAATAAAATCGTAATACAATCATGAATTATTTGTAAACTATTCAATTATTTATAAAATAAAAATATAATATAGTATTGAGTCATTTTTTATTGCTTTGTCTAATGTTCTTACACAACATCTATAAATTAAATGATCCATGAATCCAAAATGCATGTATTAGCAGTACAACTACCCTTAATCCTTTACATATGGGTCATTCTTAGACATTTAGTCATTTTAATCCTGAAATCTGAAATGCTAAAAAAGCATGTGAAACGAGTTATTAATATTATTATTATTAGTAGTAGTAGTAGTAGTAGTAGTATTTATATTATTATTATTATTATTATTATTATTATTATTATTATTATTATTATTATTATTATTTGTAATGTTTATGATTTGCGAGGGAAAAAAAAATCTATAAATTACAAGAACCAGGTTGGTTGACTCGATTTGTTTTCATTTTTTTATATATATAATGTCAATTTTTCATTTGTGTTTTTTAATCCAGTCTATTGCCTTTGGCTCCTTTTTGCTGTTCACATCTTTCAAATTCAAGCAGAAACCCAGTGAACATGAAATCAGCCGAGGTAACAGACGGACTAAATGGACCCCCTGCAGGGACGGGCCATTCTGGGCATCTGCTAGGTCACCATGACATAGTCAGACTGCGAGGTTTTTGAGTTTAGTAAGATGTGAAAAAGCAGGCAGCAGGTCAGAGAATGGGTGTGGGAGTTAAACGTTTTTGGAAAGACACGTACAGTACAGACATGTCAGCTCCGCCCACTAATGAGTGGGAGGTATTAAACTGATGGCTACTGGAAGCAAAAATAAAACGAAATATTAATAATAAACAGGAACATGTGCACTGTAGTGTAGCTTCTATATGTTCACCTTAATGGATATATCATTGATAAATAGAAGAAAGAGTGAATGTCTCTCTCTCTCTGAAATATATAGTACAAATGTACCTATGTACTGAACCTGAATCCACAGTGAGAATGAATAGGCAGACACTGGAAAAGCAGCCACTGGAGCCTCCATTCATAAATGTTTCAAAAACAGACAGAATTACACACGCTCCATTCATCCACAGGCATTTATGTCCAATCTTGTACATAAGTCGTTTGAATTCTTTGTTTGTATAGATGATGTAAGATGGAATTTCATATGAGGCCTGATTACAAGCCTCACATTATGTCATCTTTTAATAAATCACTTGACCAATTGGAATACAGAATTATCAGCGATGTTTTCAAGGTTTTAAGGTTTCAAGGTTTTTTATTTGTCAATGTCACTATATGTGCAGACAAACAGAGGAATCGAAATACCATTTCTCTTCTCTCTCATCATGCGGTTTCATTCTAAATGCAATATAGAAAGTTGGTATAAAGAGTCGGTGCAATAGAGAACAGAGGTCACAGCAGTGTACTTGTAATAAATAGACATATACTGTATATATAAAGGTATTCGCAAAAACATGTACATTTGTGCAGAATTCTGCAGAGTGTATAAAGTATCTAATGTCATGTGCATAATGGATTTAATTGATGTATAGGGTGGTTTTTTGATTATTTGCCATAGAATTTATAATTAAAAATAAATCTATGCGTTGTATTAGAGAATAAGCCACATTTCGGCATAACAGTGTTTTAATATTGATTGAAAACAACTTTTTCTGACATTTCAGCACATGTAGGAATCGTTTCATTCGGCAACGATGGAAAACAAAATATATGTACACATTAAAGAATTTTTAACTGTTTATGACTCATACTTCATGAACAAGTTAATCGTAATTTTTTCCGCTCGGATGTTCATCCAATATAACAATGTTTTATTGTTTAATTATTTAAATTAATTTCCAGTCATCATCACAGACTGGAGAAACTACAAACATTAATTTCCATATAGATATTTGTACTTTTTTTTTCTTCCATTCTTTGCTAACAATTAAGCAGGGAGCGATCAGTCGGAGCGTGATGATGTTTACTTATTCATCGGCCGCATCTCATTTCCTGCGTAGTGCTCAAAGTGTCAAATGGATCCTAATGGCTGTTTTCCCTTTACCTTTTACTTTTCATTAACATTCATTAAAACATCTGGCTCACTCGAATGAGCCATCTGCATGCGCTCACTAATCACGCAAGCACAACACACAACTTCCCTCTCTCGACTGCACACGTTCACACTATGACAGAAAGTTAAAAAAAAAAAGAAAATTAGGCCAAATTGTCGATGGGGAAGAATTACAGAGAAAATTAATCAATACAACAACGTAGATTTAGTGATTAAACACAATCTGAATGGACGCAGGCCTTGTTTGTTTGCTGTCAGGTTCCTAACTTGAATGTTTCCACATTTCCATCCCATTGCGTATTAATTTCACAATTATTTAATCATTTCGCGCACAGACGCTGTTAACAAGTCGACTGAAAACGCAATTAGAATAATAAGAAAGTGCAAAAAAAAAAAAAAAATGGGAAGCAGACTGCAGATGGGACTGAAAGCCCTGTCGAATCAAGCGTGCTTCACTTCACACCTCATTTCAGTTTTACATCCTTTTTTTAATTTACTTGTGAGAGTTATTTATTTATTTATTAATTTTTTGCCCTTCAAATCAACAATGACTGAACAAAAGAGAATACGCATCGTACACATATGGAGCATTATCATTAACAAGCCTCATTATCTGAGAGGAAAAAAGAAATCTGATCAGACTAAAATCAGATAATTACAGTACATTTACATAAGGCATTCATGACCATCTGGACTCTGTTGAGAAGCGTGTGAAAGTTTAAAAAAAGAGAAGAAAAGAAAAAATAAATAAATAAATAAATAAATAAATAAATAAATAAATAAAACGCAGTTTGCTCACCAGTGTTTTGATCAATGGAGAAATACGGCTGTCCTTCCAAAATGCTGTACACCAGTTTGGCGCTGTTTCCATACACCGGATCGTCAGCGTCTGTGGCTGTGACCCGTGTCACTGAAGTACCTGCAATTAAACATGAGAACAACTCAACTCAATATGCTGTCCATCTCACCGGATTATCACTTGCTTATATAACTATATAGAAAAAAGTTTGTGGACACCTGACCATAAGATTTTTGTATGTGCTTTGTAAAAACCTCACTTCAACATTTTGTCCCCATTTGCTGTTATAAAAGTTCCTATTTGTTGTTATAATAACATCCACTCTGCTGGGAAGATGTTCCACTAGATTTCAGAGTGTAGTAGATGTTAGTAAAGTCAGGTACTGATGTATTGTGAAGTCAGTGTTCCAATTCAAGATTTTTCATTCCATCACATACAAAACACATCTTCATGAAACTGGTTTTGTGCACAACAACCTTGTTCATATTGGAACAGGTTTGGGTCTCCTAATTCTCCAACTTTGTGGTAACAGTTATAGAAAAAACACATATGACTGGAAAAGTCAGGTGTCCCAATACTTTTGTCGATATAGAATAAATAAACTTGCTACTCTTTCTTCTATCACATAGGTGCAACTAGAAAACAAAAGCTAACAGGAAAACAAATCAAACAAAGAAACAGATAGATAAACAAATAAACAAACAACAGCCAACTGGACAAAAAACCAAACAAACAAACAAACAAAAAAAAGCACAGAACAGACGACACCAAAACAAAAGCAAAAGAGCAAACAAACAAAAAAAATCAACAGAGAATTGAGACATAATAATAATATTATATAAAACAATTAAAAACAGAAACCAACTAATTAAAACAAACAACTAATTGAATAGAAGTTTAATAGTAACTTGTTTATTAGTAATTGGTAGTAGTTGGCTGAGAAAAAAAAAAAAAAGGAAGATTGAAAAATGCATTTATAAATTTAAGTCAATGAAACAATATACATTTCGGACAAACCAATGCAACACAAATGCAATTCTTTAATGTATTTTTTTTTTTTTTTTTTTTACTGTATGTGATGATTGAGGTAGTAGAACTAGGTGTGTGCTGACATAAAACAAGGCGAGCTGATGCGGGGAGCTAACGCAAATGCTAATGCATGTTGTGACAGTGCAGATGGTGCGGTAATTGTTTGTAAAGTGCGTTCTGACAGCTCGGCTAAGTGCCTGTTCAGCAGCGAGGAGGATTGTGTTAAAGCCACAGGTACTGGATGCTGAAACACCAGTGTAGAAACTGCAGAGAAAATCTCCTCCTGTGTATGTGTGTGTGTGTGTGTGTGTGTGTGTGTGTGTGTGTGTGTGTGTGTGTGTGTGTGTGTGTGTGCGTATGCGTATATGTGTGTGCGTCTGTCAAAGAGCAACAGTTTGCCATCCTTTCAGCTTCCTGCATTATTTAGTCGACTCTTCAGAGCACTTGAGGAGATCAGTGTGCTATAATAGTATATAATAGTATAAGCAGCGCAGCCTCCTCTGTCCTGAAGATGTCAGAAAATGTAGCGTTACAGATTTACCTCTGACTGTTACAAAGAACTGACCCTGGAGACTCCTTCCATAAAGGTTAAACAAAAGCATTTACTTCACCATGTTTCTTGTGAATGAGCAGTTTCTATAGAAATAACAGTGTTTTAGAACGGAGCCATAAAAACCTGTTATTTACATCTGGAAATTAAAAGAGATGCTTATCTAGTTTGAAATCTCATTTTACAGAAATTGTCCTGGCAATGAAGACATTAGACAATGAAAAGCTGTTACATTTCCAGCTTTAGCACAAAGTTGTTAATTGAAAGAAAAGAAATAAAGAAAGCAAGCAAGCAAGCAAGCAAGCAAGCAAGCAAGAAAGAAAGAAAGAAAGAAAGAAAGAAAGAAAGAAAGAAAGAAAGAAAGAAAGAAAGAAAGAAAGAAAGAAAGAAAGAAAGAAAGAAAGAAAGAAAAATGAATGGAGCAAAGTTTTGGTTTAATGACTAATTATACATAAAGGTCAATGTGAACAGTTTCCCAGTCAGAAGGTGATAATTATGTTGACATGACTGCAGAATTAATGTAAACTTTGCCCTTCACAAAATGTATGTTCTTCTTTCTCCCTACTGTTCTTTTGTCCAGAAAAGTGTCTGGAGATGATGAATAGCGAATGCGGTGTCTCAACTTCAGATCCGAGCGAGAGAAATGAATAAACGAGAATAAAAAGCAACAGCGTTGTTGCACTCTGACTTCAAACCCTGCTTTATTATTGCAACCCAATTATTTCAGCCGGAGAGAACCTGAAGTGGTCCTCAGAGATGCGTGTGTGTGTCTGTGTGTGTGTGTGTGTGTGTGTGTGTGTGTGTGTGTGTGTGTGTGTGTGTGTGAAAGAGAGAGAGAAATCTGGTCAACAAACTAAACAAGAACCTCGGCTTACCTGCGTGTGTTGAGAGCCCTCGTTACAGGAGGACACTAACGAATACACGATTCAAGCGAGATGGGATTTGTGTGTGTGTGTGTGTGTGTGTGTGTGTGTGTGTGTGTGTGTGTGTGTGTGTGTGTGTGTGTGTGTGTGTGTGTGTGTGAATTTCTGGGTGTGAGTGTGTCTACCACATGAGTTCCTCAGTCATGGCTCCTTATCACTAAGTCAAACACCTTTCACAGCTCACATGAAAACACACACTCCCTCAGGACTCGCTCTAACACTTGCTGTACGGCCGCCGTCTGATTCATGAAAGCAATGCATTCTGTCACATTCTCAGATGAGAAAATTTCCTTTTATTTACTTGTTCCTAAGTCACGCTGATGCTGCCTCACGGGCGTGAGGATTAATAAAGACCTTACTGTTTTTTCCAGAAAGCTGAAGGACAGCTGCCAAAACTCTTGCTGTTGTTTTTGTTGTTGTTGCTAGATGACTGGTTGTGGAAAATAAAGAAATGGGAGAAGGAAGATAAAATATTCACTGATGAAACACATGAGTGACTTAATCTTAAGAAACCATGCTAATGGTATCACCAATAGATGACTGAACACATTATTGCTACTCATTTTAAGAACACAACATTGTGGTGCAATGCTCTGCATTTTAAATGATTTAACAGAAAATAATAAGTTGCAGTTTGTGTTTTGTGGATATGTAGTTACTGCATTTCTGTCACTTAAAAACATTTACTCTTTCTGTCACTACTAAGTGTAACCTAATCATTTATTACTTCTCCGCCACGTTGCTTGTACTTGTGTCTTGTCCAGTTGCTACTTCTTTCATTCATAGGTGTTGCCTTTACAGTTACTACTTCTGTTGTTTGTACAGTAGGTGAGACCTCTTCAGGTACTACTACTACTTCTTCTTCTGTCACTACTAGGTGTAACCTCTCTGTTTATTACATCTGTTTTTGTAGACATGACTGTCAAGCTACTTCTGCTGTCTTTTGAGATGTGACCTGTCCAGTTACAACTTCTGTCTCTTGTAGTCGTGATCTGTCCAGTTACTACTTCTGTCTCTTGAGATGTGACCTGTCCAGTTACTACATCTGCCTCTTGTAGACATGACCTGTCCAGTTACTACATCTGCCTCTTGTAGACATGACCTGTCCAGTTACTACATCTGCCTCTTGTAGACGTCACCTGTCCAGTTACTACTTCTGTCTCTTGTAGACGGGACCTGTCCAGTTACTACTTAGTCTCTTGTAGACATGACCTGTCCAGTTACTACTTCTGTCTCTTGTAGACGTCACCTGTACAGTTACTACTTCTGTCTCTTGTAGACGGGACCTGTCCAGTTACTACTTTAGTCTCTTGTAGACATGACCTGTCCAGTTACTACTTCAGTCTCTTGTAGACGTGACCTGTCCAGTTACTATGTCGGCCTCTTGTAAACATGACCTGTCCAGTTACTACGTCTGTCTCTTCTAGACATGACCTGTCCAGTTACTACTTCTGTCTCTTCTAGACATGACCTGTCCAGTTACTACTTCTGTCTCTTGTAGACATGACCTGTCCAGTTACTACTTCAGTCTCTTGTAGACGTGACCTGTACAGTTACTACTTCAGTCTCTTGTAGACGTGACCTGTCCAGTTACTACGTCTCCCTTTTGTAGACGTGAACTGTCCAAATAATACTTCTGTCACTTGAGACGTAACCTGTCCATTTACTACTTCTTTCACTTGTATGTGTGACCTGTCCATTTACTACATCTGTCACTTGAGACGTGACCTGTGAAGCTACTACTTTTGTCGACTGTAGACATGCCTGTCCACTTACTACAGTATTTCTGTCACTTATATGTGTGGCCTACATATACTATTTACCTGTTTGTTGTTATTTCTCAATAATTTAGCCATTAAATTTTATTTACATTACATTTAGTGTTCTATATAAATTGTACTTCTGCAATATTACAATTAGCCTACATCAGGTTACTTGCTAACATTATTTGCTATACTTTACTATTTGTACAATTCTACTAGCTGAGAATAAAAGCGTGTATATGTAGGACATAGCAAACATAATGCTACAACGTTCTAAATTAGAAAAAAAAAGCTGTACAACTATTTTGTAAAACTGTAGAGTCAGTGGGCCATGAAATAAGTCTTTGCTCTCATACTGAAGTGAAATTCTCTTCTATTTTGCTGATAAAAAAAAAAAAAAAAAAAAAAAAAAAAAAAGAATGAGGGATTAGAGAAGCCTTTCATTGGCCTGGCTTCAAACCAGGGCAGATTAGCTCGCCCTTGAGTGATATTTATAGAGAATTGCTTTACTCGTCTGCAACTTTAACGGTCTCTTGCTAGATCTGTGGAATGTAGGATTTGAAAATCTTATCCTGATGATGATGATGACGATCAAGAAGGAAATTTCAGATAAGATGAAAGATTTACAAAGCAGCCATGAGAGATTGTGAATTTAAATACAGTCCACTGGTGGTTAAAAGCTAGCTGATATTTCACAGAATATAAATGTCATATAGGCATTTATAAAGCCTTCATACATTTGACATCACTCCTGCTGTGAAGATTGCTCTGGTTTAAACACTCGCTGAAAAGCTGCCTGTAACTGGAGAAATGTTCAAGATTCAAAAAATGGATTTTGTTATTGAGCAATAGTTATTGTAGGTGTTTCCTGTCTAGTTATTATTATGTCACTTGTAGGTAACTTGTAGGATCTTTATTACCATTTCTGTAAAATGTAGGCAAAACCTGTCCAGTCAGCATTTTTGTTAATTTTGTTACTGAGTACCAGGTAGCCTTGTGACACATATATATATTTATTTTTATTGTACAGTATGTTTGTACTATCCAGTTTGTGCATTTTTGTAATTGCTATTTCTACTACTAAAAAACAGAAAGTACACTTTAGACTTACTGTACACATGAAAGCAATAACACAAAATAAAAATATATACATTTTTGGAAAGGTCACGTTTCCCAATCCTCATTATATTCCTTTTGCTAACGCAAGCTAGATTTGTAGTATTTGCTAAAACACAATCTGTTAGCAATCATGAAAAAGATAATACCAACCTCTGCTGAAGGAACATAGCCATTCACAGGCCTTTGCCAGATTGTCAGAATTATGCAGTTCACTTGGCCCAAACTAAGTGAAAACTAACCTAATGCTAAATGAAGGGTTTGGAGTATCAAAGTCTGACATAAAAAAAAAAAAGAATACATAAATGAATGAATAAATAAGTAAATGGATAAATAAATAAATAAATAAATAAATAAATAAATAAATAAATAAATAAATAAATACATTGACAGGAAGTAAGGTAGAAATGAATTAAATTATCTAATGTGTTAGCCAATCAGATTGCTGCTTTCAAAATTCTGAACATAATACGTTGAAACTACTCTTAAATAATATCATTGGCTGCCAACTTTAACAGACAAAAAAAACAATCTGAATCCGTTCAGATTGCAAATTCCAAATATTCTTTTTTTGTAACACTATCAGTGATAATGAGAAATATAAATCCCTCAGAGAACCTTTCGAACTTACTCATGTCACAAACATTACTTTCTTTAATTAGAATGTAGCAACTTGGATTCGTTTAATTCAATTCAATTATTACACCAGTATTAACTGCATTATTTGAATGAGTAATTTTGATTATGAGAGAACTGAATGCATCTTTAAGGGAATAGTACAAGAGTTGGAACGGATTTAATAGATTGTTCTCCAACTCTAAAA
Organism: Silurus aristotelis; assembly: GCF_946808225.1. NCBI lineage: Eukaryota > Metazoa > Chordata > Actinopteri > Siluriformes > Siluridae > Silurus > Silurus aristotelis. Next base: position 13,096,421 of record NC_139582.1, read on the forward strand.
CCTGATACCAATATAATTGTGCTCATTGGAGAAATATAGTTCTACCCTGCATAACTTATATAATTGGTTGGGTGTCTCAGTCTGATGATATAATCATCTCCGTGTGGTACAAGCCATGTGAGGAAATATAGATGGGTTTTATTCCATAAAATTGACTTTTTTTTGTAGAGGTACAGGTCTATAATGAGTGACCACAGAGCATTATGATTATCATTAGAACTTTGGGGATGCCTCAGAGATATTCTACTTATATATTGTGGCTCCTAATCTGCTCAGTAATTGTTATTTGAGCTAAGCATGGAGCTCAATTAGTCTCTAATCAAAAGCTACTGGACAAATAGATACTTTCTGAGCTATAGGTTTTCAAATCGACGGTGGAAGAAATTCTCAAAGATTTACTGAAGGAGAAAGAAAGTGTTATACGATTCTATTTAAAGTGAAATTGGCAAAAAAAAATCTATCTATTTCTTTATTGTTTGCTTGTTGAATGGTGTGAATCCTTGTTTGTTTTAAATGAGAATCCCGTTTTTTACAAATTAACTAACAAATGCATTACAGTTTAGGCCTAATTTATGTTAGTTCTCTGCTTTTTACTTTAATAAACTGATCTGTGTGAACTGTTTAAGCAGAAATGCTGAATATTGCTTCTATTACTGTCATGTTGGACTGAGAGGAGCAACACTCCATGAATGGATATAAATTAGGGCCGTGATGTACATAACATTGGAGTGAGGTGGGGGCGAGTTATGTCTAACGTCTTTTGTTTTACATTTATGAAAGTGTTTCAGTTTCCCTGTAATAAAGATGTTTTATTTCCTTTTTCTATTAACATTATTAATATAACACTGCTGATTGACGGGAGAGTGACCTTCAATAATTAAATGACAAATCGTGAATATCATCACTGTTTCTACTTGCTGGCATTCACCCCAAATTCATGAGCAGTTTGTCCTTTATTTATTGCATTTTCTCTTATAAATAATTCCTGGGCTATGGCACTGATGTAGCTCATGGTAACACTTAGTTTGCTTTTAAATTCAGACTTTGGTGTTTTTTTATGATTGAAAGTGAGGAAAAAGGAAATCAGCTGCCTGCAGTGAGGAATCTATACATTCTCAGCTGGAGTGAGGCAAGCCGGCCTGACCTGCTTGATTGGACGCCGTGGCTGAGAGACACATTCACCACCATGAAGGCTGTCATCACAAAACCATCAGCCATCCAAAAATTGCAGGCTGATCCATCCAGCGGGGATAATAGGCTGAGCTGAGGATCATCAACGCCAGCACACTAACCACCTCAAAGCGTCCACTAGAGCACTCGGTTCACTTAGAAACGTGCCGGATTGTGGAGAAATATACACCCCGGACAGCCGAGCTCGTTTCACACTAGCCGCCGAAGGACATTTACGGGACACGTTAAGAGCTCTGAGCGGTGAGGGGGTCGAGGTGGGAACCTTCCTTTCCTCAGCTGTCACGCACAGAGGTGTAATTTTCTCATTCCACTATGATGTACAACAGGCACTATAATTGAAAAGGGTGGCTCCTGTATGCTGTTTATCACAGGACATGAGCGTAAACAAGAGAAGTAAGGATCCTAGTCATAAATAACAATAAGGTTCTCTTTCAGCAAACTTATCTCCATCTGTGACCTCACATTTATTCACATTTATTCTAATGTTCAGGGTGTTAAAGAACGGGGTGGAGAAATATAGACCATAGTATGGTCTAAACAGAATTGCTCTTCTTTTTTTCTCTTTTTGTTTCACACTAACAGTCATAAATAAATAAATAAATAAATAAATAAATAAATAAATAAATAAAATGGTGGCAAAATGACCAAGAGCAGCACAAGGGTAGAAAGGCAGCTTAAGCAGGGAATAATGGCAGTTCAATTGTGACACTATGGCAGCTTAGAGTATAGAAAAGTGGAAACTTAAGAAGTGACAGTGAAAGATTGGCAGTTTGAGGCGTGACAGAGTGGCAGCTTTTGCACGACTAAGCGGCAGGTCAGGAAGGGACAAAGTGGCGCCTTAGGGAATAGGAGTATGGCAGCATGTGGACATTGGTGAAAGGATGAGTGACAGAAAGGCAGCCTGAGGAGTGAGAGTGGCAATTCAGGGAGTCAAAGAATGGCAACTTAGGGAGTGAAACAATGGCAGCTTAGGGAATGAGATAGTGGCACCTATTGCAACCAATTAGTAATTTAGTAGCAGGTCAGGGAGCGACACAGTGGCATCTTTGAGAATAAAAGTGTGGCAGCTTAGGGAGAGAGATGGGTAAATGGGTGAGTGGTAAAATGGGAAAAGGAAGAGTGACAGTGTAGCCCCTCAGGGAGAAAGAGTGGCATTTTGCAGCGTGACACTGACAGAGTGGAGGTTTGGGGAGTGACCTTTTGGCAGCTTAAAACATCCCAGCATTTTCTTGTTACCAGGACAAGGCTCCCAGAAATACTGTTAGTTAAGCAACACATCCCGAAATTAAGCTCCACACACTATGCTCACAGAAACAAAACAATTAAAAGTGTAATTCCAAGCAGCTGACATGAGCCGCCGTTTTGAAGTGTCATGTCACTGATTCACTTTAATCAGTTATTAGGAAACAAGCACTGCACTTTTGGATGCTATGGCTGAGACAAATTGCTTGACCTCACATGCTTAATTCTTCCCATGACAGTAATGATTAACTGGGGAAAAACAAACAAACAAGAAAGACGCTAAAATAATTTAAAGTCTGGAGAAAAGATGAATGGGCAGATATATAAAAGCAACAATAAAATGATTAATTTAGATAGCAATGGTTATAGCATTTGTAATATGGATCAAAAGACGTTGGATGGTGGAGCATTCTATAAAGTAGAGCCAGAAACCAAAAAGGAGGTTTCAATTGGCTCTTATTATTGAAATAATGAGTGAAAGTGAAGTGAATGAAAGCCTACCTGATAATGAAAAACCTAACTAGGCTAACTAGCAAATTAAAGAATTTAAAACAATTTACTGACTGAAAGCTAATCTACAACCCCAGTGTTAACCTTAACATAAAATGCTAACCAAGTGAGTGAAAGCTACCATGGACAGACAAAGCAGTGGGGGAATGTTTTGCAAATTTAGTGAGTGACAGCACTGGAAGGTAGCAAGTAAAAGGAACCAAGTGAAAGCTAATTCAGTGAGTGAAATCTAATTCAGTGATAAAAAGCTAACTTGCAATTGAAGCAAGTGAAACCAAATGCTGTCTGAGAAAGCTAAGCCAGTTTGAGAAAGCTACAAAATCAATGAAAGGTAAAGTAGAAAATGTGAAAGAGTGGAAAAAGCTAATCCAGTAAGTACAAATGAAAGAATGCTAATCTAATTGGAACGAATGAGTTGGACATATTAAAGAAAATGTATTGATGACATAAAATAAAAAATCGTATTATATAAAAAAAAAAAATCATATTATTAGGCATTCAGTCCGTTTAAATAAATGTATTTATTTACTTGTTTATTTTCTTATTTATCTATATTTTCCTCACAAATTATTTAGGCACACACTATTTCTTTTTTCATCTGCAGGAAGTGTGTATCTCTCACGTGGGGTGGGGAGACCAATGCATTAAAGCGATTGCAATATCACAGGGCATGTTAGCCAAAACTGCACCCACTCAGCAGAGTGGGCGAGAGACATAGAGAAAGAGTAAGAGAGAGACAGGTAGAGAGAAAAAGCCATGCTGAGTTTGTGAGAGTGTTTGAGATATATTTGCATCTCATGTGCAAATGGGTATTGCAGGTCTGTTTTTGTGTGTGTGTGTGTGTGTGTGTGTGTGTGTGTGTGTGTGTGTGTGTGTGTGTGTGTGTGCTTAAAGGGTGTGAACACAATACTGACTTCCTACTTCCTGTGAAGGTGATAGAGGCCATCAGAGCTGACACTTAGTCATCAGTGCAAACACAGTGAACATACAGGCACTGATGGAAAGTGTGTGTGTGTGTGTGTGTGTGTGTGTGTGTGTGTGTGTGTGTGTGTGTGTGTGTGTGTGTGTGTGTGTAAAAGCAGTGCCAGGCCTCTGATCCTCACTCTCCAGTGAAGATGGCACCTTTGACATGGAGGTGGCACTGAGAGAGGACGTGTGAAGGGTTAAACTCGTTTCCGTCTGAGAATCTGAAGCCAGAACAGAGCATGTGTACGTGACTAGCGAGTAAATGCTACGCTTGGGTGAAAGAGGTGCTGCTTTTTTTTCATGACAAGCAATCCATCAAGAGGGGACACGTATGCACATACCTGTGCATGTGCATACACACACACACACACACACACACACACACAAACACACACACAAAAAAAATGAGTGATGGATGCAAGACAGGTTGCAGAAACAGAAAATAAAAAAAAATAGCATAAAGCTGCAGTTAGTATTTCAGACTGAGATTTGAGTGTGTTAAAATAACAGTGATATACACAGCTGTGACTCGCAGCCAGGCCTCAACAACACTGTCACACCATATCCATATGATTACCCGCCACTCTACACTTTACTGAGATTTCATTTACTTCTTCACAACTTTATCTGCTTTTTCATATGTATCTTAACACTGAGAAACTCAGAATTTACACACAGGATTTAATTCAATAACACCCCCCCCACCCCCTTTTAAATTATTGAATTTTATAGCCATGCAAAAAAAAGGATCCTTCTACATAGCTTCAAGAAATTTGCTTAAAATTTGCAAGCAAGCAAGCAAGCAAGAAAGAACGAATGAAAGGAAGGAAGGAAGGAAGGAAGGAAGGAAGGAAGGAAGGAAGGAAGGAAGGAAGGAAGGAAGGAAGGAAGAAAGATCAAACAAAAATAGGAAGAATATAAGACAGCAAAAACAGAAATGAAAAAAGGAATAAAAATGAAATGAAAATGAAAAAGAAAGAATGTATGTAAGAAAAATAATAGAAGTGTTAATATATATATTTTTGACAGTAATTATTTGTGAATATATTCCTGTGATGAAAGAATACATTAACAGATGACATCCTGGTGGATGGAGCACGACATTTAAGACCCAGGTTTGAATGGAATCCAGAATAAATTGAATGAATAAAAGGTGGAGTGCCGGGGGTTCAGGTGAAGTTTCGCTCGCAGGACAGGAAGAAAAACAAACATGGCTGTTATGCTGATCTCTCTGCACTCTGCACTGTTAATTTAAACAAAGCGGTGTAACAGGGTAGATAAAGCACGCAGGATCAGCAGTAATCAGCGCTTTTTACTTCCTGAGGTTGAGGCCGAACGCTGACAAGAGCGTGGGGTCGAGTCGTGTCCGTGTCAGAACTCGCTGTTTACCAGCGTGAGAGCGAGGTTAGACGAGTTCCAGAGAAAAGCGCCTACAAGAAATACAAGGGGATAAAAAAAATATCTCCAGCGCTCCTCCTGCATATTTAATCCACTGAGAGAGAGCTGGAAGGCAGCAGCGTGTGTGAGGAGGCATCCTGGCATCCCATCACATCGCAGGAAACTGAGCCAAAAGCACCGTCGGAATGAGCACACTCCGGGCATAAAAGGAAGAAACCTCTCTCTCTCTCTCTCTCTCTCTCTCTCTCTCTCTCTCTCTCTCTCTCTCTCTCTCTTTCTCGTTGCTTGCTCTATAAAACATTTGTGGTGTAGGCCCGAGCCTGCAGGTCTCCCTCTCCCATCCTGTCGTGATTAATAATTAAAGCTGTGCAGTTTCATCATGCTGAATTTCACTTTATTACACTTTATTCACACTCGGAGCTCATGTAGAGTTTATGACGTGTGTTCTCGCTGAGTCGTCCATTTAGACGCAAGCGCAGGCTTCAGCTCAGCACTGGTTTAATAAGTGAATGTTTTAGTAGTGATAAATATAACAGTTGTAAAACAATAAAACATTGAATATTTGTTTCTTCCACACAACCATGCGGTCGAGAGGAAAATAAAAAGCGGGGGAAAATAGGCTTCCTTCAGAATACACACTGGACACTGAGTCGATCTCGAGTATTGCAATGTTTAAATTTTGGATATGAGTTCATGGAAATGAGTTAACTATAGTAACTCTTTTTTGAGAAAAAAAGAAAGAAAGAAAGAAAGAAAGAAAGAAAGAAAGAAAGAAAGAAAGAAAGAAAGAAAGAAAGAAAGAAAGAAAGATTATTCAAAATAAATTTATGAAATAACAAGTAAGAAATAAATAAAAATGGGGGATAAAGGGGTATCAAAGATAATTAAATAAAAGAAAGGAAGAAACAAATAAGCAAAGAACATAAAAGAGAAATCAAGATAATAAAAGAAAGAAAGAAAGAAAGAAAGAAAGAAAGAAAGAAAGAAAGAAAGAAAGAAAGAAAGAAAGAAAGAAAGATCATAAAGAAATGTATGAAATAATTAACAAGTAAGAAACAAGTAAGAAGGGAACAAGTAAGAAGGTAAAATAGGGGATAAAGGTATCAATGAAATTCAGATTAAAGAAAGGAGGAAACAAATAAGTAAAGAACATGAAAGAAAGAAAGAAAGAAAGAAAGAAAGAAAGAAAGAAAGAAAGAAAGAAAGAAAGAAAGAAAGAAAGAAAGAAAGAAAGAAAGAAAGACAATGAGAGCAAACCAAACAGAAAGAACAAATGAGAAAGTAACATGAACAGTGTTCTAGCTTCACCTCTGTATGGTCACATGACCCTGACACTGGTGACTCCTTCCTGTAAATGATGATGGGTTAAAGGTGTAATTTGAGATTTGGACTTGAACTGGATTTTGATTTCTTAAACTCTGGTGATTTTGTCAGACACCTGGCAACCCAATGTAACACATATTGCTGGTGGGTGCTGATTAGCCTGTCACATGGGACACTGTGGCTCTCTTGACAGTTCATCTTTCTCTCATTTTCTCTCTGTTTATCAGAGTGAATTTATTTTCTTCTTTCTTTCTCTAACTCATGTCGTATTTTCATAATAATATTGCAGCAAAAAGCCCAGAAGAAGCAGTTGCTTTTATGTTCTGCTTTATATATTTACAATCTTATATATTTATATATTGATTTGCTTTGCTCTTTTTTTTTCATCCTAGTCTGTCATCCTATTGAGTTTGTAGCCAATCATCCGTGCTTGCAATCTTATGCAGAGTGCCATGAATGGCTTCATTTCCTGGCCACGTGCGGGATTTCTTTTTTTTTTGTGCTGCCTCATGGGGAAAATGGGCCGTGGTAATAGACTCAGCTCTAGGAAAAAAATAAATAAAAAATAAAGCCACACGGGTCCCGTTTGACTGGAGGCTCAGTAATAGCTGAACAACAGCATTTTCTTAGCAACACAGAGCAGCTGAATGAAGTCAGGTAGAACAGCTCGCTAGCTGAGAGCACACTGATGGCCAGACATTAAGCGCTTGAATTGCTGCACAGGAAAGTGTTTAGTTCAGTCTGCGGCGTTGTAGACGTTCCTCGTGCACACTGAACACCTGTCCCAGTATTACCTGCTATGCATGAGTGTATAATGGACAATTAAACACCACCCTGATTGTTCTAAACGTCCTCTATGTGACAGATGGTGCAGAGGAAGTGCTTGCTCAGGATGCCTACCACGCCATGTCTACGTAACACCAGCGAGAGCCTGTTAACTTTTTTTCCCCCCTCAAGTTTCAAACTGTAATGGAGATTTGACAAATTGGAGAGCAGGCCGCAAACATCTGTGCGCTCCGCGCAATGCATGCTGGGTTATTTACACAAGCTACAGCGCTTTCTTCCCACTGAATTCAAATGAGATAAAAAGAAGGCAGCCTGATTACGCTACAAACCGGAAAGCCTAATTTAGTTGCCAAGAAAGACACAAAAAATGTGTAAGATGTGCATCTTATGAAGCTTGAGCTATAAATTAAACAATTTTACACTTCTATGATATGAAGAAACTGCATGGCAAAGAACTTGTGTTTAGGGGAGTGGGAGCTCAGTGGTTAAGGCACTGGTTTACTAAACGGAAGGTCGGGGGGGATCAGGACTTCGCCAATCTGCTACTCTTGGGCCCTTGAGCAAGGGCCTTAACCCTCTGTGCTCCGGGGGCACTGTAAATAGCCAACCCCAGTTTTGTAACATCGCTGGGATATGCGATTTCCTTCACATATCCCAAATAAATTTGAGGCAAATAAAGGCTATTCTTTAGTTACTGTATGTGTTCGTATGTTTTGCGTTTTGTAAAAAATAAACTTGAATTTGATACATTTTCTACACATACAAAACATATTCGATATCATATTAAGATTAAACTGATTATGTAGAGTTGTACATTTGTCCATACACTAATTTATAATTAGTTGATAATTATTTGCTTTTTTTCTAATATTGCATTTTGACAAGCAATTATTGTCTATGGATGTTGCATTCGCAGCTTCTTCTTTTTTTTTTTTTTTGTCTTGAAAATGAAAAACAAATGATGAAACAACTGTTTCATCATACAACGATAAAGATATAAGATATCTAAAAAAAAATGAAATAAATAAATACGCTTCAGTTGTAGTTTATTGCTTTTTTTTTTGCTTTGTTTTATTTGGTTGCCTCTTAAACAAAATGGATGTAAAATACCTGATCGTTCATCAATGCATAATCCATGAGTGGCTTTACCCAAAGTTCTGGATTTGCGCAGAGAAGTGAATACAGATAACTAATGCTTTTCAATAGCAGCAGGAGAGTGAAAGTAAATGGGAATCTAATGCATCCTCTTCTTACAGTGTTATGTGGTGCACAAAATCTTTGAACACTTTTTACTTTGCTCTGCCCTGCACGTTTTCACTAGATCGTTTGGTCTGTATATGTTTCTATAGTTTCTTTTATATTCATCATTTGCACAAATGATTCCAGAGTGGACATTTCTTTCTAAGACAGGACCACCAATAAACTTAATTTTGGATGTAATATATTGTGTACTTTAGGGCATTCATCATATTTGAGATTGTAAAATTGTGATTATTACATGTTGTGTGATTAAATGACTACAGATGTGTGATGACTATATGTGTTCGTGCCCAGGAACAATATTAAGCTGTTTTCTCCTTTTTCTAATTTCAATACTAAATAAAATAATGAGTAAATGAAAGTGTACACAGATCAGTTATTTGTGATACAACGCATATTTATATCCAAAACAATCTCCAAACTGTTTCTATGCAATAACAATGTTAGCTAAGAACAGAGGTTAATGTTTACAGAAGATTTAAAAAAAAAAACCTTACTAGTTTCAGAATGAAAACAAACGAATGCACAAAAATCATACAACTGTGTCTAACAAATAACTTTCAATAATGCTACATTAATCTTGTTAGCATGCTAATTAAGCAATGACTTCCTGTGTAGCTGAAATTTAAGTTCATCAAATTTAACATTTCACAAGTTCTAATGCAGCAGCTGTTTTTAAAGGAGCTGTTTCTAATGTTATATACATCTGCTTCCAGTGATATGAAGTAGACAAAAAAAAAGATCTATGTATCATTGGTCTATTTATATATGTATTATTGCTTGAAATAAATGACACACCGCTACTTTAATCCTCCTGTCACGTTTACTAACTCGAGGTGAATCTGTAAGGTCGGGATATTTAAAGATTTAAAGCGGGTCCCTGTTTGTTCCTGGCTTTGGGCTTGACTCACAGACCTCGGAGGCCGATTCGGACTTTCGGGTGTCTCTCGGCATGCCTCCGGAGCAGCAGATGTGACATCGCAGTAGGCCAGCTGCACGAGGCGTTACACACCCCGGAGCCCCCTGCTTCCATCTCCATCTGCCACCACTGAGCTACACACAAATACACCACACACACACACACACACACACACACACACACACACACACACACACACACACACACACACACACACACCACGGCCTGCTGCTGGACTTCACCATTTATCAGGCAGCTGAGAACTAGCATGTGCTAGCATGGAGAGGGGGCAGGATACAATATGGCTGCTTCTGCGAGAGCTAAGTTTTTATAATTTGTTAAAAAAGATTAAAATTGTTAACCTGATTTTGTGTTTAAATTATTCATTCATTCATTCATTCATTTTCTCCCGCTTATCCATAATTCGGGTCGCGGGGGCAGCAGTCTAAGCAGGCCCCCGCCTTCGACTGCTGCCCAATCCTCACAGCACCGTCCCTTACGGTCCCTCCTGCAGGTGGTGAGCCCACTGGAAGGCGGCCCAACGTCACGGACCTTGATATTTCCCTCGTAAGGGACCCCTGGAGCATAGAGGGTTAAGGGCCTTGCTCAAGGGCCCAAGAATGGCAGCTTGGCGATACCGGGGCTCGAACCCCCGACCTTCCGATCGGCAACCCAGCGCCTTAACCGCTGGAGCCACCACTCTCCCATGTGTTTAAATTACATTTGTCCAATTGTAAGTATGCTTTTTACTTCCAAAAGCTAGCAGTTTTTCTTTACTGCTACATTTTACAGGAGCAAAAAAACTAAAAAGGTTTTTAGTGCTGTCAATCCAACAGTCAGGACGTGGCTGCCAATTTCGCATTATGCATATAATCATAACACGAGTACCTTGTCATTTCAGATATGCTGACGGATCTGTAAACCTCATTGAGAGCTAAAAAATATATATATATTTTTAAATGTTTGTTTTTTTCTCCCAGCACAGAGTTTATTGCCACTGTTTTAAACAGTGTACTTTTTTTAGGGAAAATTACTGAATGTGTGGAAAAAATATCACAAAATTTTGCAGTTTGTATTTGCATATTCCTTTCCTGATCATTTGCATTTCTAAATATGTTAGGTGAGGAAGGAAAGTATGAAGACGCTTTAGAAGATCTGAGGTCCTGAAGGACAATTCGGAACAATTGTGAGTGGTGATTGGGATTTAAGAAAAACAGTAATAAGAAATTTAGATTTAACTTGTACAACTAGCGACTGTGATGTGAGCTGGAGGACCATATCAAGTGCATGACTTCTGCTCAAAATGACTGTTAATTTGTCTTTATGCCCTTTTGTTTTAAAAAAGAATAATACTTAGTAGTCTATATGATGTCCCTGCATATCAGTACCAGGCTTCAGGCTTTAGATATGATTCAGGTGTATGCATGAAATGTTGGTGCTGCACAGTGCTGAACTGGAGGCTACGAGATTTTTCTACATGGTAGCAACCCTGGTCTTGGTGCTCGAGAGCAAAACAAGGAAGTACGTTTCAGACCAAAACTTCAGTGCTAAAGCATTCCATTTTTGAATTGTCCCTTTAAAGCAGTAGATATTTTCTCTTGTTGCATATAAAGATATGAAGAAAATAAAAAGCTAATTTAATTAAGGATTTAATTAGGATTAAGTCTTAAACTTGTGTCGGAATAAATTGTTAAGTCCTGAAGTGTTCCAGCAGTGTTTGTTTTGCACCGAAAAAATAAATCTCTTCCATATTTCCATAAATCCGTCTAAGGGGAAAAGTCACCGCTTGCCATTGTCAGAATCCCCGCTGACGAGGCCGCATTTTTATTTTATAAATTTTTTTACCTGCCAGGGATGCCGCGTGCATAATCAGAAATGTTATTAGAAGTACAGCCGTGCTTGCCTGTTAGTCCTGTTACCCGCGCTCGTAATAACTCTCAATATGCAAATGAACTCTGGGTAATCTATTAACGTCACTTCGATTTTATTTCAGCGGTCCAATTTAGCAGATCCTGACACATCGTCTCCGTACACGCGTTCATTTTGCCAGGAGAGCGCGAGGGAAGGGCGGAGGAGCCATGTGCCATCTGTCTCTCCGCCATAATGACTCGGTAATGAAGCCGCCACGAACGCCGGATCCCTCAGGCCTCGAGTTTCACACAAACGACAACAAGGAAGAGGAAAAAAAACGCAACAACTTTCCCCTTGCTTTATTCTTCCATGTAGCAATTATTGTCATTCACACCTTTTCTTTGGAAAAAAGAGGCGGGCCGTACGACTCGACGTTAATTACCCCGAGAGTCGGTGAAAAACACTCATCGATGCCAGAAGGCTTTATAATTCCAGCATATGTTCTGCAGACCTGACGGGGGAATTTGTTCGCCCGTCTCGGTCCCCGCAAGTCAAAGACCCCATTAGTGAGGAAACGGCTTCGCTAAATCCGACGAGATTTGTCCAATCCATGCAAATGACTCCTAATTCCCATTGTGCGTAGACCTGCGTTTGTAAGTAACAGACTCAGATTTAATTGAGGTGAAATTGAAATGGTAGACAATCTCATGAATATACATAAGCGCACGAACTCTGAGCGCATGGACGATCTTTAATCCCGCAAACTTTAAGCAGTGTGGAGGATTTTTCAGGCCACAAACGGCTTGCTTGATTATTAATTTCCAGAAATCAATGATCGAGTTGATGATTGAAGAGTGGTGCCTTAGTTGCTTCTTTGAAACAACCTACTGATTTTTATATATATTAAAAAGGAGTGTGGTGCAATTAAATGCTTTTTTTTGGGCACATCTTTGTGTAGAAATCTTAATGCCAAGTGAAGAAAATATTAAAGCAAGTCATAAAAAGGATGTCTCTCAGTACATAATTATTACTGTAGCTTTACACCTTAAGGTGTAATAAACCTTTATCATTTTCTGATATATATATATATATATATATATATATATATATATATATATATATATATATATATATATATATATATATATATATATTCCTGACCAAAGATATTTAAAAATGTTCACTTCTGTAAAGAATTGTAACAAAGACAGCTCCACATATGCCTCATTAATATGCAAACAAACTTATGTTTATCAGAACATCTCAGCAAGGAATGTACTGGTGTGACATCTGGAAAGAGACATGGTGGTGCAGTAAAGCATAAGGAGAAAGAGGTTGGTAAAACAGGATTGGGATCGGCAAAAAGATGAGAAAAGTAAGCAGAAGTACAAGGAGATACGGCAGCAGGTAAAGAGGGACATGGCAAAAGCAAAGGAAAAGGCATATGAGGAGCTGTATGAGAAGTTGGACACTAAAGAAGGAGAAAAGGATTTGTAGCGATTGGCCAGGCAGAGAGACCGAGCTGGGAAGGTTGTGCTGCAAGTAAGAGCAATAAAGGGTGCAGATGGAATTGTGTTGACTAGTAAGGAGAGTGTGTTGAGAAGGTGGAGGGAGTATATTAAGCAGCCGAAAATGAGAGAGTGAGAAGGTTGGATGGTGTGAAGATAGTGAAGCAGGAAGTGGATAGGATTAGTAAGCAAGAAAGTGAGAGCAGCGATTAAGAGGATGAAGATTGAAAAGTTGGTTGGACCAGATGACATACCAGTAGAAGCATGGAGATGTTTAGGAGAGATGGCAGTGGAGTTTTTAACCAGATTGTTCAACAAGATTCTGGATGGTGAGAGGATGCCTGAGGACTGGCAAAAGAGTGTGCTGGTACAGATCTTAAAAAAAAAAGGGAGATGGGCAGACCTGCAGTAACTACAGGGGAATTAACTTGACCAGTCACACTATGAAGTAATGGGATAGAGTAGTGGAAGCCAGGCTGAGAGAAGAGGTGACCATCTGAGAGCAACAGTATGGTATCATGCTGAGGAAGAGCACTACGGACACAATATTTGCTTTAAGCATGTTTATAGAAAGGAGTATAGAGAAGTTTAGAAGGAGTTGCATTGGGTGTTTCTGGATCTAAAGAAAGTGTATGATAGGGTGCTGAGAGAAGTTGTAGTATTGTATAAGGAAGTCTGGTGAAGTATGTGAGGATGGTACAAGACATGTATGAGGACAATGTGACAATAGTGAAGTGTGCAGTAGGAACAACAGACTGGTTAAAGGTGGAGGTTGGACTGCATCAAGGATCAGCTCTGAGCCCTTTCCTGTTTGCAGTTCTGATGGACAGTTTGACAGACGAGGTCAGCCAGGAGTCTGTAGGGAGTAGGTAACAGGTTGTAAAGGGCCAGGAGAGGTGGAGGTACATGTCAGAGAGAAGGCTAATGAAAGTCGGTAGGAGTAAGACAGAGTTCATGTGTGTGAATGAGTGGGAGGGCAGTAGAGTGGTGCTGTGGAAGGAAGAAGAGTTGACCCCAGGTACTTAAACTCTTTGACCTTCACCACAAAGGGCGATGAGTTTAAGTACCTGGGGTCAACTGTGCAAAGTAATGGAGAGTATGTTAGAGAAGTGAAGAAAAAAGTGCAGGCAGGGTGGAGTGTGTGGAGAAGAGTGATTTGTGATAGACAGGTATCTGCAAGAGAGAAAGGGAAAGTTTATACACGACTGTGGTGAGACCTGCGATGTTGTATGGTTTCGAGACAGTGGCACTGACCTACGAAAAGACAGAATGTGGAGCTGGAGGTAGCAGAGCTGAAGATGTTGAGGTTTTTGTTGGAAGTGACGAGGATGGACAGGATTAGAAATTAGTTTATTAGAGGGACAGCGCCTGAAGGAATTTTTGCAGACAAAGTGAGAGATGCACGACTGAGATGGTTTGGACATGTGGAGGGACACGGGGTATATCGATAGGAGAATGCTAAGGATGGAGCCGCAATGAAGGAAGAAAAGAGGAAGACCAAGGGGGAGGTTTATGGATGGAAAGACATGTGTATAGTTGGTTTAAAAGATGCAGATGTAGGGAACAGAGTAAGGATGATTCGCTTTGGTGACACCTAATGGAAGCAGCCACAAGAAGAAGAAGAAGAAAAAGAAGAATAAGCAAGCCATTAGTGCTATACAATGACCCACTGCATTAACACTCGTTTGTTTGGTTCTAAGATACTTTTGTTTGAGCCCACGGAGAACTGGGAAGATTAGATAACAACCAAGATTATCCTGAATTTCCTTTTTGTCCGTCTTCCATCAGCAGAGCCGTGGTCGTCAACCACATCATCTTCCAGCCCAGGAAACGAAAGCAAAGACATAATGGTCTTTTCTCCTCCTAATTTTTATTAAGCTGTGCATCTTATCTCAAACTGGACACACAGCAACATCTGCGGGACTTGATTAATAAATAAATGGGTTTGCTGCAATTGGGACAACAAGACAACGTAGTAAACAGAACACGAGACAATAAAAATACTAACACGTATTCCATAATAGCTGTTGACTCATTGTTTAGGCTCTATCCTCAAAACACCACTACTTATTTATTCTAGTGTATACTGTTTTCTCTTGTTTCTTTCTCTATCCAGCTAATACATTTTGTTGCTGTTTTCAGTCTCTTCAAAACTTGTTTTAATATGCTGCCATGTTTAGATTAGCAATGTTAATTTTAATATGCTGAAGTTATAGTGTGTATGTTAAATATAAGGCAAATTGCAATATTGTGTACACACAGTTTTAGTAGTTACACTTGTGAGGATACTGTTGCCAGGCAGTTGTCTGTGAATTATAAAAACTCAGCATGAATTAGCAAATGACTTAGGCTAAAGATTTAGTTCAGCACCAATGTAGCTATAAAACAAAAGGTTCAGAGACTGTGGAAATGAAACAAATCCATAGAGAACGTCTACATTTTCCTCAAAAGTGTCGACAAATTACTAAGAAAAAAGAAACGTTTAGCTAAAATTGCACTGTAAATGCACTAAGTATCAAATAATCGCTAAAAGGAACACCTAGGGAGTTCTGCACATTAGGATAAATTAAGAAAATGATCTGACAGTGATAAATGATTGAAAATATCCTGTAACTGCATGTCTCAGAGTGTCTTCACTTTTTATACTTTCCTGATCATGGTTAATGTTAAGGAACAAACAAGAGCAAGTTAGTCCCAGGTGTCACTTATATTGTAGCAGCTAAAAAAAACAAATGTGTTGCTTCACCATTAGCTCTATTTTCCCTCTTTTTTTTAAAGTTAATAGGTCAGAAGTTTAATACAGAGTCTCTTGAAGTTACAACTTTTCCTCTGACCATTCCAGAGTGCTTACACGTGAACATTACACTCTTTCTATAAGTGTGAAATGTGCAGAAAATGTCATCATGTTACAATTATGTACATTTTGATAAAGGGGATTGTTTGTTTTATATGAAGCTGTGAAAACAAGTATGTATTGCTCAGTGATTTGCATCTACACTACTGTCTGAGCTGTTATTACTGAAAATTCAACACATTCTTACCAATCACAATCTAGAATTCATCACATTTCACCACATACAACCTCTACATGTCCACGATACAATCTGCCTCCGCTTTCAATATGCCACAAAGTCAGCTATGCGGGCATGTGTGTGTGTTTTATTCAGACTGGACCTTCTTGGCCTGCTCTTCAGCTTCCAGCTCATCATCTTGTGTGATTTATTTGTGGGTGGCATTAAGCAGATGGTGTAGAGCACCAGCCCTGATCCACACGTCCGCTTCAGCGTTACGACACGTTTTAAAGCCTCAACACTTACTCCGAAATAAAAAGCGAGAATTAGCGCACACTTTACTCACCTCATCATTCATTTAATTTCCAGAATCCATTCCAATCACATCTAATCTCATGTTTTATCTCATAGGATTTAAAACACACTCACAATGAAAAATACTAAAAAAGGCGAGAATGAGCAGTACGTGTTAATGGGTTAAATTAACATAATCAGATCGAACTGAAGAATTTGTGTCAGTTTGTTTTATTGTAAGGAGACATGATTTATGACAGTGCTACTTATTATTCACAAAAAAAAAGTCTTGGAATGAAATAGGTTGTCAGAAACTAGTTAAAGCTCACGAGCTGGAAATGAATTAATGCTCGTGGAATTTTTCATGAGAATAAAAATATGTTTTAATGACCTGACCTAGACCTTGATTTTAACTTATGCAGTGTGTGCATGTGTGTGTTTATGTGAATAAGGGCTAAGAATTAGTTTGTTACTTCTACAGAATAAAAATTAGCTACGGTTTATTCATATTATTTGAAGCATTTACGAAATTACTTAGTTATTTATGCACTTTTGCTATATATAATTATTAGGAAGCTGTCAGAACGTATCACCATGTGTTTTACCTCAACGCTGTTGAATTCTGGATTGGGATTAGTGAGAAGCTGCTGATTAATTTCTGTAACAGCAGAAGTGCACCTTTTTATGCGCTTATTCGAATGCATTACCGTTTCTATAACAGCTTCATTCACAGAAACATAAAAAAAACCACAATTATAAAAGGAGTCTCCAGTGTCAGTGGTTTGAAGTTAAGTTAAAACTTTGATGTTGATGACTTTAAAGTTTGTATTTTCACTGTAACAAAAGAGAGAGAGAAACAACTGTTTATAAATGCTATAAATTGTTTCAAATTGAAAAAATATACAACCCGAATTCCTGAAAAATGTTGGGATGTTTTTTTTTATTTGAATAAAATAAAAGCTAAAAGACTTTTAAAAAACATGAGTTGATATTTTATTAACAATAGAGCATAAAAAACATAACAAATGTTAAAACTGAGAAATTTCACACTTTTATGCGCAAAATTAGCTAATTTTAAATTAGATGCCTGCTACAGGTTTTTTAAAAAGTTGGCACAGGGGCATGTTTACCACAGGGTAGCATCTCCTCTTCTTTTCATAACAGTTTGAACACATCTGGGCATTGGGGTTATGAGTATCTAGAGTTTTGCTGTTGGAATTTGGTGCCGTTTTTGCCTGATATAGGTTTCTAGCTGCTCAAGAGATCATGGTTGTTTTTGCTGTATTTTTCGTTTAATGATCTGCCAAATGTCCTCTATAGGTAAAAGAGCTGGACTGCAAGCAGGAAAATTCAGCACCCGGACTCTTCTATTACGAAGGCATGCTATAGTAATAGCTGCAGTAAGTGGTTTTGCATTGTCCTACTGAAACACACAAGGCTTTCTCTGAAATAGACGTTGTCTGGAAGGAACATATGTTGCTCTAAAACCTTTATATACCTTTCAGCATTCATAGTGTCTACTAAAACATGCAAGCTGCCAATACTGTAAACACTTCTGCACCCCCATACCATTAGAGATGCTGGCTTTTGAACTGAATGCTGATAACACGGTGGAAGGTCTCCCTCTTCTTAGCCCGATTCTGTGATTTCCAACAAAAACTTCCATTTTAGTCTATTTTAAATGCGCCTCGGCCCACAGGTCACGACGGCACTTCTGGACCATGTTTACCTATGGCTTCCTTTTTGCATGATACAGCTTTAGTTGGCATTTGCAGATGGCATGGCGGATTGTGTTTACCAGTGGTTTCTGGAAGTATTCCTGCATCCAACGTCAATGACACAATCATGCCGATGAGTGATGCAGTGTCGTCTGAGGGCCACAGGCATCCAACAAAGGTCTTCGGCCTCATCCCTTACGCCCCGGGATTTCTCTAGTCTCTCTGAACCTTTTGATGATGTTATGTACTGTAGATGATGGGATTTTCAAAGCCGTCGCAATTTGATATTGAGGAACGTTGTTTTTAAAATATTCCACAATCTTTTTACCCACGCGTTCACAGATTGGAGATCCTCTGCCCATCTTTACTTTTGAGAGACTCTACCTCTCTAAAACATTTATTTTATAGCTAATCATGTTACAGACCTGATGTCAATTAACTTGATTAGTTGCTAGATGTTCTTCCAGCTGAATATTTTCTAACTTTTTCAGCCCTTTTTGCCTCCATGCCAACTTTTTTGAGACCTGTAGCAGGCATCAAATTTGAAATGAGCTCATTTTGTGCATAAAAGTGAAACAGTTCTCATTTTGAACATTTATCTTCTCTATGTTCTATAGTAAATAAAATATTGGCTCATGTGATTTGAAAGACTTTTAGTTTTTAATTGTATTCAAATTTTTTTTAAATGTCCCAACATTTCTGGAATTCGGGTTATATAACTTAAAATAAATAAAAAGTCTATCTTTTATAAATAATGAAATTATTGCTGTTAAAGGAAATGAACCAGGGTGGTTTCTTCACAGGGTGGTTTCTTCACTTTTTTTAGAGCATTCTCAGAATTTGTTCATACCTGCCTAAAACTTTTGCACAGCACACAATGCATTTGTGTGTGCTGTGCAAAGGTTTTAGGCAGGTGTGAACAAATTCTGAGAATGCTTTAAAAAAAGTGCCAACAGGTTATTTTGATCAATTAACAAAATGGAAAGTAAACACACAATAATTAGTATGACTACAAAACAGCATCAATTGTTCTAACTTCCTGAAGGAACTCACCAGGTAGGTTGTTCCAAACACCTTGGTGCTTAAAATCCTTATGTCTCTTCATGTAACCCCAGAAAGACTTGATGTTAAGAGCTCTGTAGGGACTGAACTATCAATCAATCCAACGACTCCTCATTCTTCTCTAAACTGAAAATAGCTTTTAAAAACATTGTCTGGATGTTTGGGGTTGTTGCCCTGGTGCCCACTAAAAATTGTGACAATCAGATGCCTCTCTAATGGTATTGCATGATGGTTAAGTATTTGCCTGTGTTTCTCAGCATTGAGAGTACCATTAATTCTGACCAACCTCCAACTCTATTAGCAGAAATAAAGCCTCAGATTTGTAAGGAACCTTCACCGTGCTTCATTTTTGATTGCAGACTCTTAATATTTGACCACTTTCCGGCACTTTGGTGAACAAACTCCCTCCTGCTACAGACAAATACTACAGATTTTGACTCACCAGGCCAGACCACCTGCTACCAGTGTTTTTGCATCCCAGTTTCTATGGGTTTTATTTTGGTGTAGTTGAGATAGTTAGCCTTGTTTTCAATGTCAGAGGTATTGTATGACTTTTAGGCCACAATTCTTCCATGAAGACCCCTTCTAGCCAGACTTCTCTGGACAGTACATGGGTTCCACTGTTTTCCTACCGTTATTTGCTGATGGCACTGCTGAACATCTAATGCTGAAAGGAATTAAGCATGATGTGTCTTTCATCTTCTGTATTAAGATTCCTTGGTTGACCACTGCTCCACAGCATGGCCCATTTGTTTGTGCATCTTCAAAATAGCTTGAACAGCACATCATGAAACCCCAGTCTGCTTTGAAGTATTTGTCTGGGAGAGACCTCACTAATGCAGTATAACTACATTGGGTACTGTTGCTGTTTTCAGTCTTGCCATGATGTATGTCCTGTGACATGAAACTGTCTTTCACAACCTCACCTTAGTTTTAGCTCTTCTTCACTCAGTTTAGCCTCCTAAACAACTGTTTCTGTTTCAATGTTTCATCCTACATATGAAATTGATGATCTTTAACAGCTACTTGGTATACTTGGTTAATCATACACCTGACTTTGATCCTACAAAACTGGAGCCTTTCTACAATAGGACAAAGTGTGCAAGTGTGAGTACTAAAAGTAAAAAAGTAATCATACCAAATATTGATATGATCTGAAAATAAATTTCTGTTTTAGTTCAATTGGTATAAATTATGCCAGACCTATAATAACACAGACAGGCATTTTCGCTCATAACTCAAGTTTTGCTGAAATTACTGCTCCTGATTTTCCCCTATTGTGCAGTAGTCTATAGCCAAACGCGGCACCTGTCTCCGCTGAGAGACGGAACCAAACATGAAACGTCTGCCATCTCTGAATGTGACACCGGCTGTGTGAAAGACATGTTTGTCTGTATGTTCCTTGTTTTCTTTTGCAAC
Source organism: Silurus aristotelis (assembly GCF_946808225.1). Lineage (NCBI taxonomy): Eukaryota > Metazoa > Chordata > Actinopteri > Siluriformes > Siluridae > Silurus > Silurus aristotelis. The sequence goes on from NC_139582.1 coordinate 13,116,879, forward strand.
CCAAAGAGCTTTTGACTCATCCCGTGCCTGTCTCCCAGCACATTAATACTTTATGAGACCAAAACAAGCCAGGTCCAAGCCTATTGAGAGAACAGCGGCTAATGTTTAATTAATCTGCAGCAACTAAAAGAATAGAGAGAGTCACCAAAGGAGGACTTTTTTTTTGTCACTACCGGATTGCCATGGCGTGTCACCCCGGAGCTCGTTATCTCCCACACGTCACTGTCAAACCCTGATAACGGCGTGAATGAGTTCAATCGAGTGCATCGCTGGCGGAGAGGGAAAACACACCCACACTCACACACACTCACACACACACACACACACACACACACACACACACACACACACACACACACACACACACACACACAGTCATTCTATGTGTATGTGTGGGTGTGGGTTGGGTGGGTGGGTGGGGGGTTTACTAGCTTCAGACAGATGATGGATTACAGTAACAGCGTGGAAGTAAATGTCGTGTCCAAACAGCCAAAGAAAGAAAACTTACTTGGCTGCAATGGGCTGCTCACATCCAGTCTATTAGTCAATCAAGTTCAGGAATGAAATAAATGAGTACAGTTATGAAATAAATGAGTACAATTATGAAATAAATGAGTACAGTTATTATTTAATGTCCTACAGAATGGACTGGTGTGCTCCAAGTGTGCCACTGACACTTTCTTACATTTACTAATCTAGTAAATAGAACTCAAGGTTGCATGTGTGACCGTAGATACAGATTTTGATGGGTTTGATTCAAGTCAAGTTTATTTCTATAGCACTTTTCACAACAAACATTGTCTCAAAGCAGCTTTACAGAATTTAACAGTTCAGGTGAATGGTGTGTATTTATCCCTAATGAGCAGCTGTGGCAACTGTGGAACCCATACCCATTTGGGTGACATCAAGAGTGTGATAATAGTCTTTAAACAATACAGAACACTGGAGAGTGAGAACTAACATGAGCACTGGAGTGTAAGTTAATGAGTAATGTTTTTTCTACAGTTTTTTACAGTCATTTGTGGTTATAAAACTAGGAGCTACTGAGCAACTCATAAAATAGCTCAACATTTGCGATTATCATAGAGCCAACACCAGCTTCTAAATGCCAGAGCCTTTAAACACAACACTCAAAAAGGTGGAGTCCAGTGTTCAAACTCCACATGAAGTGGGATTTAATTGGTGCTGGTACGTCTCTAGATGGTTCGGGATATTTGCGGGGTCGGCATCTACTTCTTTAAAGGTCCATTATTATTATTATTGGTGTGAGGCTTCCACAAGGTCTGATTTGGTTTCATAAAGTAATGCTTTTCTCAATTTGCTGATAACACTGAACACTAAACCTGCTAAAATATGTTAGAATGCCATGTGGCATGATTCATTCATGAACATGATTCAATGCAACATGATATGATTTATTCTGTGGTACCATATGATACTAAACTTTCTTTTCGGCTTCTCCCGTTAGGGGTCGCCACAGCGGATCCTCCGCACGTTTGATTTGGCACATGTTTTACGCTGGATGCCCTTCCTAACGCAACCCTCCCCAATTTATCCGGGCTTGGGACCGGCACTAAGAGTGGCTGGGGATGGTTCCCTGACCGGGAATCGAACCCGGGTCGCAGCGGTGGGATCGCTGCATCTTAACCACTAGACCACCAGGGACCTTGTGGTACCATATGATACTACGCAATGAATATACAGTGATACCATATGATTCAAAGCAACATGTGATATGTTACAATGCAATAGCACATGTTACAATACAATATTGATTGCGATACTATTTAATTAAAAGCCTCGAATTGATATATGACCAGTTTTGTTCAGAAGCTGGTGCAGATCTACTGTAAATTCACAAATGATAAAAAAACTTACAGAGGAAATATATTTAAAACATAATAATGGGAAAATCACTTTGCTAGCCTGTGAAAAGGTTCAAATGAGATTTTTTTTTATGTAGCATTGAGTAACAAATCAATGCACTGTTCCAAATTGTTTGAACAAAAAGGCATTTATTTAGACACTGACAGAATTTGAAAAACATTAGCTTGTTTGTATGTAATATAATGTAATGATTGCTTTAAAGCTTGACACAAATAGTAATTAGTGTGTGTTGTACAGCGTGCAGGAAATATTTTATGAGCCATGTGAATTGTGTTGTGTATAGAAAGTATCTAAAAGGTTTATACACCCCTGCAAAAATTTCAGGCTTATTTTAATATTTAAAAAAAAACAAAAAAAAACAGGAAAAGATGTCTGATCTTGGTCCAGATTTAATTTAATTTAGCCATCAACACCATTCATGTTCAGACCCAATTACCATACCTGTCTTCAGTTTCGTCTGCAATTAACCTTAATCCTAATAAAGATCATCTATTTCTGTATGATTTTTTTTATTCTTTCTTGTTGCCATCTGATTGGTGAAGCCATGGTTTTGAAAGTCAAAAAATCCACTTGTGGCTTAATTGGTTTTGATTAGACCAGGGTAGAAATGAATATCCAAAGCTGATACTTTATCAGGGATCCAACAAGCAAACCTACTTTGTTTTTTGTGACCTACAATAACATTAAGAAATATTTGGCAGAAATTGGTCAATCCGTCCATGTGACAACAACCTTTTGTATTTTTTACATGTTTGGACTGCAGGTTAGAATGTCTAAACAGATGCAATTTATCCCCCCGCCCAAAAAAAAAATCACAAACCATCTAGCAAAATGTGCTCTGCTCTGATGAAACCAAGTTACAAGTGTGTCTACATACTTCTAATAGTAATGGTTGCTGCAGTAACAATCCAGATTAACACCCAATTAACATAATTTTTTTACAGAGAAACATGGTGGTGGAAGCATCATGGTTTAAAGGTACTTCTGGTCAGCATGGACTGGGTAGAGAGAAATGGAAAAGAGGAATAAAGGGAATCATGGATAGCTACAAATCCGGCAAGCTTCAGGTAGAAAACCAGCATGATACCCAACAAAGGATGTCCACAAAAGAACCAATGCAACAAAGGAAGTTGCTTCAGATGAAGAAAATCAATGCTTTGGAATGGGCCAGTCAGAACCCTGATAGAAAAAAACTGTCAAATGATGAAGAAGTCTGTGCAATTAATTAAAATTTTTCTTTGTTTTCATAAAAGAGTGGAAGAAAAATAAGAACCAAAAGTTATTTTTACTTTTATTTAAAAAAACTAAATGCTTTAGTGAATGGGTGTAGATACTTTTCAAGTTTTTCTTTATTATGTTCCACTTCTATTTGTTTATTATATTTTTACTTGAAGTGTGTTGGTTGCTTGAACACAGCAAGGGTGTTTCTTTTTTGCATTACAAAAAACTGCAATTTTTACAAGGGTGTGTAAACTTTGTATATAGTATTGATATTGTGTATTGTGTCGTCAATTATTGATAGCATACGTTATATAATAGTTTGCAAGTTTTTTTAAAAAAAAATTTATGCTCATCTTAATATTTTGGTTTATCTCGGACATTTACACCTCATTGTTTACTTACCGACTGGCGACATTTCAGGCACAGAGCCCTGGTACGGCCCCTCGATGAACTGTGGTGGATTGTCGTTGATGTCCTGCACTTTGATAATGAACTCTGACGGAGGCTCCAGGGGCTCGTTGGTGTCTCGGTTGATGACCTGTGCCGTGAGCGTGTACTCCGCCTTCTCCTCACGGTCCAACCTCTTCATGGCATGGATGTCGCCTGTCAGCTCGTTGATGGCGAAGATCGTTCCTGCTCCTTCTCCCGCCAGAACGTACCTGATGTTCGTATTTCCCACGTCTAGATCCGTGTGGAGCTGCAAACAAAATAAATCATATATTCAGCTGAGTATTTTACATGGTTCAATCCAGTACCACCTCAAACATGGATTAAATTGGAAAATTGAGTGCACTCATTATAAATCCTACATAATACCATTGCTGTTAAATAATACAGTTGATTGGAAACATAATATTCAAGATTAAAAATGTCCAAAAATGGTATTATATGGCAACCCTGATCCAGTCCTGAATATTACAGTCAACAGAATTTATCTTACACGTTAATTATAGCCTTTTTTAAGATCATTATGAATTATTATGCAGCTTGTACTATTACCAAAATATATAATCTGAAATAATGATAATAATAAAATATTATAATATAATTATTATTACTATTATTATATTAATTGCACAACTAATTTAAAATAAAAATAGCACACCCCTAAAAAATCATGTCTTTACCTTAGTAAAACACAATTTTTTTGCTTTTATGAACTCACAAAATGCTGTCACTTATCTAATGTTACATGAGAGTGGGTATTATTTATGCACAGCCCTGTTATCCTAATCAATTGTCCAGCAGCTTTATGATAATAAACAGTGTACGATCCTAAAATAATTGGCATGAGACAGAGACACAGACGCAAACAAAGAGTGTGACAGAGAAACAGATAGAGAATGACATATACAGACAGTGATAAAGAAAGACAGACAGAGAATGGAACACAGAGACAGACAGAGAGTGAATCATTGAGACAGACATGGGGAGAGACAGAGAAACAGAAAGAGAAACAGACAAAGTAAAGTAGTGAGACAAAGAAATAGACAGAGAAAAAAAAACTGAAAGACACATAGTGAGCTGGAGAGTAAGACAGAGAAGTAGACAGAGAGTAAGACAGAGAGTGAAGCAGAGAGACAGAGAGTGAAGCAGAGAGACAGAGAGTGAAGCAGAGAGACAGAGAGTGAGACAGAGAAGTAGACAGAGAGTAAGACAGAGAAGTAGACAGAGAGTGAAGCCGAGAGACAGAGAGTGAAGCAGATAGACAGAGAGTGAAGCAGAGAGAGACAAAGAGTGAGACAGAGAAGTAGACAGAGAGTGAAGCAGAGAGACAGGGAGTGAAGCAGAGAGACAGAGAGTGAGACAGAGAAGTAGACCGAGAGTAAAGCAGAGAGGCAGAGAGACAGAAAGTGAGACAGAGAAGTAGACAGAGAGTGAAGCAGAAAGACAGACGAGGGAGTTTCTATCTAATCGGAGCTCCTGCTGCTTAGACAATGCAGACCCCACACTGTCCAATCGGGTTTAAACCCCTCGTCCATCAAGCGAAAGCATTAGTGCTGGGATTGGAGTGGACTACGGTGGAGTGTTTCTAACATGCCCGTGTTTTATCATGACAGCTGAATTGCTCGATCGGCTCGACAAAAGCTCTAAAGGCCAAACAAGGTCCTGTGCTTCCAGGCAGTGTTTAGATTCTCCATCCAGGCTGTCCATCATTCACTCTTTTATCTATCTGTCTGCCTGTCTCTGTATCATTCTTTTCTCTTTCCCTCTCCCTGTTGGAGATCAGAATGCTTTGGGTAAAGTGGATTTTTTTTTTTTTCCCATCATAGAGTTGGAAGAGTTCGGCTTAGTTTATGCAACGACCGTACACAATAATGGTATCCAAAATGTTTAACAATATATAATTAAATAAAAACAAAAGAAACTTCTTCCACAACGACTAAATAGTGCACAGTCCTCCTGCGCACAGAGTCGGTGCTCCATCAAGATATGGTTTACATGGTTTGGAGTGGAAGATCATAAATAGCCTGCTATGAAGCTCTGACCTCAACCGGACTGAACACTTTTGGGATGAATTAGAACGCTTACTCCCTGAGTAACATCCTTGTGGCTTATAAAAGCAAATAGGTGCAATGGGATGTTCAAAAAGGGCATACAAATCTTATATTCAGATGTCCACAAACTTTTCTCCATATAGTGTACATGCTAAACAAAAGCATACAGGTGTTACATTCAGCTATAAAACTAGATTATGATAGCTAAGCTACTTTTGAAGACAAGGCGAGGGAGGCGAGATTGAGATGGTTTGGACACGTGCAGAGGAGGGACATGGGGTATATCGATAGGAGAATGCTGAGGATGGAGCCACCAGGAAGGAAGAAAAGAGGAAGGCCAAGGAGGAGGTTTATGGATGTGGTAAGAGAAGACATGCAGGTAGTTGGTTTGAAAGAGTGTGTGTGTGTGTGTGTGTATGTGTGTGTGTGTGTGTGTGTGTGTGTGTGTGTGTGTGTGTGTGTGTGTGTGTGTGTGTGTGTGTGTTTAATAGTCATCATCATAGACCTGCCTTTTATTTTAATCAGTGTCTATATGGAGGAGGTGGTTCAGGGAAAAGACTGAGGTGCTCATAAGGACCAGAGAATACAGTAATGAGAAGGTAAACCATTTCAGTTAACAACTATCCAACTATCCAGTACTTGAAGTCAAAGGTCAGACACAACAAATTCCAGAATGGTCACTCAGAAAAAAGCTAGAATGAAATAAACTCTGTGATAAGACAAAACTACAGTAAAAACACTAAAGTACTATTCGATGTCACATGAGAGTTACACACATGAGGGCATAGTTTGTCTAAAACAGTGTGTGTGTGCATGTGTGTGTGTGTGTGTGTGTGTGTGTGGGGGGGGCGGGGGGGGTTTACAGGATGCTACATAAAAATAAATGTTTTGTCTGTAAATACACTCATACAAGCAAAAACATTGAGGACTGAATAATTAATAATATTCTCACAGTATTTGAATCATTGTCTCAAGCAGGCAATTACTTACTGTATGCAGAATGCAGAAGCATGTTTTCTTTCCAGCACAATTAGAATAGTATGATAAAATCTACACATTGCACACACATCAGAATTTCTATTTAAAATCTCATCATTCATTCATTTCTGTGCAATTCTGATTCTATATTGGATCAGGTGCTATTCTGTGTGCTGCTCAATAATGAGTGTGAAAGCCATTTTGTTTATTTAACTCACTGATTAATGTCAGAACATGTGAGCACTATTTAAGCACTAATATAGTGGCGATGAATGAGATAGCTTTTAGACTTTACTCTGTTTAAAATAAAAAGGTGTATATTTTCTGATTTGTATCAGCTTTGTGTTTATGGCGGTGGTCTAGATGCCTGCAAATGGTAGCTAAGGAGGTGGTAGCTAAGTGGTTAAGGCATTGGACATTGGACGGGTGGGTCAAAATCCCAGGACAACCTTGTTACCACTGCAGGGTCCTTGAGCAAACGCCTTAATCCTCAATTGCGCACTTGTAATTCGGTCTGAAAAAGGGAATACACCAAATAGCTTAAAATGAAACGTTATAAATAATTCCATTTCAGACAGCTTTTAGGGAAAATCTGGCAACCTCATAGGTATGAAGGTGATTTTAATGATCATGAACATGGAGCTTTAAATTTTAGTTTAAGTACATGTATAACCCAACTCTGAGTACCAGGAACTTTCCCCATGCAAATAATAATTTTGCTGTAGAACTTGAGTAAGTACTTAAGTAAAACTAGAACAGGAAGTAAAACAACAGAACATGTGTATTTGTGTCAATTAATAGCAGTGTTACCGTTTTTAGCAGTTTAATATCGCACAGTACCAGAAACGGGAGGTGTCTTAAGGGACTTTACACCAAATGAGTAAACAAAGCTGGATTTTTTTCATATCCTTTTTAAATTAGATGTGAGCTCCCAGAGAATGCAGGGGGTTGGAAGGGAGGGACACTTGCAAATTTTTTTGATGCTCAGCACTTGTTTGAAACGCGACCCAAGACAACAGCCATTAAGATATTAGAGAAGGTGTTTTTATTTTGTGCGTAATTTTATTTTTTAAGGACATTCTCTTCAGAAAACTTCAATTCTATTTCCTGGCCTAGAAACTCAGCGTCCTGGTGGGATTTGGGTCACTGGGGAACATGGTAACAAGGCAAATGTGTGCGAGCACTAAAATCCAGACATCAAGTAGCCGGCGCAGTCGTTTCATAAGCGTATTTTCATGCATATGTTGTCTCAAAGGTGCTGTTCTAAGACACTGACAAAGCACATTCGCTTAAATTGTCACACCTTGCACTTTTGTTCTCCTAATTGTGCCATCATTCCATATGAAAGATCTTTCTTATTAACACGGCAACTTCACAACAATCTCACTGCTATGAAAACCCTTTAAATGAGCCCAAATTAATGATATGCCTTCTCCTCACTGTGCGTTGTCTTCTCCTTCTTATATATTGGATTTCTTTAAAAAAATACAAATAAAATAGGATTTTAATTTGCTAGATTAGCATGCTCAAGTACTGATTATTAATCAGAGAGGAAATAATAAAAGATTAATAGGTGATATCTCACAGGTCCTTTTTCAGCGCCTTATTAACGGTGGCCTTCGGGTCTGCGCTCACACCAGACGCGCCGATCTTTTAATCTCAATGTACAAACATTCAGGTTAAATCACCGCTCTCAGGGGAAAGAGTCATTATCCCGGTTGCCTAGGCAACGTCACATGCTAACGCTTGCATGTTGAACTGATTCAATTGAACATGAGAAAAAGAGGAAGAACACAGGCTTCTCATCTTAACCTTGATCACAAGGTTACTAAAACTTTACTTTTGTCACCGCAAGGAATTAAGAGCGCTGAAAGTGAAGTAGGAGAGCAGTTCCACATAAATCACGCCGGGACTGAAAAATGCTTTATTTGCCACCAGGAGCGTGTCTCTCTGTAAGAAGCAGCATTTAAGCAGCTCACGTCTGTTCATTAGCGCCGGTGCGAAGCCGAGAAGACCTAAATCTGCCTATGCGCCGGTGCAAAGCAGTTTAGCGAGTGTGTCATTGTGTTGGTTGTATGAGAACGGTGCTGGGTTTTTTATCGTCCTTCCCGCTGCAGAGCTCTCCAGGAGATTTTACTGTCAGCTCAGGAGGAAATATGACAACCAACGGCATCGCAACGGCTTTACGACGGCCCGAGAAGCAATCACCAGGGCTGTAACGAGCGACTCTCCAGCCTAACATGTCGTGTTAAGCCCTGCACGATGAATTAACGACTTCGCTTCTTGTCAGGGCCAGAACGAGTGATCAGGGTTCCTGACTGTGTATGTGTGAGTGTGTAGGGGGGTGGAGGGGGTTCAAGGTGGTGGGGAGAGAAGGTCCTGATCAACCATGATGAAACCATCACGCTCACTACAGCTCTGACGCTCCACCTGAGGCATGATTAGGCTCGGATTAAAGCTCGCCTGCTAAGTACCGTGTGATCAGTGTGTGTGTGTGTGTGTGTGTGTGTGTGTGTGTGTGTGTGTGCGTGTGTGTGTGTGTTTGAGCTTTCTGTAAGTACACTTACTCACATTTCCACTAATGCAAGTGGAAATCTTAACAACTTCAAGACCAGCTGGGCAAAAGATGAAAGCATTTCATGCAGAGACGGTAATTTTTATTAAAGCTAAGCATGCTAGTTTGACCAAGGAGGCGTTTCTTTACAATTTGTACCACGGCATGTTTAAATATTCAAACCTGATAATGGTTCCTTTTAGAACACTGGTTGCATGGATGCAGCTCTAAGTGAACCGGAATGTCATGACTGGAATCACTTGAGATGCAGTTAGAAGCCTAGAGCCTGTAATTCTCCAGAGAACTAGAAGTGTAACCAAAGCCCAGCCTTTGGTCATTCCAGGTAAGATTCAAAAGGGTTTTCTAAAGGTTCTACATGAAACGTTCTAAAAGGGCACTTTCTAGAGCTTTTTATTGTAGAGGTCTATTTAAACTGTAAGGTTTCTCCAGAGGGACACACTGAAAAACCAGTCAGGCAATCTAAACATCAACCTGTGAAAGAACCAGCATTCTTCTGCAATATAATTTATATTTCATGTCCAGCTAGGAGAACCTGACAGGCTGCAGGAATCGATAAAGCCGTAGCATGAGACAGAGTCATCATGTCATTTTGTGTCTTCTTTAAGAAGACCTACAGCAGCATCCTGCTTCACCTGTGAGAGACTGAGTGATGCTCGAGTGCCAGATATTGCCGAAATGTTGTGAATACAAGGAACAGATGACTCATAGCCATTACATGAGATGCTCATCTATTCCGGGAATCAATTTCCTCCACGAGTTTGTCCGCTGGGAAAACGATTAAATCACCCTAGGCGTCTTCTTTATTCCTGAGAAAATCCTCGCAGACGCATGTGCTCGGACGTGTCGTGATGGCTTAATGACACCAGCCTTAAAACATAATCAGAGTTCTGCAGCTTTACTGTCACATTGTCTATCTATCTATCTATCTATCTATCTATCTATCTATCTATCTATCTATCTATCTATCTATCTATCTATCTATCTATCTATCTATCTATCTATCTATCTATCTATCCATCCATCCATCCATCCATCCATCCATCCATCCATCCATCCATCCATCCAGATGTATAACAAGGACATAACAGATGTAGATGTGGTAGCTCAGTGATTAAGGACTTTGACTTCTGATTATGAGGTCATGAGTTCAAATCCCAGCATAAGAAAACCGATAGTGTTGGGCCCTTGAGCAAGACCCTTAACCCTTGTGTAAATCAGATACACTATATTGTCAAAAGTTTGTGGACACCTGGTCATAAGTATGGCATGTGCTATTTGAGCATCGCATTTTTTCAATCCGATCCAGTTTGCTCTTATAATTTTGGACAATTGTTTTTTTATCTGCCATGAGGGTGTAAAATTAGGTCAAGTTCATCCCAAAAGGTGTTTAGTAGTGTTGAGATCAGAGCTCTATAGCGAGCCACTCAAGATCTTCCTCACCAAAGCATGTAAAGCATATTTTCAAGAAGCTCATACTGCATTTAAACACGTCCTATACAATTGTGTCCTTCAGATTTGTGTTAGTAGTTTGGATAAAAAACAAATATGACAGAAAAGTTCAGGTGTCCCAATATTTTTGTCCATATAGTCTACTGGTGAGTTTCTCTGGATAAGGGCTTCTGCCAAATGATGTACATGTATATCAATAATGCATAAACATTACAGTCAACATTTTATTATTAATGCTTAATAGTTTATGTCGTGTATAGGAGCATATATCATGTATAGAAAATGCCATGTGAAAGGCAGAGTCAGATGTGAGTGACGATATATTTAAAATAAAAGTAAGCACAAAGAAACAATGATAAAGTGCTAATACAGTAAAGTCTATAAAACATAAACCTAGATCCGAACACCAGCCTGCCAGAGCTAGTGTGAGCGGGCAACAAACAAGGAAGAGAAAAAAATTAATGGCAACGACTGCAGTGAACCATAAGTTCATACAATACTAATTATAGTAAATGTAAATTAGGTACACAAACAAAGTGACATGGTACATTGGAATACATTACATACAGTGTCTTATGGAAGACACAAATCCCTGTCTATAATCCTGATTCTCTTTTCTTTTCTTTTCTTGTTTGTAAAAGTCAGTCTGACATTTTCTTGTATATTAAAAAAAACAAAACATCATACAGTATTTTTAAATGTTATGCATTTTAATGCACTGCCAAGCTGCTCTGTAGAATGATATTTAATAGATAGTTGAAAAACCTCTCTCTCTCTCTCTCTCTCTCTCTCTCTCTCTCTCTCTCTCTCTCTCTCTCTCTCTCTCTCTCTCTCTCTCTTTCTCTCTACTATATATATATATATATATATATATATATATATATATATATATATATATATATATATATATATATATATATTTCATCTGTTGTGTAAATCTTCTACCATGAGATATGAACCAGAAATCAAGGCAAAAATAAAACACAGAACGATCAAACGCAATGTTTCGTCTCAGCGCTTAGCATCCTGATTAGTCTACCTGTGTGTGCTGGATTGACTTTCATCAGGTCCAGATGGAAGCAGTAGCACGTCTAATTTGATACAAAACTTGCTTATGATGTAGCGTTAGCTTAGCGCAGATGGCACAGCTTGCCCTCCTGATTCATGTTTCATCCCCCCCCCCCAACAACCCCCCCCCCCCCCCCTCCTGGAGCTGAATACTGAAGGAGTGAATGAAGTGTGTCATGCTGGAAGATTCGACTCGTTTCCTCCGTTATAACGTGCTGTGCTTTCACACACAGGAGTGACAGCAGTGTGAGCAACACGTCACCTTCTGTGGCCATTAGCTTCTAGGTCTATAACACTCAAAACACAAACCAGGATTTTAAGCTGATCTCATTCAGAATCTATCATACCCAGCATGTAGCTTTATTTATATATTTATTTCGCTTACTTGCTTACTTATTTTATATGAAATCTTCAGTCAAATTTGAGACGTATTCATTAGAGAATTTATAACTTGTAACCAGGCCTCTAACCTGACGTGTCTTCTACTTGTTTTTTTCAAAATTGTCAAATCACTTTCACTCACAAATGCAACCTTAGGATTGAGGTATTTTTTTACTTTTAAAGTATTTAAAGTACTTCTATCATAACAGCTCTGCACTGTTGTCAGTGTAAAACCCTTTGGGGCATGCTGGTATGTGAAAATAATCGATGATTATTTGAGGTGTGTGTGATGAAGCAGAGTCACTTCCAGAAAAAGTTGTTTTTCACATACAGTATGAGCCCATTTTTGTGTTTTATTCCTCTTATACAACAGCAAGTTTCCTACAAATCTATCAGACTGATCAATTTATATTTATATTTAACTCGGACCACTGACAGTTACAAAGTGCTGAAACTAACCTTTGCAAAGAGGTTCTAATGCAGGATTCCGGATAGAACTTTCTCTTCTTTTTTTCAGCTTGAACTGTTTGTACCCAAAATCACCAAAAAAAGATTCCATGATTCTTAACGTGAGAACCCTATTTAAAGCAGATGGACGGAACTCTCCGCAAGGCCGCCTGGGGGGTTTAAAAATGGCCTGTCGGTGTCTGTGTTTGTTATTTTTTTGTGTATCTCTGCAGTTTGGCTCGGTCATTAGCTATGCAAATAACCTCTCTATCTCTCTTTGGCAGATGCACCCTGCCTGGTGTTCTGGTGTAGCTGAAATAATTATGCGCTGTTCCCTGACGTGTCACTCGTCCGTCCCTCCTGGAGGTTCCACGGACAGAGGAAGCGTTTCCGCTGTCTCCTACAATGTGGAATTACCGAGAGCTGTGTTTTAACATGTCACATTGAGAGTAGACAGATTCTGCCAACGAAAGAATCTTTTGTCTCTCTCTCTGTGTGTGTGTGTGTGTGTGTGTGTGTGTGTGTGTGTGTGTGTGTGTGTGTGTGTGTGTGTGTGTGTGTGTTGTCTTTGTGTGTGGGGGTGTGTGTGTGAGTGTGATGTTCTCAGCATTGTACGTGACATTTTGTAGTAGTGGAAGCTTATTGTACAGCCCATCAAACGTGAAGGATGAAATAATTAATAAACATTGCAGTATGAAGCGCTGCCCTCAGCTGCACTCTGGATTTGTCACTGTTAGAATTGTCATAAAGAATTCATAACACATGCATAAGTGCTGAATAGCATACTATGGTTTATAAGGTACAATATCAGTAATGTACACACTACCATCTCTATGATCTGCATGTAGGAACAGATGCTAATAACAGGTTTTATAAATAAACTACACTTCAATCAAGCTTCATAATTAGCCCTGAGTGATGCACAGAACACCAATCTGGATGAATTATCTGTGTTTCCTTCTGGAATGGATACAATCTGTAGGTTTACTGTTTCAATTCACCGTTTCTATTTAGGAACATCTAAAAGATCTGTAAAAATAAAGAATTTCTTCTCAAAAAGTCCCAGAAAAGAGTTCTTTTTTGAAATCTAAGAATTTAAACCATCCAAACACCCTCTGAGGAACCATTCTGGTGTGAATGCTTTTACCCCAGAAAAGCTTTTAAAAACTTTTCAAAAAACTCATTTTAATTATCAAATAAACCAAGTACAGAACCTGTTTTCTACTTTTCTACCTGTTTTACTACAGTTTACTCATGCATTGTTCTCTCACTGTAATTTGAGTGTGTGACGGTCATTGTTTTGTGAACATTCACAGGGTTTTCATCTTTAAAGCAGGGTTCTACTGGGAACTCTTTCTAATATAAGAATTATACTGTAGGCTTCCATGTGGAACCTTTAATGGTTCACGTCAAGAGTATTCACTATTAGGAAATAGATTTTTTTTTGTTTTTGAAACAACTTCAGACTTTAGAACAATATGTGGAAAATGCGAGAAAAGAAACCCACAAGGGCGTTACTGCAGGACTTAGATGATTGAAGGAGAACAATGTGAATTAAGAGCTTATTTGAAAAAATTAAAACCTTTCCAAATCCGAGGGAGGTTGATGAGAAACTGTACAAGGTTAAACAAAACAACAAAGGCAAACAAATCAGTCATGATGATAGTGGTGATGATGATAATGATGATGATGATGATGATGATGATGATGATGATGGTGGTGGTGCTAGAGCCCACCATCAAGTTAAGTTGAACACAACTTAAATTTGTAAACTCTCCTCAAAAAATAATCATGTTCTATCACTGTTCCAAAAACACAATCAATGAAGGGTTAGGGTTTGATTTTTGGAGAATTGACTTTTTCTTTTAGAGCCAAAATTCTAAGACCACTTTTATAGACTGAAAAACAGAAACCTTTAATCCTTTTAAATCAGCTTCCAGAAAGCTTCTGGAAGCTTGCAGTGAAACAAAGGCTATACATGGAAAATGTAAATCCCTATAACACAAATGTTGGAAAACAAATTCAAACAGAACCACCTTAGAAGTTGGTTAAAATGGAAAAAACATCAGCTAAGCTGAGGCATTATAGAAATGCCAGAACCATAAACAAGACACATAAAAGGGGAAAAATCTTTAGAAATGATAGAAACCATAAATCATTCAAAGAAGATTTTAAAAAATATTTTTTTTACCCCCAAAAGAAAACACTAAATTATTCCAATGTT